>NC_044315.2:27238358-27590484 GCF_007474595.2 Lynx canadensis | reverse complement strand
TCGAAACAGCACACCTGTATCCCTTGTATAAATGCCTAGTAGTGCAATTGCTGGGTCGTAGGGTAGTTCTATTTTTAGTTTTTTGAGGAAACTCCATACTGTTTTCCAGAATGGCTGCACCAGCTTGCATTGCCACCAACAATGCAAAAGAGATCCTCTTTCTCCACACCCTTGCCAACATCTGTTATTGCCTGAGTTGTTAATGTGAGCCATTCTGAGAGGTGTGAGGTGGTATCTCATTGTGGTTTTGATTTATATCTCCTTGATGATGACTGATGTTGAGCATTTTTTCATGTGTCGGTTGGCCATCTGGATATCTTCTTTGGAGAAGTGTCTATTCATGTCTTTTGCCCATTTCTTCACTGGATTATTTGTTTTTTAGGTGTTGAGTTTGATAAGTTCTTCATACATTTGACATACTAACTCTTTATCTGATACATCGTTTGCAAATATCTTCTCCCATTCTGTTGGTTGCCTTTTAGTTTTGCTGATTGCTTCCTTTGCTGTGCAGAAGCTTTTTATTTTGGTGAGGTCCCAGTAGTTCATTTTTGCTTAAGTTTCTCTTTTTAGAAAGTAGTTTATTCATTAAAAATTACTTTTATTTATTTTCCAGTTTTATTAAGTTATTATTGTCTGACATTACTGCATAAGTTTTAAGGTACATAGCACAACAGTTTGACATACATATGTTATGAAATGGTCACCACTGTAGGCTTAGTTGACATCCATCATCTCATATAGATACAATAAAAAGAAAAAGCAAAGAAAAGAAAGAAAAAAATGTTTTTCTTGTAATGAGAACTCTTAGGATTTACTCCCTTAACAACTTCCCTGTATATTGATAACTGTTGTTAATTATAGTCATCACACTGTGCATTTACATCCTTAGTACTTATTTGTTTTGTAACTGGAAGTTTGGACCTTGTGACCACCTTCCTCCAGTTACCCCCTGCCTATACCTGCCTCTGGTAGCTACAAATCAGATCCCTTTCTATATAAGCTTGTTTTGTGTGTGTGTGTGTGTGTGTTTTAGATTCCACACATAAGTGAGATCATACAGTATTTGTCTTTCCCTGACTTATTTCACTTAGTATAATGCCCTCAAGGTCCACCCATGTTGTTGCAAATGGCAGGACTTCTTTGTTTCTTTATGTCTTGCCAAATATCTTAAAAGAACAATCTGTGTATTTTCATATCAAACTCCTATTACACCATTAAAAATTTCCCCATCAAGGTCCTCAGCAACCTGAATATTGCCAATTCCAGTAAGAACATCCTACCCTCCCACCTCCACACTGGCTCTTTCTCAAAACTCTCAATTCTTGTGCTTCTGTGACCCTCCTGTCTTCTTCCCAACTCTCTAACAGTTCTTGGTCTCCTTCATGGATATCTCAGCAACCCATCCCTTCAACACAAATTATGATAATAATAATATCAATAGTAGAAACCATCTACCACTTTTAGTGAGCTCTTATGCCAAGTTCTAGGCCAGGTATTTGGAATGCATTATTACATTAAATATCATATTAAAAACCCACAGCAACATCCATTGTGGAAATGTGGTCACTGAGAAATGTCCAGCTATTTGCCCAAGTTCATGCAAACTATTCCATGACAGAGAATGAAAGTGTAAGTTTTCTCAAGCTGTGCATTCTTGGCCAATTTCTCAGTTCACTTCAAATCCTCTCCTTGAATTCTTTTGTTCACTCTCATAGTCTTTAATGAGTGACATCTATGAGGAATTTTTCCCCACTGGGTTTCCAACTCCCAGCCAAGCTTCCTCCTGAACTTGCCAATCTGGGTGACACTAAGAACCTCTAATTCACCCTGTGTCTATCCAGCCTCATCATATTCCTCTCTCCACCACATATGACTGTCCTTCAGTGTTCTAGGTCTTTGGAACCAAGAAAGCCAGCTTCCACCCACTGTGCAAGAGACACAGAGCACTTTTGACTCTTCCTCTCTTCTTTACTCATCATTTTTTGTGAAGTCTATTAAGTCTGCTTCCTGTTTCTAGAATATTGCTTTTATTCTTTGTCTTAACTGGTACTCTCATACCCAGGCTGTCATCTTTCCTTCTGATTATGTCAATGGATTCCTACCAGGTCTCCCTATTTCCATTTGATCTCTTTTAAGTGAATAGGCTATCCTCCAAGAGGTTTTCCCCCCTAAAATATAAAAATGACAATTCTGGTTATCTGTTGCTATGTAAAAAATAGAAACCTTAGAAATCAAAAACAAAATTCATTATCTCTCAAATCCTGCGATGAGGGCAGTTCTCATCTGGGGTGTCTCCTGAAGCTGTATTTAGATGGTACCTGGGACTGAAGTCCTCTATGTACTTAACTTGGCTAGCCAGGTCATTCATGATGGCAAACCACGTGATGGTGTTTGGCTGGGAGCTCAGCTAGGGTGATTGAGTGGAGAACTTCTATGTGGCATTTCCCCATGCTTTGAGCTTCCGATGGCATGGGTTTGCTTCCAAGAAGAGGTGTCATATCCCAAGAGTGAATGTTCCAAGAGTCTAGGCAGAAGCTGTAAGACTCCTTAAGACTCTCCCTTGGAATGTTGATTCTGTTACCTGCTTTTAGTCAAGCAGTTGCTTAGGCCAGCCCAAGATTCGTGGGAGGGAATCAGACCCTATCTTTTAATGTGATGAGCACCACACATGTGCAAAGGAAGGAGACCATTGTGGTGGCTATTGTGAAGATCATTTACTTCAGCAATCGTATCATTTTTATGTGTTTAACTCTTTCATTCCTCCCCAGTTCTAGAAGATGAAGTGCAAACTCCCTGGAGTAGCATGTATAGACTTTCCTAGGCTTGCAACACCTACTTCTCCAACACCTTTTCCTTCTACTCCCATCGTCCCACAATGATTGCTTGTAAATCTCCCCATCTCACCTCTACCATAAACCTTAATGGCTATTCTCTCCATCCACCTTAAAATTTCTACTTATATTTCTTCACTTAGGCAACTCCTACTTCACCCTGTAAGACTACTGAGATAACACATCCTCCGGAAGATCGCCCGGGTGGCCACTGCTGTGCACAGTCTGGGTGCACTCCTTATCATAATACTTGTTATAATACCTGTATTGATATTACCTGTTCTGTTTCTCTTTCCCCTCATCCTCCCAGATGATTAGCCTCTTAAAGATGGGAACCAGGTTCCATTCACCATTGCACCTTTGATGCACAGCGGTGTCTGTTGACATGACGGCATGCTCACTATGGGGCAGAGCTGAATTTTCTCCATTGTCTGTGATCCCGTCTTTCTACATGGAACACTGAACCTCCTTTCATGCAAGAAAACAGGGCACAGGGAGTGTGTGTGCATGGTGGCTTTGTAATGTGTCGACTTGCCTGGACTGACCTGTATTTCCCAGAATTCCTTCCCCTGTTTGTTTTGGGTTAGGGTAGGCCCCAAGAGAGACACTGTGGGAGATGTGGAGGGAGGAACTGAAGGAGCAGCCATGATGTAGCTCATGTGTTGCTGCTATCTGCTGGCTCATCTTGTTGGTGTGGGGTGGCAGCCAGTTCTGCAGCTGCTTCGCCTTCTCTTGCATTCTCCTTTGGTTTCTCTGACCGGTCAGCTCCGTGATGAAGGGCACCAGCTTATCCTACAGGACATCAACACCGGCAAAGTCAGAGGCAGCAAGAATTGACATGGGGTTCTGTGTGTCCTTATGGGTTCCAGCTCATGCTCGCGGGTCCTGGCTTGTCCTTGCTTTTCCACTGCCTGCTCTGTGGACAAAAGCGATCGTCTCCCACAATCCTCTAAGGTAAAAGTCGTGTAACAAAGATATCTGTGTATACCCATACCGATCCCTCTGCATATGTGTGTAGGTAAGCACATATACACATATGCAGTGATTATGCTTATCTGATGATTGCATAATCCTGGTGATTATGCTTATCTGATCAAACCATGACTGATATGGGTGGAAGAGTTTATTGGGCAACAGTTGAGACCCATCAGAAACAACGGCAAGCCATCTGGCTTTGCCAACAGCCACTGCTAATAGCCACTGCTATAACAGTAATAATACAACCCATAATTTGAAGTGTAAAGATACAGCACAGTGCAAAGATAACCAGTACATTTTGAGACCATCCCTAGTCATCTATGGGTTAAATAAGCGAGAATAATTTAAAAGCCAGAAATATTAATAAGATACAATCGAAGATTCAAAGGATATAGTCTGCTTGTGCTGCTAAGTTAAACTCAGAATTACAGGGGTGCCTGGGTGGCTCAGTCGGTTAAGCATCCGACTTCAGCTCAGGTCACGATCTCGCTGTCCGTGGGTTCAAGCCCCGCATCGGGCTCTGGGCTGATGGCTCAGAGCCTGGAGCCTGCTTCGGATTCTGTGTCTCCCTCTCTCTCTGCCCCTCCCCCGTTCATGCTCTGTCTCTCTCTGTCTCAAAAATAAATAAACGTTAAAAAAAAAATTTAAACTCAGAATTACAGAACCCCTTCATTCCTTCTGCTCTTCTAAGAAATCCTCCTTTGGCCTTACAGTTTTAAATTCCTCCTGCTTTAAAAATTGAATAAACCCATGTATTTAAAACTGCTTTATAAATGATTAACCTTGTATTTGGCTCTTCTTTCCATTTTAAGTTTTTAGGGAGTCATTTAAGAATGCGGCCTTTCAGAGTCCATTTAAATATCGATCCTTCTGGAAGGCTTCCGTGACCTACCAAAAGGAGGAAATAGACACATGTCTCCCAAGCCCCACTGGCTGTCAGGGGCGAGGTTTGCAGGAATTTGCAAACCAGAGAGTGAAAGAAAGTCTTGGAATGATTTGACTTTTCTATTATTTTTGCCTTTTGGGACATTTGATTTTTCTGAGTTCTCTTTGTTTATGAATTGAAAATGCTTTTGTTTATTAAGCTAATTAAATTATTTTAAGAACATAAACAATGCAAGATAAGGGACTCAAACATTGTGAGCCTCTCTGTCTCTCTCTGTGCTAACAAACGGTCTGTGTCATAATAAAACAAGTCTATTTCTAAATAAGGCAAAAACGACTGGGTCTTGTCTGGTGAAGCAAGACACCAAACCACTGTGTCGGCTGTCCCTGATGCATCCTGGGAACTTCATGAAACCCAGTATTATGTAGCAGAGCCCAAAGGTCACTTCTCAGACCACAAAACACAATGCTCTTGATATTTGCTTATCGCCCCTCGGTGAGTGGGGAAGGCTCTAGATTGTGAGAAGTTGATGCAAGGTCTTCTTCCCCACGTCTTCCTGAGACTGTGATAATCTGAATTTGTTCATGTTCTTACCTCTTAAGTCCATACACAACCTTAAGAGAACTACATAGTTTAAATTCCCACCTGCCACATAGGAGGCATTAAACATTAACTTTATTCTATAGAATAGAGAGACAATTTGCAATTTTTATTTATTTTTTTGGGGAGAGAGAGAGAGAGAGAGCACAAGAGGGGGAGGGGAAGAGAGAGAGGGAGACAAAGGATCCCAAGTGGGCTTTGCCTTACAGCAGAGAGCCCTATGCGGGGGCTCAAACTCCAGAACTGAAATCATGACCTGAGCCAAAGTCAGATGCTTACTGAGCCACCCAGGCGCCTCTGCAACATTTTTTTTTAAATGAAAGTTTAGTTCAAAAATAATCTTTTTTATTTTTTTTTAATTTTTAATGTTTTTTTTAATTAATATTTATTTTTGAAGGAGAGAGAGAGAGAGAGACAGAGCATGAGCAGGGGAGGAGCAGAGAGAAGGGGAGACACAGAACCCGAAGCAGGCTCCAGGCTCTAAGCTGTCAGCTCAGAGCCTGATGCAGGGCTTGAACTCATGAACTGTGAGATCATGACCTGAGCCGAAGTCGGACGCTTAACCGGCTGAGCCATCCAGGTGCCCCAAGTTCAAAAATAATCGTACACAATATACCAATTTGTGAGATAAAGCAAAGACAGCCACTGCCACTCCTAATCCTCTTTCTTTCCTCTTGAGAGAGCTCCTTAGGAGTCCTCAGAAGAGTGTCTTGAAGACAAAAGATGCGATGAAAATTCTGGCATTTCCAAATGCTAGTTTCTGAAAAACCCAATGTGATATTCTTCAGGCCCAAGAAGATGGGGGACTGTATGTATCTTAGGCAGAGAGAGAAAATGTACATTCTTCTTGGTACATCTTGCAAGGTGTGCATCACTGCTGGGCACTGCACGTAACTGACAGGTGCTGAACCTGATTCCTTACAGATTCTGAACCCCACCTGGCTCCAGTGGCATTTCCAAGGCACCTGAAGGGTGCAGATCTCCAAGGACAGGGTTCAGGGGCCTGTGATATGCACTCCCCAGTCTCTTTCTTGCCTGCATCTGCCTGCCTTCCCTTAAACAAGCCTCCTTCACATTTTTTGTTTACCTAGAATGCTGGAGCACAATAGAAGCTGAGGAAATTAACATTTTCAGGGCTCTGAAAAGAATTAGCATTTGAGTTGCTACCCTGGGGCAAGTAACATTCTTCCATCAGAAAGAAAGCTGGTAAGGGTTACAATATATTCTCCCACTTCAAGAAACTCCTGGCGTCATTGGAAAGATAGCGTCCTGTACTGTGGATTTGTCTGGAGGGCTATTGCAGAGCTGTTTGGTGCAAGAGTAGGGTTCTAACCGTGCCTGGGGTCATTGATCATGTGAGCACATGGTCATGATGCACAAGACATGGTCTAGTCTGTTCCTAAGTGTTTAAATGTTTATTTATTTTTGAGAGAGAGAGAGGGAGAGCAGGAGAGGGGTAGAGAGAGAGAGAGAGAGAGAGGAAGACACAGAATCCGAAGCAGGTTCCAGGCTCTGAGCTGTCAGCACAGAGCGCGACGCGGGGCTCAAACCCACGAACTGTGAGATCATGACCTGAGCCGAAGTCGGACGCTTAACCGACTGAGCCACCCAGGCGCCCCTAGTCTGTTCCTAGGTGTTTAAACAAATTTCAGGAATCCAAGGAAACATCTGTGTCACAGTCTCAAAGATGAAATTCAGAGATGAAGGACCACACTCTTCTGCTGTTAAGGGGGCTGGCCCAGGTTACCGGAAGAAACATCTCCATAGGTGGCGTCCCCTCTTACGTGAAGTCCGCTTGTTGCCCTTTGGGGACCCCCGTTATTGTGTCAGTCAGGGGGGTGAGAGGACATGAGCCTTACTACGTCTGAGCCACAGAGCCTAATTTATGAAGACGCAGCATCATCAGCTCTCATTCCTGAGTGTCATCGGGGTTCACTGCAGGGTATCGTAAAGGAAAACCTCCACAAGTGGACATGGTCTTTGGTGAGTTTTAGCTGGAGCCACAGGACTGGCATTCGAGATGATAGCTAGGGGCCCACCTGTTTAGGTGACACAGTTATGTGAACACCCAGATTATAGCCCACGTGCAGCGACAAAGCGGACCTGTGGAGTGCTGTGTTTATAACGACTATTGACCAAATTTCAAACCTCAGTGATACGTATTATGAGGTGTTTGGTGCTTATTGCTTTGCTTCGACCTCAAAACTGTGTCTATTATGGCTCCTCAATTCATCAGGAACCTTTCTTTGGGACACACATGGCAACCTTTCCACTATTATTGTTTGTTTTTTTATTTTTTTGTTTTTTTTTCTTTCCATTATTTTTTAAAAACAGTTTAGGTGGGCGCTCATTTACGAAGATGCTTCAGATAAGAAAGAGCAGAGACCCCGGAAAGGCATGCGTGGACACTTTCCAGTGCTGTCTCCCACGTGCATCATAGCCAGCATGCAGAATTTTCTATTTTCTTCTTTTTTGATGTGGCCTGAGCAAGCCCTCCAACCTGTCTCCTGTCCCTACCCTTGGGTGTGAAGAGTGGCGCCCTCCCAGGAGGAGGGAAGGAGGAGAGATCGTGACCCCCCGTCACTAGGACCTTTTCCAGCTCTACTCACCGGCCCAATATTGGGTTCCTAAGCACCATCTTCAGCTTGCCTCTCCCCTCCTCACTTCTCCCCTCCCCTCCCCTCCTCCCTCCAGCGTCAGACTCAGCTGCCAAGTTGAATGGCAAAGGATGGTTTCAGTGTGCTTCTTCTCAAAAATCTTTCTTCTGTCTTTTCGGCTGGGTGGAGGGGTTACAAAGTTCCAGATTCGGGAAGAGGGAAGGGAATGCTGGCCATGGCAGGGCTGAGGCCCACAGAGAAGGGGGTGGAAACCCCCTCCTCGTTCTCAATGCCCCTCTTGATAACAACCCTTAGTTTCCAAAGAACCCAGGGCAGAGACCAAGAGACAGAGGTGCCGAATGTGTAGGAGATGGTGGGCAGCTGTGTTTGGCCGTAAGCAGAGCTCCTGGGGAGGGGAGGGGAGGGGAGAGACACCAGAGGAGGAGAGGTGGGTGGGGGCCCCAGAAAGCATCTCCAGGGATTTCTGTCAGCAGTTAACCTTGAATCCCCAACCCCCAGTCCCTGGGAACCCCCCATCTGTGCTGCTCAGTCTTCCTGGTGACTGTTCTGCTCCCTTCTCGGTGTTGACCCCTGCCTTCCATTCCCCCCACCTCCTGCCTCCATGAAGACAGTCTCTCCCCAGGACAGAGGGCTCTTTGCTGCTCCTCACACCCTCTCTGGTCCCAGGGAGAGGCAGCAGGGCATCCGGCAGAGGCAAACCCTGCTTATACCATCAGGAGAAGGGCAGGATGAGGGTCTGGGTTGAAATCTGACCCCAAACCACCACATGCATCTGACTCCCCGAGCCCCATAAAAGCGGAGACCATTTAGACGTGCCAATGCACTCCTTCAATTCCTGAGCCCTCCCAGGACCCTCAGCTGCCACCTGCTTGTGTCAGAGGCCTCGTGCTCCCCCCGGGGCACACAGGCTCGCATCTGCTGGGCACTAATGGAGAAATGTTGCTGCCTGGCGTGCTGGGCTGGGAGGAAGAGCTCGTGAAACAGATTGTAAAGCCCTGGGCCATGACTCGCTCTCCTCTGACTTGGCACTTACGTAGCTTTTTCCACTGGTGCAGACGGAGCCCGAGGCCAGGCCTCCTTCCTCAGATGGACGCCTGGCCCCAACCACTACCGGGACTCGCTGGTCCTCTGCCCCTGGATGTTTCAACTCTGCCCCCAGTACCTCCCCCCGCCCCGCCCTCCCCCAGTGGGTTTATGGAGTGGAGCTGAGCTTGACACCGAGGTGGCAGGTTGCAGGCCATCCCCTGTTACACATTCCAAGTGTGAAATGGCTTGAATCTGTGGGCCTGGCCCCGGGAGCCCGAGAGGCCCAGGGGCACCGATGCTGGTTCCCAGACAACGGCCTGTGGGTCACTGGGTGTGAATCTGCTGGTCCTGTTGCCTGCCCCGCCCACATCAGGCTTCCCTGGCTGCAGCCCGGGGCTTCTTGCCGCCGCCCCCCCCACCCCCCAGGCAGTGCTTGAGTTGCAGGAGCGCACGTTTCCGGCCTGCGGGGGATGGGCCGCCGGCCAGCCTGTCCCAGGCCTCCGGGGCGGCTACAGCCACAGCTGTTATGACTTCATGACTCTCAAATGGCAGAGGGGCCGGGAACAGGGCCGGATTGTATTCGCAGGGTGCAAGTGGCAAGGGGTGGAAGAGCCTCGGCAGACTGGCGGCCCTGCCTGTGCGGTTTTGAAAATCACTCCTATCTCCAGCAGAAACTCCCTAGTGCCTCTGCCCCTTCCTGCAAAAGCCCCTGTAGTGGGGAGCATCGGTGGGGCCCTCCTCAGCCGGGGTATTGTGGAGGGAATGTTCAACGCCAGACCACCTTTAGGCGGGTTGCAGATTTTGGGGGAAATGATGAACATTTCATTTAAATCCGCAAAAGGGGCCAAGTTAGCATTTGAGCTGGTTGGGGTCTAGCGGTGAGAGTTTCTCCATCAGCTTTTCTGCGCCCCCCCCCCCAGGGGGAGGGTCGAGTCCGCTGGGAAATGTGGCCTCCAGACCTCCCCGCCAAGACCCTTCCACACCAAGGTCCAGGTCATGTGAAAACCAAGACTCAGGCACCATGTCATTGGATTGTCAAACTTCCTGACATTTCATTGTGGACACAAGGGTCTTGGCCATGGCTGGGTGGGGGGACACGTGCACACAGAGTGTCAGACACGATTATGTTCATCTCAGTGTTGTTCGCAATGGTAAAAATTGGAATAACCTAAATGTCTATCAACAGGGGAGCGGGTAAATAAAATGTGGTGTATTTATATGATGAAATTGGATGCAGCAGTTCAAACAAATAACCGGCTTGGGCTAGAGCTGGAAAAAAGAAACAAATGAGTAAGTTGCAGATTGATAACTACAGGATGAAGGCATTTCTGTAAAGAGAGAGAGAGATGAAAAAAAAAAATCCTCACAAAACACAAGGCCATGTTATGTTGTCCATTCTGTCCTGCATACCTGCATATATATATATATATATATATATATGTATAGATCCACATTTATATTTATGTTTGTTCATGGATATGTACTTGTCTATATACATGGTCTAGAAGCCTAAACCCCAAACCCCACCCTATCTATGGGAGGGACTAAAATTGGAGAAGGTGGCCAAAAGTTCGTTTTGAGTAAACATTCTAATGTTTAAGGGGAGAATGACTTCACTTATTTCTTCTGCAATTAAAAATTCATTATAAAATAGAAGAAAATGAGGTGTTAGTGGTTTACAAACTTCATCCGTCCAGATTTAACAGATGTGGGGCTTTGAGTGTTTGCCGAGTTGTGGATAGTCAGTGGTTTCAGTTCTTTTTTTTTTTTTCTTTTCCTCTGCTGAGATGACCAAATTGACAGGATGTAAAAGGTGAGTGTGAGTGCGTGTTCATAAATCATAAAGGTGACTGTGTTGGGTAACACTCAAGAAGATCCTTTTCTAAGTACTTCGTCTGTCATACTGCAGCCTTGCTGAGCCACAGGGCCATCATCCTGTCCCGCCAAATATGGGGGTGCAACACTCATTGCTGTCGCTGACCCATCTAGAAGGGTCTGGGGCCAGGAGAGCAGGTGTGATCTATTACATGGAGTCCTCACATCTCCCGTTGTTCCTCGCACTTGGAAAATGTTGCAAGTAGACGTAAGTCAGCAGTGCAAATAGCATGTTGGAAATTCACTTTGTTTGGCAGTTCAGCGAATACTATAGCATAAAATTTCTGTAAGCCTATACGTGGTGATTGTTATGCTCACAGAGATTTTCAAATACAAGGTGTAATTTTGCATGTGTGTTTGTGTGTGAATTAATAATATAGAATTTTAAAGATAATAAAAGGAAAACACCTTTTTTTTCGTGGGTAACATTGAAAATCAGAAAATATAGTTGTTGTCAAAAATAATCTTTTCCCTAGTTATAATGATTGTGTTCTTATTGGAGAAAATTTAGCAGTTCAGGAAAAGAATAAATAACAGAATCAAAAGCAGACAAAAATGAAGCAGAGGCTAACCCTTCATGACTTGATTATGGACGTTATCTTCTAGGCTTTACTGTTATTAATATCACAGAATCACCATCCTACTGGTCACATTGTTTTCTAGCCCATTTTTATACTGCTTTGATTAATATTTGAAAGTCCATCATCCCCCAAATTTCCCTCATACCCATTTCTAGTCAATTTTCTACCCACCCGAGGCCTTGGTGCCCACGGATCTAACCTCTATCACTATACTTTGGCCTTTTTCGGAACGTCAGAAAAATGGGATTGTATAGCCTATGGCCTTTTGTGACTAGCTTCCTTCACTCATCATAATGCTTTTGAGATTTGTCTATTTTGTGGCGTGTATCAGAAGGTGATTTATTTTTGTTGCTAAATACAATTTCGTTATACGGGTATATCACAATTTATAATCCACTGGTCACTTTTGGGATTTGCTGAGCTTTTTTTTTTTTTAATTTTCTTTTTAACGTTTTATTTATTTTTGAGACAGGGAGAGACAGAGCATGAACAGGGGAGGGTGAGAGAGAGGGAGACACAGAATCCGAAACAGGCTGCAGGCTCTGAGCTGTCAGCACAGAGCCCGACGCGGGGCTCGAACTCACGGACCGCGAGATCATGACCTGAGCCGAAGTCGGCCGCTTAACTGACTGAGCCACCCAGGTGCCCCTGGGATTTGCTGAGCTTTTGGAATCTGTGGGTTGAGGTCTTTTCATCCCTTCTGGAATATTCTTAGAGATCATTTTTCCCCCCAAATATTGCTTCTGCCCCAATCTCAGTCTCTCCTCTTTTTCTGGGACTCATAGTACAGCTTTGCTACAGCACTTGATTGGGTTCCCACATCTCTTATGCTCTGCTCTGTTCTTTCCATTCTTTTTCTCTCTGTGTCATTTTGGATCTTCTCTACTAATTTCAGCTACATTCTGTCTTTTCAGGTTCTTGAGTAATCATGATGCCATTGCCATAAGGCTTGTGCAAATAGAACCCAAAAATGTACTCCTGCCCTTCCTTTGTATAGTTACCTCTAGTCATCTTCTAGACCTCATTCCCTTAGGAATACTTTCTCTGATCTCCAAGATGAGGCCAGAGTCCCTGGCCACTCAAGCCGCCACACACCTTTCCTTCTGAGTACTGGCCAAACTTGCCATTTTGTTGACACTTTACTTAACTGCAGAATTGTTTGTCTACCTCCTCGTCTAGACCATGAGCTCCACAGGGCAGGGCCTATGGAGACAGCTCCCTTTTGTTTATTATTGTTTCCCTATCCATAGCCTGGTGACTGAAATAGTGGAGGATCTTAATATTTTTTAAGTCTATGTGGAATGAGTCCCTCTCTAGCTACTTGGGGCCTGTCTCCTGAGACTGTTCCGGTTACCTCATCATAGCTCAGAGTATGTCATCTTGCCCGCACCCCAAACCGTTTCCTATGTACTGACTCAGTTGACTTCAGAGGTGGAAGATCCAAACACTTACGGAACCTGCTGCCTCTGGCCGAATGTCGTCGTGTCAAGTGGTGCTCAGAATTACCAGAGATCTTGATATTCCAAGAGAATTTGGAAATCTGAATTTCGATTTCAACTATTCTTATTTTTAAATGACAGCAACGAATGCCTGTTTAAAACTCAATGTGGGTGAACGTTGTGCGAGCCACGCAAAACGCAACCATAAAGTGCTTTTGTTTGATACACGGACAGCCAGTTTGTGACTTCTACTCAACTAATAGGACATCCGTGTAAGACCGAGGGGAAAACCATGGAGGATAGGGATGGTGCTACTTAAATTTAGGTTAACCCTTCTTTTTCAGGGACGTCGCAGTGTTAGCAAATTTGGCTTGCCAGCGCATAGCTCTGACCAAATTCCTCTACTGTTTCAAACCTCCGGTGGTCCCTTAACCAATTTTTTCACCAAAGCCTGGCAAGTTTACACGTCAACTTCCTTTTTCTGCTTTCTCTCTAAAATAATACAGAATTGTTGAATATAAACTTCCTATTTTAGGGAGCAGTGTGCTAATTATTTTTATTCATTTTTCAGGATCATATAGAAATAAGCATCACACCCACACATTTACATACACACTCGTATGCAAATGGAAAGTACAGTCACACACACCTGTATTTGGCTCACACATTTTCTCGATTCACCTCCTTTTGAAGTTTGCTAATTTTATGACTGGGCAGCAGACTATTCTTCTTTTCCACATTCCTTAGGGAGCCACTTGCAGTATGTGAAAGTGGTCAGCACTCTTCAGTCACAAGCCCCCCAAGACCAATGGGTGCTTGATTGGAACTACTCTTTTTTTAAAAAAAAAAAAAATGTTTATTTATAAAAGAAAAACCTAAATAAATGCAAAGATGTATCCTGCAAAAAAAATAAAAATAATAAATGTATTTATTTATTTTGAGGAGGGAGGGGCAGAGAGAGAGGGAGAGAGAGAATCCCAAGCAGGTTCTGTACTATCAGTGCAGAGCGCAATGCAGGGCTCGATCTAATGAACGGTGAGACCATGACCTGAGCAAGAATCAAGAGTGGGGTGCCCTGAGCCGCCAGGCACCCCGGGACTACTTTTTATAACATCTATTTGTATGTGTGAGACTGGTGGTAATTTCTGGGTATCCATATGTTTGCAGCTAAAGCCTCCTAAAATGTCTGCAGAGGAAGGTGAAATTTACGTTGGAGGATGAGCTCATTTGCAGTCACCTGGCAAGAAATTGACAGAGGTGGGAAACTGGATAGAAGAAAAGATACTGCTATTCTCCTTAAGAAGTTCCATGCTTTTCAAAGTAGGTAATAAATCGTTCCTCTTAATCCCATTTAAGTAGAACTCCAGTTAAGATACTACTGAGGCATGTATTCTGTAGGCGTGGAGATCACTGTTGGCATGTCGGCTGTTGGATGTAGCCATTGGGCTTGTGTTGGGTATGTCTCTCCTACCGTTTTTGGCTTGTAGTCAAGCTTCACTTCTCTAACTGCCTTGCTCTCCCTACCTGTGGAGTGTTACTGTAACATACATCCGGCACATCGGGGGCACCTTCTGAAAATGTTGCTGGAGAATAACATCACTGCTCGTCATCCTTCTGTGGGCATGCAAACTCTAAGAGCTAGGACCCCTTTCCTCGTGTTGCATCTGGCACCCAGGAGGCGCTCAACATATGGGGAATGAATGGTCATTTGAACAAACATGGAAATTTAGAAGGTATCAACTAGAATAATGGCCACAACTATCTACACACAGCCTGGGCAGCTGTGACAGCTGAGCCCCCCACCCCTTGGAATGTTCAGGTAGAGGCTGGATGATCCCTATAGAAAATATTTCTGGGGGCGCCTGGGTGGCGCAGTCGGTTAAGCGTCCGACTTCAGCCAGGTCACGATCTCGCGGTCCGGGAGTTCGAGCCCCGCGTCGGGCTCTGGGCTGATGGCTCAGAGCCTGGAGCCTGTTTCCGATTCTGTGTCTCCCTCTCTCTCTGCCCCTCCCCCGTTCATGCTCTGTCTCTCTCTGTCCCAAAAATAAATTAAAAAAAAAAAAAAAAAAAAAAAACGTTGAAAATATTTCTGCATGGAACTAGGACTGGGGGAGACCCTCTCCCAGCTTGTTCCAAGCTGTGATGTTTAACAGGGTTTTCAGCTTGCCCGGCTCTGTGCTCCAGTACCTGGGGTGTGGAGTTAGTGGGGCAGATACTGTTCTCCTCTATTCCTACCCTACCCACAAACCCCCACACCAGCCTTACCATTTTAACACACAGGCCTGACTTCTACCTGCAGGCACCTGCATTTCTCTGCTGGGGGCTTTGTCTGGTCTCCGGAGCCCACTCTACCTGCAGAGGCTGCGGGGTCCTGGAAACATCCCTTAACACAAACACCCCAGCTCCCTTGTGTGTCAGGGACAATACTGCCACCTTGGCTCCCGGCGCCCCCAACGGAAGTCAAGCTCCGCAGCCCGCAGTGGAAACTCAGTTTACTGCTTGTCTTCCCTTCCCCCACTCTCCAACTAGCGATTACCTCCCAGGTAATTAATGCCTTACACTGTACTCCTACCCTGGGTTCCCCTTCTAGGGGAAACCCAAAATGAGAGCGGGCATCTCCATAGTTTCCTCCCGTGGACTAACTCAGAGAAGACCCACATCTGTTCCTCAAAGTCGGATTCAACTCATCAAAGAGCAGCTCCCAGACAGAGGATTCGGGAGTCACAGGGACAGGGGCCTTGGCGAGAAATGCAGAGGCAGGAATACAGCTGCGTTGTTTCAGATGCTAATTTACAGCTCCCACACCTCAGAGCTGAGGCAACGTCTAGCACTAAAGCAAACAGTGTGATTGAAACTCTCCCCAGCCCCGCAGTGCAGGTCAGCAATTCAATCCTACTACGCGCGTCACCTTCTCCGGCTGCTCTGGGTAGGTGACACAGTGCGATTTAAAACACCGCTCCTGGCTGAAATGATAGCAAGCCGAGGGTTCAGTAGTCTCCAGGGATAATTGTGTGGGAACTAGGTAAGGAGACAGGTGAGAAGTAAATTAAAATCCTCGTAGATTGCCTTAAACCTGGAGCCAGTTAATATGCTGTGGCAACGTGGATGGAGTGACAGTTACAAAACACCCACATAACAGCAGGGGGTGGGGGTTTTACAGGATCCCTCATAATGACCCAGCTATTAAACATCAAGCAGGAACTGGCTTTTTTTTTTTCCCTCCCTCTCGTCTAACTTGAGATTTCTCCAGGGAAAAAGCACAGCTATAGGCAAGTATGAGATGCCATCCTCACAGCAAACTCAGCCCTGAGAGCGGCATGTCTCATGATTAATACTGACGCCCCAAACCCCCAACCTTAGGATGGCCGCGTGAGCAGCCAAGCCAGGAAACACAATACGGGCAACACATGATTGATGAGAAAACCCAGTCCGCTGGGAAACGCCGTTGGAGAGCAGGAGCCACAGTTTGACCCATGTGAGAGTTCTAGCCTGGCGTGGCTCCTGCGGGCCAAATCTGGTATCAGAACTGGAAAGAATACATGAGTGGTGGATTAAGGGGTTCCTTTCATTCCCCTCGGTTAAGGAGGGTCGGTCTGTTGTTCTTCTAAAACAGAGCTCGAGAGATTCTAATGAAGGCCGCAAAGCCATAAGCTGAGCACGAGCTCATAGGCACAGTGCCTGCTTGAACTTGACCAGACTTTCCAAGCCAAACCAGGCTTTTACATGCACTGGAAGGGGTTCTCTGCTTCTGCTCAGTTTGGAAAGTGTAGACAATGGTTGAATAAAGAAGCAGAGGGGGAAAAAGTAGTTCCAAGGGCCCCATGTGTCCACTTGGAAAAGAGTCCATTTGTAAAACAAACAAACAAAAACAACAGACAAACAAAAAAACCTTGTAATTTTATTAGACTCTAAAACAGACTGCTGCTGAGCCAGGCCAGGATTAACTCAATATATTTTTTTAATGCTTATTTTTGAGAGAGAGAGGGGGGAGGTAGGGCATAGAGGTGAGAGAGAGAGAAAGAGAGAGAGAATTTTAAGCAGGCTCTGTACTATCAGCACAGAGCTCAACACGGGGCTTGAACTCATGAACAGTGAGATCATGACCTGAGTGAAAATCAAGAGTTGGATGCTTGACTGACTGAGCCACCCAGGTGCCTCATCAATATATATATTTTTAACTCAGTATTTGTATTCAGTCTTTGGTAGATGCCTACGTATTTCATGGTATATGAGAAGCCAGATGACACGTGAGCAAACCTAATTGTTCACCGTACGGTGGATTCTATGATTCCATCCTTTGTGATTTGTGAGCCCTGCTGCTCTCCCCTCTCCCAACATTCTGAGTGGCAACTATTTTTCAATTCCAAGTTGGTCTAAATAAATTCCGTGTTTGGGAAGGCTTTACAGGTATTTCCCACCTTTCTAGGGTCTTTAGAAGAATCTCGAACTCCTTCTCATTCTGTCTTTTGTCCCTATGGAAGGTTAGTCAGTGATTTGAGACCAATATGTCAGTATGACATCAGACAGTGTCTTTTCTGTTCAATACAAATCAGTTTGCTTCCCATGTGGTCATGAACTCTGAGTGGAAACGTTCAACTCGAAGCTTCAGAGCTACACAGGTAGCAGGACTCTGATGGCCAACTTTCAAAACGTAATGATTAAACTGGGACTGGGCTAACTTGCTAAGCATTGACTTGGGGTCCCATTCATAACGCTTATTCTTTGTCATCCCCATGTCATGGAGCACTTAGGACTCTGCTGTCTCAGATAAAGAAGCAACCTCTGGGAGGCCTTGGTCACTTGCCCCAGGCTCTGTCTCTGTCCCAGGAAAGATTAGAAAAGACCCAAGCTGAAAATCCACTCTAAGCCCCTGGTTCTTTCCATTACAGATGTCTGAGCAATAATTAAATGGAAATGACAGCAGAGAGGAAAATTCTAGCGTACCAATAACTTCATTTTCCTGGCTGCTCTTAAAATGCAAAAGAGTATAATTTAAACAATAAATCATACTTAAAAAATATAAACGTCTGAATTTTTCCTTCTTGCCTATGACAGACTCCTGGCCTCTTCACAATTAGGCTTCTCTCCTTTCTCTGCTAGATTTCTATTTTTCCTAATGTGTTTAAAAGGCCCACAGTCATGGGTGCTCCATAGGGAAAGGGTAGTTAGAATTGCTTTTCGAATGTCCTCAGCAAACCCAGGAGGACACATTCACCGCTTGCGGCCCTGAAATGGACCGTTGAAGTGCAATTCAGCACCCACCGGGCATGCAGCAGACTCAAATATCAGCAAACTTCCAGATTTGAAGCATCTGAGTTTTCCTGCCTTGCGCTGGGTACTTGTCCTTGTTTTGTAAGCACTGGGAAATTTCAGGCAAAGTGGCCTAGCCAGCGGGATAAGGAATGTAGAACTCTTTGGTGCTAGTTTCAAGTTTGATGACACAAATGATTACATACCAAGGAAATGTGAATTACTAAAGGTTAGTGTATTATCCACTTAGGTGGATTCTATCCATAGGTGTTTCTATTTTAAATACAGTATTTTGTTTCAGGCTTGGAACTGAGTCTTAATTCAACTTACGGCCCCTGAAATTTTAAAGTGGAAGACATTCCAGTCAAGCCACATAAAATTGTTTTTTGGTAGTGTCTACCATCCAAACACAATAGTCAAATTCTGGAGTGGGAAGCCAGCAAAGATACAGGGAAAGGAAATACTCTTAAGAAAGAAATATTAAGGGATGTCTCTCCCACCTCTTTCTACCTTTGAGGGAAAAGTTACAGAAGTAATGTTCACACAACGTTAAATTCGTGTTCAGAATATCCTACAAACTCTCAACATTTGGCAAGTGATTGATTCATTGATTTGTGTATGAAGCTATGTCACATTTGAAATCCCCAGAGAAGCCTTCTGAGGCTGCAAAATCCCAGATACAATAAACAGGAGTCGTTTCATTATAAAGTTGGATTGTGGTCTGAACAAGTTGACTAGACATTCTTGAGATTCATAAGTCAGTAAATTTCCTTATATTCTAAAGTTATTTCTTTTTCTTCTTCTTCTTATAGTTATATTTAAGTGGAAGCAAGTTTGACACTAAATAATTATATAATCAGTGAAAGAAATGTCCAAATAAGGGAGCTCATTGCTTCTCTAGAAACAAACACCTGCCTCATGGATACTGGGTCCTGTGTCTGGGTTGAACCAGTACATTCTTGATCCACAGACTTTACTTGTGATACCTATGACTTCACTCTCCTGGATTTTTAAAACACCTGCAAACCTAACCATATAGACACTTCCACAAGGGTAAGAGGTGTCAAATGTGAGCTTTATAAATTTGACATTTTGATGCCTGTTTCTGTTTAGGGTTTAGTTCAAATCTTACAGAATCTACCTGCAGAAAGCAGGGGAATGGCAGGAAGCTGGGTGCGCCTTTCTCCGTTGAACCATCTGGGTTTTGTCCTGGGAAACGGATTGGCTTTCCTCCAGTGTCACTTGACCCACAGAATGCTGTCTAGCCCAAATCCCAGGCCCATGGCTCCTGCCATATTTCCTCCAGTTAATGCAACCAATAAGCACCTGGTAGTTACAAATTTCCTATTGGCCTCACTTTTACTCTGTTTTATACGGGCTTTTACATCCACAGACATTTCATGGAAGATAAATCACAGAGAATAGCATGGGGACACAGCTACCAGCAAAAATGCACCGGCAGCCAATTCTCTCTCATGCAACAACAGACCTGGATTCTTAGGTCACCAAGAAACAGGGTAACCTGGGAACTGGATGAAGTAAGGGCTCACCTTCGAGCCCAGCTACAAATGTGGTTTATTTATACGCAGCCATTTAAAAGTCCCCAGACCCACAAAAAAAAAATCCACACTTTTAATTAAGGACATTTCCTTTTATGAGTTCCTGAAGGTAATGGCATCATGAGCAGGGATTTAATAGTTTGGGGGATTTGGTTTAAGTACTGATCATTCTCCCAAACAACTGAAGCCTATTGTACAGACAAACGTCTTTCATTTTCAGATATTTTTCATCCTCACTGCCCTTCTCTCAAGCAACAGTTAAAGAAGGTTTACTGATTTGAACTTAAGGATATAGGTGTCTGTCTGATAGCTTCTTCAATTATTCATCATCAACATGCATTTAGTAAAAACCTAACTGTGCTGTCCAATGTGGAAACGACTAGCCATATGTGGCTATTTAAGATGAACTTAGAATTAATTAAATTAAATATTTGGTTCTCAGTCAAACTAGTCACATTTCTTTCTTTTTTTTTTCTTTTAGCTTCCTGTCTTTTTTTAAATTAATATCATTCCAGTGTGTTAACATACAGTGCTGTATTCGTTTCAGGTGTATGATACAGTGATTCCACAGTTCCATACATTACTAAGTGCTCATCAAGATAAGTGCCCTCCTTAATTCCCTCCACCAATTTCACATATCCCTTAGAATGTGTTTTCATATTCTTTGGGTAATAACCAGTAGTGTGATTACTGGATTGCAGGGTAGTTCTATTTCTCAGTTTTTTTGAGGAACCTCCATACTGTCTTCCACAATGGGTTGCACCAGTTTGCATTCCCACTAACAGAGCACAAGGGTTCCTTTTTTTCCACATCCTCACTTGTTGTCGAAACACTTGTTGTTTCTTGAGTGTTTGATTTAAGCCATTTTGACAGTCATGAGGTGATATTTCATTGTGGTTTTGATTTGCATCTCCCTGATGATGAGTGATGTTGAGTATTTTTCATCCGTCTGTTGGACACCTGTATATCTTCTTTGCAAAAGTGTCTCTACATGTCTTCTGTCCGTTTTTAATTGGATATTTCTTTTTGTTTTGAGTTGTATAAGTTCTTTATATGCATTGGCTACGAAACCCTTTATTGGACATGTCATTTTCAAATATCTTCTCCCATTCCGTAGGTTGCCTTTTAGTTTTGTTGATTGTTTCCTTTACTGTGAAAAAGCTTCTTATTTGACGCAGTCGCAATAGTTTATTTTTGCTTTTGTTTCCCTGGTCTCAGGAGACATATCTAAAAGGATGTTGCTATGACCAATGTCAGAGAAATTACTGCCTGTGCTCTCTTCTAGGACTTTTATGGTTTCAGGTCCCACATGTAGGTCTTTAATCCATTTTGACTTTATTTTTGTGTATGGTTTAAGAAAGTGGCCCGGTTCATCATTTTGCACATAGCTGTCCAGTTTTCCCAACACCATTTGTTGAGAGCCTTCTTCCCATTGCAAATTCTTGCCTCCTTTGTTGAAGATTAATTAACCATGTCATTGTGGGTTATTTCTGGGCTTTTTATTCTGTCCCATTGGTCTATGTGTCCATTTTTGTGCTACTGTTTTGATTACTAGAGCTTTGTAATATAACTTGAAGTCTGGAATTGTGATACTTCCAGTTTTGTTTTTCTTTTTCAAGATTGCTTTGGCTATTTGAGGTCTTTTGTGATTCCATACAAACTTTAGGATTGTTCAGTCTAGTTCTGTAAAATTGCTGTTGGTATTTTAAAAAGGATTACATTAAATCTGTAGATTACTTTGGCTAGTATAGACATTTTAAACAATATTTGTTATTCCAATCCACGAGTATGGAATTCTTTCATTTCTTTGTGTCATCCTCAATTTCTTTCATTAATGTTTTATAGTTTTCAGAGTACAGACCTTTCACTTCTTTGGTTAAGTTTATTCCTAGATATTTTATTATTTTTGGTGTAATTGCAAAGGGGATTGTTCTCTTAATTTCTCTTTCTCCTGCTTCATTATTAGCATATAGAAATGCAATGGATTTCTGTACATTGATTTTGTATCCTGCAGCTTTATTGAAATTCATTTATCCATTCTAGTAGTCTTTGGTGGAATCTTTAGGGTTTTCTACATATAGTATCGTGTCATCTGCAAATAGTCAAATGTTTATTTCTTTCTTACCAGTTTAGGTGCCTTTTATTTCTTTTTGTTGTCTGACTGCTGTAGCTAGGACTTCCAGTACTACTTTGAATAAAAGTGGTAAGAGTGAAGATCCTCGTTTTGTTTCTGACCTTAGGGGAAAAAGCTCTCAGTTTTTCCCCCACTGAGTATTATATCAGCTGTGGATCTTTTCATATATGGCTTTTATTATGTTGAGGTATATTCCCTCTAAATCTATTTTGTTGAGGGTTTTTATCACGAATGGATGTTATACTTTGTTGAATGCTTTTTCTGCATCTATTGAAATGATTATATGGTTTTTATCCTGTCTTATTGATGTGATGTATCACATTGATTGATTTGTAAATATTAAACCATCCTTGCCTCCCAGGAATAAACTCCATTTGATCGTAGTGAATTTTTTAATGTATTGTTGGATTTAGTTTGCTAATATTTTGTTGAGGATTTTTACATCTATGTTCATTTCAATATTGCATGTAGTTTGTGTGTGTGTGTGATGTCTTTATTCTGGTTTGGGTATCAGTATAATGCTGGCCTCATAGAATGAATTTAGAAGTTTTCCTTCCTCTTCTATTTTTTGGAAAGTTTGAGAAGAACAGGTGTTCACTCTTCTTTAAGTGTTTGGTAGAATTTACCTGTGAAGCCATCTGGTCCTGGACTTTGTTGAGAATTTTTTGATTACTGATTTACTTTCATTTCTGCTAATTGGCCTATTCAAATTTTTCTGTTTCCTCCTGCTTCAATTTTGGGAGGTTATATGTTTTTAGGAATTTAACTATGTCTTATAAGTTGTCCAATTTATTGGCATATAATTTTTCACAATATTCTCTTAATGTGTGTATTTCTGTGGTGTCAGATGTTATTTTTCCTCTTTCATTTGCGATTTTGTTTGAGTCCTCTCTCCACACAAGTCATGTTTCAATAGCCACATATGATGAGTGGGTACCATACTGGATGTACAGATAGAACATTTCCATCATTGCAACAGTTCTTCTGGCTGGCATTGAGTCCTAATGGATGAAGGCAGATAGGTTGCCCAGTGGGTACTCTAGAGATGTGGGAAGTTGTCAGCCTATGGAAATTGAGCACCATTTAGTTAAAGAGATGAACAATGAAACAGATATTCTGTATGGGTACACTACCCAGGTAGAACAGGGGCAACACATTAATGTCAAAATGGAGGCATGAAGTTCAAAGCTAAACAATCTCGGGCAGGATGGTAGAATCTAGACCATACACCATGACCAAACTTGGGGCTGAAGAGTGATTACAAAGTCTGTGGGGTAGGAGAGAATAACAGAGAAAAAGTGAAACCATATAAGCACAGTTGTGACATGGAGCTAATCTAGAATTCTCAAGGAGCGTTGTATTAGCTTACTGCTGCTTTAACTAATTGTCACAAACTTTCTCTCTTAAAGCAACACAAATTTGGGGTGCTTGGGTAACTCATTTGGTTAAACTTCCAACTCTTGATTTCAGCTCAGGTCATAATCTCATGGTTCATGAGACTGAGCCCATGTGAAACTCTGTACTGATTTCGCAAAGCCTTCCTAGGATCTTCACTATCCCCTCTCTGTCTGCCCCTCTTCTCTCTCTCTCTCTCCCACTCCTCTCTCTCACCTTATCTCTCTCAAAATAAATAAATAAACTTAGAAAAAGCAACAAAAATTATTCTTACAGTTCTGGAAGTCAGAAGTCTCACTGGACTTAAAATAAGGTGTTGGCAAGAACATTTGTTTAGAGGCTCTAGATTTCTTGTCTTTTCCAGCTTCTGGGGGCTGCTTGCATTGCTTGGATCTTTGGCACCTCCTCCATCTTCAAAGCCAACAATGTAGCCATCTTCCAATCTCTGAATCTTATCTCTAGTTGCATCATCATATCTCCTTCTCAGAACCCCATGCATCTGCCTCCCTCTTATTATCCCACTCAGATAATTCCCCCATGTCAGGGGCCATAGTCTTAATTACATCAGCAAAGTCCCTTTTGCTGTGTAAATGACATATCCACGGGTTTTGAAAATTAGGATTGGACATCTTTAGGGGAGGGATTATTCTGGCTACCACAAGTGTGGTAACACCAAAGGGTCTGTTTGAAGGCCTGTGACCTCATGGGTATTTATGATTTAGAGGTTGCCAAGCTTTCAGACCATAACAAATTATTTATTAATTTATATTCTACTAGTTCCAGAAAGGAGTTATTGGCCTATAACAACATTTACATATAAGGTAGAACTTCCAATGTAAATAGGATACAAGGGGAAGAGAAGGAGTAGTGTAAGAATCCAATGTTGGAAAGAATGAGGCTAAGAAGTATGGTGTATAATGACCTCATCTTCTCTGTTGATCTATCCTGGCCATAATAAAGGCAGAATACTTTGAATTTAGAATATAACAGCACGTTCTAAATGTTACCTGAGTGATTCAGACAAGGGGTACAACCAGAAATTCCAAATAATTACATCCTGAAGGTCAAGAAAATAAAGATTGGGAACTGTAGGTATAGGGAAGTGTAGCGGAAAAGAACTGCCCCATCACTTCCTTTAAGATTTGAAAGGTACAGGGGCACCTGGGTGGCTCATTCAGTTAAGCATCCGACTTTGGTTCCGGTCCATGATTTCGTGGTGACAAGTTCCAGCCCCATGTCAGGCTCTGTGCTAACCATTTCGGAGCCTGGATCCGGCTTCAGATTGTGTCTTCTTCTCTGTCTGCCCTTCTCCTGCTTGTGGTCTGTCTCTCTTTCTCAAATATAATGAACGTTAAAAAAAATAATATTTTTTAAGATGGAAAACAACAAAATGCGGTACTGAGAAAGCTCTAACTAGTGTTCTTACTAAAGTCAGGTCATTCTTTCTGGGATACTCATAAACAAGACATAATGATCGATGTGTTCAACAGTGTCCTTTCTTTGGATGTTGGAGTTTCATAAGGCTTTTTCTAGTAATGACCTTTATGTCATTACTAGACATAGTATGGGGGCTCTTGGCATCCCCAAAGCATAATTCATAAAAATCAATTCTTCAGGGATCCAATAATATGAAATCTGTGTAGCTGGCTCCTTTCTAATCTTCCTAAGCCAGGGGGATAGTTTAGAACACCTAGAAGAGAAAATTGACAGTGATCCTTCAACAGTTTTGAAGACTGCTTCTTTCCATTGGACTTTGGAATAAGTAATGGGCCCATGTTCACCTGACATCATTCTCCCCGGCAAACGTCTGGAGTGTATCATTTTATATTACTAAACTCAGTATAATGAGAGCCTCAGCAGGCACAAATAGTGTAATCTCTCCTCTGCCCCAGGAGGGAAAGCTAAACAGTCCCCACTGACAGGATTCTTAGGGCATAACTATAAATCTTCTCCAGGTCATAGGAAACGATCAGACAGTTGAGAACTAGATGGAGCTAGCTGGATGGATTTTGTGCCAGGTGACATCAGACACCCTTGATTGGCCAGGGCTTCTAACATCAAACTATGTGGTCAAGGAGGTGTCCGTTTCTGCAGCCCAGGTTATGGCTTTCTACTTGCAGTCAGACTCCTATCTTTATCTTTATCCTTTCAGGACTCAGAAATAGTGCAAGCATTGCACTGGACTTATAGAATGCTTCAGGAGGGGGCTCATAGGACCTTTGCCCATACTGATTATATCTCTTGATTCACAGGTCAGAAATGTGATTCGTGACCTCAGAGGGACATGGAAGAAAAATGTGGGGAAGAGCAGAGGTGGGTTTGTAAGGGGTATTGAGTGGCTTTGTATGGGCCAGTGGGAGACCCCCCATACTTCTGAGTGAGTACTGCAAGCCCTGCTAACAAGCTAACAAGGGACCTAAGCCAACCTAACACTTCAGGGCTATTCCAAAGAGTTCCAGCTTTCCTCCATGGTTCATGAGGAAGTCTTTTCTCCTACTTCTCATCTCTTGAGCAATTTAAGAACAACCTACTCTTTGATTTATAGCGTGAAGGTCTGGTAAAACTGTGAATGACGTGCCTTGAGGGAAAGAAGATAATGTTTTTCAAGTGCCTGACTAATATGTCAGACTTGGTTCAGATGGGTGTGTGTAATCGTAAGCTCCCATCGTGGATTTCACAAAGGCTTCTCTGTCTTTCCAGCAGTGCAGAGGGAAGACAGGGATAGGAGGAGAACCCATCTAGAGAGCATCCCATGCTGTTTCCCAGAGTCAGACGTTCAGCTGAGAGAGAAGAAGCGTTGTGTTTGGGGCCCAGTCTGCTATGTGGATGACACATACATGACCCCAAAGGTAGAAAAACGCCTTCATTCCTTCTGTGCTCTCTGATTGTTTAAGATCTAGAGAAACAGAACTATGTACCTTCCTGGGTCGGGGAGAAGCTGTTTTCTTCTCATCCTTCGCTGTTTAGCCTGGGTGTCCTTTCTGAAAGGCTCTCTGAGCCTGATGGAGGTAAGCTGAGGTAACTGGCCCCCACATGACTTTCAGTCCCAGCGTTTCCTGCACTACAGATGAGAGGCTATCTAGTGTCAGGTTTAGAAGCACAGGTCCTGAAAGTGAAGGAAATCTGAATTGAAACCTCAACTCTCTCATAGTTGGGTACTTTGAAAAAGTTATTGAACTGTTTTATGCTTTAACTTTGTTATATGTAGAATGAGGATGTTAATGGCTCCTACCTCATGGAGAATTCTTACAATTAAATCACTTAAATAGTCATAAAGAGCTTAGCACCTCACATAGGGAAACCTTATGTAAACGTTCACTATTACTATGTATGTATTTGTTTACTTGTTTATTGTTTCTGTTCCTTAAAATGCTGTAAGATCCACTAAGGCAAAGGTTATACAGATAACATTTGTTTTCATATTGAATGAAAGGAAACACAAGATACCAATCTAAAGTATTAAATTAGAATCCCTGCCTCAAATCATATATACAGATCAAGGATTAAAACCTTAATATGGAAAGTATAACATTCATTTTAAGGTTCTGGAGAATGCCATTATGACCTTGGGGTTAGGGAAGGATTTCTTAGTTAATAAGAAAGGGCTTATCATTAAGAAAATGTGAAATGTATTAAAATTCTCTATAGCAAAAACCATCAGAAACAAAGGGGGAAAAGTTGCATTCTTGGGAAAGATATGTGCAACCATATGGCTGATAGAGAATTCGTGACTGACTATATAACAGGAAACCTGAGTTGAGGACAGACACAAGAAGGCTGGCATCATTAGTTATTAAAGGAACACGGATTAATATTCCAATAGATAATATTTCATGTCTGTCAATTGGCAAGACTTAAAAATCTCTGACGATACCAAATGATGGAAGTACATGGCAAAATGGGGTTCTTATGCCAGTTAATGAGAATGTAGATTTATACAAGTACTTTGGCAAATAATTAGGAAATGATAAGCACAGAATCCACTGACGTGGCCTCCCTCTGGAGAGGGGAGAGGGGATGAGACTGAGAAAAAGTCATGCAAATAGATTTGAAGTGTATATATTTTAATATTTTTAAGTAAATATGACATAATAGTAACAAATGCTAAATTGAGTTATTAGTGACTGATGATTTTTGTATCATTTTCTATTTTTAAGTCTATATGTGAAATACTTTTGTAATTTAAAAAGCTAAAAAAGGGCTGCCTGGGTGACTCCGTCGGTTGAGCATCAGACTCTCGATTGCAATTCAGGTCATGATCCCAGGGTGGTGTAATCGAGCCCCACATGGGGCTCCGTGCTGTGTGTGAAGCCTACTTGAGATTCTCTCTCTCTCTCTCTCTCTCTCTCTCTCTCTCTTGCTCCCTCTTCCCCTCCCCCTCCCCCCCGCTTGTACACACATGTGGTACAGTGATGCTCAGACTTAGCATACATTCACAGGGCTGCTAAATCACAGGTCTCTGATGTGTCAGGTTTATGTGGGGCCTGAGAATCTGAATTTTCTAACAAGTTCCCAGGCTGATGTTTCTGATCCAGGGACCCTACTTTGAGAATCACTGATCTAACCCAGCTTTTCATTATAGAGATAATGAAACCAATGAACCAATCTTTTCCTGATCAGAAAAGACAAGTCACGGGGTGCCTGGGTCGCTTAGTCGTTAAGTGGCCAACTTTGGCTCGGGTCATGATCTCAAGGTTGGTGGGTTTGAGCCCTACATTGGGCTCTGTGCTGACAGTTCAGAGCCTGGAGCCTGCTTCAGATTCTGTGTCTCCCTCTCTCTCTCCATCCCCCCACTCACAGTCTGTCTCTCTCTGTCTCTTAAAAATAAATAAATGTTAAAAAAATTAAAAATTAAAAAAAGAAATGGTAAGTCATTCCATTTTCTTTTTCTCCAAAATGTGCTTGTAAATGTACCAAAATGTACTTGCTATGTGCCAGGCATGGCTTCAGTGCTGGTGACAGAGATCTTAGCAAAATATACAGTTTCTGTTCTCCTGCCGATTTTGCTCAGTTGGGGGAAAGAGAGGAGGGTATGATCAAAAAGTAAACAAACAAGATAATTCCAGACAGTGGTAAGTTCTAAGAGGAAAACAAAATAAGGTCATATCAAAGACAGAGTTGAGAAGGACAGGTGCATTATTAAAGCGGATGGTCAGCTAAAGCCTCTTTGAGGAGGTGACACTTAAGTTCAGATGGAAGAATGAGAAGGAAAAGCTGGGGGATTGAGTTCTAAGCAGAAGAGAGAGAAACTTCAAAGCTTGACACAAGTTAGAAATAAGGAAACATAAGAGGTATGAAAAGAAGTTTAACATGCTTGGTGATTAGAGAAATAATTGCTAATTGGTAACTAACTAATAACCATTGGAGAGGTAGTCGGTGTAGTTGGATCATAGTGACCAAAGGGCAGAGAGTAGGATGTGAGGTCAGAAAGGTAAGTGGGGACCATGGATTTTCTTCTCTGGGGAGGCACTGGATGTCCTAATGTCCAAGGTTACAAGTTTGTATCTCAGCTCAGGGTCTCCTGTTCCTCATACCAGCCACACTCCACATGAGTAAGACACAGATTAAGTGCAGCACAAACAAAACACAGCCAGCCTTTCTCCAATCTCAATGTCACTGCATTGTCCCTCTTGTGATCTAATCAAAGTAAATAAATTCATCGTTTCAAAACAACTCCTTCCACATCTAAAACATTTTCAAGACAGTGTCAGAAAACTGGCCAAAGATATTAGTTTGCAAATAAAATTTATGTATTTTTGTGTGTGTGTAGAGTTGCTTTCTTTCCTTTGAGATCCAAGGAGACAGATTATTATCAGCAAAAAAATAACAGATTTACAATGGTTCAGGGTCTTCTATGGACAATCAAAATGTCAAATGTGAATTTTCTTGAAAAATTTCCATATCTCCTCTTAATTCATTTAGTCAACATGTATGTGTTAAGCATTTACTTTCCTTGACATTTGTATCTTTCTTTAACTGACAGTCATGTGTCACACTCAGAGTTCTCATTTCGACTACGATATGGTTCTGGGATATGGGTATCTTAGTGTATATGCAGAGATATTTTAAAATAATTACTAGTGTTGTCTTTCATGAGCAAATTTCTCTTCCTATTCTAATGTTTCTGGGTTTTGTTGTTGTTGTTGTTGTTATTGTTTTGTTTTGTAGCTGGTTTTGCTGGCCCAAAAAAGATGATCAAAAAGGGCTTAATGACTAAATAAATACTTGAATCTGATTCAGGGCTTATATTATTATTAAATGTTCTTATTAAAAATTAATTTATTCATTCCATATGTGTTTACTGGTCATCTACTATATCTCAGAGACCTTTGGATACAGCAATGAAATGAGAAAAACCAGTGTTATTATGGAGCTTGTTTTCTAGTAGAGGTAATATAATAAACAAATAAATATATTATGTCAGGTGGTGGTGAGTACAAAGGGAAAATAAAGCAGGGTAAGTAGACCGAAAAAGAATGAATGGCGTGGGATACTTTCAGTAGAATAGAGATGAAAGTTCTTGGGTAATTTGACATTGGAGAAAGCTCTGAATTGAAATGAGATGGACAGACATCCGAGAGAAGCAAGTGCAAATGACCTGTGATGAGAACCCAAGTAGCTAGAGGTGAGTGGATGGGGGACTGGCAGCCACAGGAGATGAGATAGAGAAGTAGCAGGGAGGGCAGATCAGGCAGAGTTGTATAAGCTATGGTGAAAACTTTGGATTTTATTCTGAGAGAGATAGAAGCTCTTGGTAGATTTTGGGGAGAGGAACAATAGGTCCAACTTAGATCTTAAAAGCACTCTGGTTGTTGTATTAAAACAAGACAAATGCACACACACTGAAATGGAAGCCAAAAAAGATGGAATCAGGAAGAACATAAGAAGGTTTTGCAATAGTTTGGGCAAGAAACGATGGCAGAACAGAAGCAGAACAAAGGATTTGAGGGGTGACCAGATTCTGGATTCATTCCGAAGATAGAGCCGTAAGTATTTGATAATACATTGGAAGAAGGATCTGAGAGAAAGGAGTCAAGGAATGAGCACCTCAAGGATTTTGGCTTCAACAACTGGAAAGATGGATTTGTCATTTACCCAGATGAGGAAGGTGGGAGAAAAAGTGAGTTTGGGTGGGTAATCAAGAGTGAGATTGATATTCAAGAAGGCAGGAAGATAAATGTCTGGAGTTCAGGAGAATGACCTAAGCTGCAGGCAGACATTTGGGAGTAATAGTGTGTAAATGGTATTTTCCAGACGAGACTAAATGGGGGGGTATTTATCAGTAGAGAAGAGAGGTGATTTGAAGACTGAACTCGGGAACACACTAACATATGAAGGTTGGGGGAATGAGAAGAATCCAATAAGGGATGTAAGAAAGAGGAGACAGTGACATAAGAAGAAAACTAGAAGCAAATGGGGCTCTGGAAACCAAGTGAGAAAAATTGCCTTAAGGAGAAGAGAAAGGGCAACTGACAGATTCTGCAGGCAGATCAAGAAAGAAGACCAAGAAATGAATACTAGATTGGATTGACAGGAGTTTTAGTGGCAAAACCTGACTGCAAAGTGGTCAAGAGAGGATTAAAAGAGATACTAGGGGAACTGTAGATTTAATTTTTTTTTTAACATTTGTTTATTATTGAGAGACAGAGCATGAGCAGGGGAGGGGCTGAGAGACGGGGAGACACAGAATCCAAAGCAGGCTCCAGGCTCTGAGCTGTCAGCACAGAGCCTGATGCTCACAAACCGCGAGATCATGACCCAAGCTGAAGTTGGACGCTCAACCGACGGAGCCACGCAGGTGCCCCGGGGAACTGTAGATTTAGATAAGTCTTTGGAGAATTTATGCTGTGGAAGAGTGGAGAAATATGGCAAGTAGTAGAAAGAGGAAGGGCTGTCAAGGGAGCAATTACAACGTGGTTGGGCGCTCACTGCAATAACCAAATTGATAGAAGAACAGACAATTTTGTGAAAGGAGGACACAACTACAGAAGGGGAGCCCTTGACAACTCTGGATGGGATAGAATTCAGTATCTGAAGGAAGAGTGGCCTTAGGGACAAAGGAACAGGATGAAGGTGTGGTACGCAGGCTCAGATGCAGGTAGATTAGCATATTTGGAGGTGGGAACTTTCAGAATTTCTCTTATTACTGACTCTCTTTTTCCTGAAGTAAGAAGGTCTTAACTTGAGAGAAAGGAATGGGGACTAAATTTTAGTGGCTTAGGGATAGAAAAGGAATTATGAAATAGTAGAGTCAAAGATTGATAGTGTGAGTTGACCAGGGAAATGTGTAGAGTTTCTGGCCAGCATTCTGGGCTCAATGAGGTTTGGTTAAGAATTTAGATCAAGAAGAGACAGTAGACAAAAAATAGCTGGATTTAGTTAGGTTGTGGCTAATGGAGGGGGTGAGAAAGGGAGTTGAAGACAGTGCAAGGGACTGATTATAGTTCTAGAGCAAGGGATCAGGGTCAGGTCTGAAAAAATAGGAGAGAGGCGCTTAGAAGTCGCAGAAGGCCAACTGGTTAATGGAGTTTGAACACAGGTAATGATTTGAAAAAATGGGAGGTAGTGATCATCAGGGGGGATATTTAAAATTAAGATTATGGAGGGGCGCACACTACTAATGATAAAGTCTGGAGTGGGATCATTTGAAATGAGGTAGAGCGCAAGCTCATAAAAGGAAGGAGGGGGAGGGAGAATTAAGAAACTAGATTATTGGAAGAATTCTCTATGCAGACATTGAAATAATACAAGTAGCAGTGGAGAGAATGACAGTAAGATAAGAGAAAAACTAAACTCCACAAGGAATGAAGATGAGTGATTGGGGGTCTGAAGATGACTGCCCCTAAGAGGACTGGCATGTGCATAGATTTATTGCATGGACTTCAGAGGAGCTGAGATGAGGGGTGGGGGGGGAGGAGGGTGGATGGTCCAGAGGAGGCAGCAAGGAGCAGGGAAGACACTCATTTTGTCATACTGTGGGAGACAGACATGGTGACCTGCTGAACTCATGCACAGAAGAAGATAAAAATACTGACTACGGCTTTCTTCTTTTTCCTGGCCTCAGCATTTAAGTCCTGGTTGTATGTTTTTTCTTTTTCTCCCATTTCCAGATAAAACTAATGATCTTTCAAGTCACTGAGTAAGCCCTTAAGTTTTGTTTGGCCAAACAAGACATGTACTGTCTGTGTGTATATGTGTGTGTGTACAAGAGCATCTACGCTTGTTCGTTTATTATGAAGAGCGAGCCCGTTATTTTATGTTATGGTTATTTCCATGGCTTTAAAATAAATGAGTTTATCTAGATTTCTAGAAATGAAACTGCCTACTTGACATCACATAGCTGTTTGGGGTCTTTTGGGACTTGAGTTTTTCAAAAACCTTTTCCCTGTATGTGAAAACAGCAGGGAACAAGAGAGGCAGACATTGACTTGAAGAATGAAATGCAGCTAAAAGCTAGATTTTAAACGAATGTCCATCTTTTTCCAGAAGTCCTTTAACATTTCCATCAGCCTTATCTGCAAAATTTTCTGGATTCTTTTTTTTTTTTTTTTCAACGTTTATTTATTTTTGGGACAGAGAGAGACAGAGCATGAACGGGGGAGGGGCAGAGAGAGAGGGAGACACAGAATCGGAAACAGGCTCCAGGCTCTGAGCCATCAGCCCAGAGCCCGACGCGGGGCTCGAACCCACGGACCGCGAGATCGTGACCTGGCTGAAGTCGGACGCTTAACCGACTGCGCCACCCAGGCGCCCCAAAATTTTCTGGATTCTTAAAAAGACTTGGCTTTTTCTATTTTCTTTCAACTCCTTCAATATAAAAGCAAAATAAAACCTAGTTATGGCCACAGTATTCATTCAATTGTTCAACACTATTGCACAAAACTCCATACAAGCTTTTCATTCTTGAAGATCATTTTATGTTTTCTCATTTGTAGAATCAGATGCAGTCAGTGCCGGGAAAGCAACTTTAGAGCGAGAAATGATCCAGTAGTGACTTGGCGATTCTTCTTACATCCTGTTCAGTGCTTGAAGAATGTGGTTAATGGGGGAGGGAATGAATTACTCAGCTGAATATATGTTTGAAGTATGTTTTAATTAAAACGCTACAATAATGCATTTCAGATATGGGTTACATTTCCCTTTCTGCAGGAAAAATAACGTGCTGTTTTCTTCATCTATTTTTGAGAATATTGTGTTAGTCAACTAGATAGTGGTATGTTTGGGGAGACTTGGATGTGTCTTTTGCCCGTGGCTCTGTCTTAACTTCCTCTGAATTTGACCAGATGCCTCTTTGGCCCATTTATGAAAAATAGAAAGTTGTATTTCTCTCTTGATAATTCATGATAGCCTTCCCATCTTCTCGCTTACAGAGGGAGCAGGGCGATGACTAACTCTTTCCTTCACGTGGTAACTTCACAGGGAAATGAAGTCCACACCATCACCCACATGCACAGATTGTTTTTAGCCCATAAAATGATCTACGATTTACACACTCATTCCCAGGGAGGCTGAATGCTGTTTTCCATGTACTCGCTCCTCAGAGAAAGAAAAGAGAAGGGATAAAAGAAAAACCAGAATCTTTTATATCAATCTTTTGGTGTCTTCATTAACCTCTGCTTCATTTCAAGGTACTTTACTAATCCTTGCTCAGTATTTATTTGTTGAGCTCACTTATCTAAAATAAAAATACCTTCACAAAAATATTTCCGTGCCATAGAGAGTGAAAGGGACTGCATTGCTCCTGGATAGTTCCAGAAGACTTTTGCTTGAGGGGCCATAAATATTCACAACCTTCCTGGGGTCCAGGGGCTGGTAGGTCCTAGGCAGTAAATTACTGCCCTGGTCCTGTGTTGGGAACAGCCCTGTAGGCAGAGATGTGCAGGCTGCTGACATTTTAAAACCTTTTGTGGACGGAAAATGATTTGCAAGTGTTTGGCAAACAAAACCTCTGTGTAGCTCTGTGTCACTTTCAAAGTCAACTTTGACTTCTAAAACTTCCATGTTTATGAGAACAGAAAACTATTATTTAGCCTGAGGCATAAGAAGCACTCCAAGTGGCTCTGTGTGCGAAGGTGAGAAGGACTGAGAAGAGGGGTTTTATGTTCTGTAGCCATGAACTTCAGCGGGAGCCTCAGAGAAATGGGCATAAATGCAGAGAATTTTTTTTTAGAGAGATAGACGTGAGCAGGGGAGGGCAGAGAGAGAGGGAGACACAGAATCCAAAGGCTTCAGGCTCTGAGCTGTCAGCACAGAGCTCAATGCGGGGCTCGAACCCACAGACCTCGAGATCATGATCTGAGGCAAAGTCAGACACTCAACCGACGGAGCCATCCAGGCACCCCTAGAAGGAACTTTTAAATGCAGATTCTGAGTCAGTGAGGTCTGGGGTGGGGCCTGAGATTCTGCCTTGCTATCAAGCTCTAGGGTGATGCTACCCCACAGACCACTCTCTTGAGTATCAAGGAGGAGATCGAGTGGCTAGCTTCGGGTTATACAACTAGTTAGTGGCTCCTTCAGGGACTGTAATCATTATCGACTAATTTCTGGTGACTTAGAGCTGTGTAACTTGAGGCAAGTTTCTGAAATGCTGAGTTACAGTTTCTTTATCTATAAAAAGTCTAGTTTATGCGATTTGTGGCCCCATTGGCCAGCCGGTGCGGATAGCATAGGCTTCATATAGACTTATTTACAAAGGGAGCAGTATAAGGAAAACATTTTGAGTTGGGAGCTGAGAGCTCCCGGGTGACCCAGCTATGTGACCAGAGGAAACACTCAGTCCTCAGCTTCTTTCCCTGAAAGAAGAGGTTGGCCTGGGTCACCTTTAAGATTTAAGATCCTATTTTTTAAAAAAGGTGAAACCGAGTTTATTATTTAGGATAGGCAGTTTTTTATACAGCTGCCTTCTGGGCAAACATGAAAATACAATTAAGAGCTGATACTTGCCCTGTGCCAGGCACTGTTCTAAGAGCTTTCCCCGTAGCAACTCGTTGCATATTTACTACAACCCAATGAGGCAGGCACTGCTGTCCCCACTTGCCAGACAAGGAAGCTGAGGCACGGAGAGGTTCAAGGTCATGTAGGTGTAAGTGGAAAAGCCAAGCCCCACATCACATGGCTTCAGTCTGTGCGCTCACTGACTCAGTTAACTGTAAGGAGTGTCTGTTCTCCTGAGTGTGATCATTGCCTCCATCGTACAGGTGAGAAAACCAAGATTCATCTTATGGGTGAGAAAACCAAGATTCACGTGAGTGGCGAATGGAGAAGCCAGGATGTAAATGGAGTCTGATTGCATCCAACGCCACCACCTTCGTAGTTTCTCTGCTTCCTCAAACCTGAAGCTCTGGTCATGATCACCAAATTTATTCTGAAGCTCTGGCTACGAACACCAAATTTATTCAGATACGGGAAAGCTTGATCTCCCGAGCTAACCAGCTAACCAATGTATTCCTAAGTTAGTGGCCAGTTTTAAAATTTAAAAATGTGTTGACTTATTAGCCACTAACCTTGCTGTATATACTCGTCAAGTGTACTAATTAAGATATAGAGACTTCTGGGTTTTCTAGGTAGACAATAATACCATTTATAAATAATAATTTTTTTTTTTTGGTTTTTATCTCCAAAAGAAAATTCCTTCTATTTGTAACAGTCCCATCACATGGAACATAATGTTCCTCGTTCGAATAAGTACAGTGATTTGGAGTTGTGGTATCTTTATTCCTGCAGCATATCAATGGCTCATTGAATGCCAAGCTCTTGAACAGTAACAGAGACCCATAATTAGGCATAATTTCTATGGGAAAAACTGTCCTTGCTCCACTCGAGGACATATTTTTTTCAAGAACATAATGGGTGAGGGGGGATATGATGGTGTTTGTAGGCTCATAACATTCCAGTGACTGGGAGTATTCTGGAGTTATGCCTTTTTTCGATCTGTCACCCAAGCTGAGTGCCCTGATCTTTGGATATAGCCCCAGGAGATTACCACAGACCCCTTAATTGCAAATTACACTGATGTCAATCTGCAGTCACTGCATACTCAGGTGGGGTCACGGTCCACATACATCTTTGGCTGTCTCATGAGATGAGGAATCTCAGAATTAACTTGTTTTTTCAAAAAAGGGGAAAAAAGAATTTGGGCAGTTTAGGATGCCCAACTGCTTCCTGCTTCATAGAGAATTATGGTAACCATCCAAGAATGGTTGGATATGCCTTTCAGGAAAATGGGACCTTCCTGATGATACTTGACATACGTCCAAAAGACGCCATCTTTACAAACCATATTCATTTCTGTCAATCTCGTCCTGCCATCACAGGAACCAGGAGAAGTAGGCACTCCCCTCCCACCTATAGAGGAAAAATTGAAGTTTCCAGGTCTCACTTGCCTTGTGGCTGCGTCAGGACTACAATTTGGACCCCTGTTTTTGGGGGGTTTTGTTTTGTTTTGTTTTGTTGTTTTTTTTGTCCAGGGCTTTCTTCCATCCACCAAGACTACGGTCCTAACATCTTACAAATATCCTGTGAGAACCTCTGTATGAAATATACAGTCTTTTCTAAGTCTGTTTACTTCTGACTCTGTGGAAAAATTTAAGAGACATTAGTAACTCCTTTTTTTTCCCTTTCTCTCTTTTCTCAATTCCCTGTGAAGAAATGACTGTATCTGCAGTGCTTTTTGTCTGGGCTCTGGAAGGACTCCAAAGCTGTCATGTGTTTTCCATCTGGCACTTTTTCAAGAATCTCTTTGCTGCTTCCTATAGCCTGGAGGCCGTCCTGCAGAGCTCTGTAAATTCACTCCTAGCAGGTTGGCCAAGGCAGGAACGCAGGCAACAGGGAGCCTCCAAGGAGACAGAAAAGGTTTGTGGAATGTGCAGGCGCACCCCGCTATGTACAAGCTCACTCTAAGACACCAGGGGCCCCCAGAGAGGCTGCTTTTCAAAAGCAGACCACTACCTGTTCGTTTGTTATGGAGCGTTAAAATAGCGAAGTACCTGAGTGCCTTCTTAAAGTATAATTCAGTTTTTGAAAAAAAGCTCAACTTGACTTTCCCGCGGCAGTCACAGGTCACAGGTTTGAAAGGCAATACAGAAAAGAAACTCTAGAACTTCCAAAAGATGATCGATGGGGCGTGAGCCCCTGCATTGCAGAGTCTGAGCTGTCTCACCGCCCTGAGGCCCAGCTGCAGAAGACCAGTGAGATAACTGAAGTCACAGCTTTGCCGAAGCTTCGGGAATTCGGTACTTACAAAGCCATTGGAACACCTGGGTGGCTCGGTCCCTTAAGAGTCGGACTTTGGCTCAGGTTGTGATCTCGCGGTTCGTGAGTTCGAATCCCTCCTGGGGGCTCTGCTGCTGTCAGCACAGAGCCCACTTCAGCTCTTCTGTCCACCCCCCCCCCGCCCCTCCCCTGCTCTCTCTCAAAAGTAAATAAACATTAAAAAAAAAAAACACATAAAGAAAGTGAAACTTTGGAAGGCAATCGATGGGCAAGATCTAAATACTACACACTGAGGACTACTCAACCACTGTTACCCAAATTTTGAAAAGGGCTTGCAGTCTTCCTTGCCCAAGTTCAGATCAATCAAGGTGGAAAAGAAAACAAGATGGCCTTGCCTAGACATTCATACTTGGATGAGCCAAGTGTGAATCCATTTTTGGGTATTAAGCATGTTCCTGATCATTTGAGCAGACTCTTGTTCCCTCTCTTCCTCTTCACCTCTTCCCTTTTTCCTTTGTTCCCTCTGTTAACCACCACTGAAAAGGCATTGGGGAAGTCTGTTGTTTAAGGACCCCTGTGGGCGATCCCAGAACTTTGAAACTGGAAAGGAACCAACAACCATTCAATACCTTTTGCAAATGAGGAAAAACCCAGAGCCAGGACGTTGGGCCCATTGCATGCGTGCAATGCTTGAGGGCTGTCAAAGCTAAGTCCACCAGTGCCGAGGCCCTCAGAGCCATGCCCTCTCCTGTCTTCTGCTCTGCTCTCAGGCAGAACATGGTCTTCAGAAATCCCTGTATATAGGAGTCAGTCCCCAGGGAGAGCAGCCTGGCACTTTGCCAACCCCTAATGTAGAGGTCCACCTGATGAGGAAGTTCCCTTGCATGTGTCTTTTCCATCAGGCATGACACGCCTGTATGACTTTCCTGTGGCCATTCCTAACAAATTACCACAAACTGGGTGGCTTGAAATAATAGACATTTATTTTCTTATTGTTTAAAAGGTCAGAGGTCCAAAATGAAGGTCTTGGAAGGGTCACACTCCCTCCAGAGACTCTGGAAGGGGAGCCTTCCTTACCCCTTCCAGCTTTTGGTGGCTCAGCTCTCCCTTGGCTTGTGGCTGCATACGTCTAATCTCTGCCTCTGTGGTCACCTGGTCTTCTCCTCTGTGCCTGTGGCTTCTCTTCTTTGTCTTACAAGAACACTTGTCATTAGATTTGGGCCAACCCAGCTAATGCAAGATGATTTTCTCATCTCAAGATCCTTAATTCAATTATATCTTTTCCAAATTAGATCACATTCCCAGGTTCTAGGGGTTAGGACTTGGAAATATCTTATGGGGGGCCACCATTCAACACACTACAGCTCTCATGTGAATAAACTCTCAGAGACACCCCCAATCTTCAGTATAAGGTATGATAACTTCAATATTTGCATTTCCCAGGGCGTGTGTCTTGTACCAAGTTTTAGGAGCCATTTTCCAAATGAGTCTCAGGGTGGAATGATGTCGGCAATTTGGTAATTTTATGTGACAAAGTTAAGCAGTTACGCAGGTTTTTAAATTTTGTTTTCTCTGTTTGTTTTGGTAGAGGACTCCTCAGAACCTTTAAGAAGTCGATGGGCATCACGGCTTTTCATAAATGGGATACAGAGCATGGCATTTCCCAGGGGAGTGTGTTTTTGAGCGTTTATGTTGTGTTTGGGTTTTCCAGAAAGCAGGACTTAAGACAAGGTTTAAGCCCAAGCTTTCCACTGGGGGCTATTATCCAGGGGGCCAGAGGGAAGGGCAAGAGCCCATCACGGACCAAAGGAGGGCCAGGGCCGAGTGTATCCTGTATCTGGTTGCTTCCGGGGCTGTTGGCAGCCTGATCCCCTGGGGCAGCTCAAAGAACCGGATGAAATGTTTCTGGGTGCTCTCTACTCGGGGAGGGAAAGAGGCAGCAGTTATCAGCAGTTATCAGTTGTTATGCCTCTCCATAATTAGTTCACTTTCCCCACCCACGCAGGCTCTGCGTGTCTAAGCTCCCAGCAGGTCCTCACCTGCCTTTGTGTAAGCACAGCACCCGCACCTGCAGGAAGCAAGTCAGAGCCCATGCAGACGTGGTCGCACCACAGTCATCGGATTAGGAGACACCTGAGGCCCAGGGAATCTGCAACTGCGCCCAGGGAATCTGCAACTGCGCTCAGGGAGCGTCTGATGTGCTCGTGTGCCCATTAGTTGGGAGAACAACTCAGCAAACAAGTAACAAGTGCTCCATGAAAGGCTCTTTGAAAAACCAACTTCACCGTGAAGTCATTTCTTGTTTAAAGTGTGTTTATTTTGAGAGAGCCAGAGACAGCCTGAGTGAGGGAGGAGCAGAGAGAGAGAGGGAGAGAGAGAATCCCAAGCAGGCTCTGGGCTGCCAGTGCAGAGCCCGATGTGGGGCTCGAACCCACAAAACAGTGAAACCATGACCTGAGCTGAAACCAAGAGTCCGATGCTTAACTGACACTGCCACCCAGGCACCCCGCGATATGTCATTTCTTTAACAAACTTGTACGAACCCTATTTATGCATTCTGGTGTCACCACACACTCCCTTAATTCTATACTTTGGAGCCACTGTTAATAGTCTAATTGACTTATATTGCCATGCCTCTTAAAATTTTAACTCAGGAGAGAGTTCATTCTTAAAAGAGCTATTTGTGCACACTGGACATAACATTCCTGGAACTGATTTAATTTTCATTTGACTTGTGTTCATATCTTCAGACTGCATGCTATGAAAATGGGAAAGTTTCTTAGGGCATGGGATATCTCCAGTCCTGCTCATGAGGATGATGTGGTAAATACAATCTTACCAACAGAGAAGGGGAAATACAATACACAGCAGTTTCTTATCTACTCAGTGGGAGAAAAAAAAAGGAAAGAGGAAAGGAAAGAGCATTGTTTGTTCCAAAGTTTGGGATGGTTACATTAAACAAAAGAAACAGTAAATGAAAACAAATTCCTTTGCTACGACCCTAATTGGTGTATGTTGAGGCTGAGAGAACAGTAGTGATGGAGAATAAGGCAGGAGAGAGTCTTAATTGTCTCTGGTGACGAAGGCTATATGGTCACATTTGCAAGAAGAGGTTCAGACATTGCAGAGGAGTTGGTTTTCAAGAGATCTTCTCTGTGTGGAGTCTGCTTTATGGAAGGTTGGTTGGCATGGAGGAACCATGAATCACAGTGAGCCCACGTCTTCTCTATGGCAGGCACACGGGGAGCATATGTTCCAAACAAAGCCAGAAAAGAAAGAATTATGAGGAAACCCAGGCCTGGCAACTTCAATTCAGTCTGGCTCTGGTATCACCATCAGTGAGATAAGTTAGAAGCGTGGGCATAGAGAGGGGAGAAAGCAGAGCGGCTGGCAGAGGGTAGGACAAAGGCTATTCTTTTCAAGAGTTTAGAAATGTCCTTTTGGGAGCAACATAGTAAAAGAAAAATACCCCAGGCTTTGCAGCCAGCAAAGTTAAACTGAATTTCTGGATCCTTGGCTTGTGAGCTAAGGGGGGGTCTTTGGGATAGTCATTTAGCTCCTCTGCCCCAGTTTTCTAGTCTGTAAAATGGAGAGAATTGTATTATATCACTTAGTAGCAAAAAACAGAACACTCTACTCAACTTACTTTTAACAATACTGGAGTATTTCCAGGCAAGATGGCTCCTGGCACTCCCAACTACATAGCCCAATAGTAGATAAGAAGGCATAGTTGGGGCTCAAAACGCATATAAATATATCTAAGGACCTCAGTGGAAAAATAATAAAAGTGTCCCAGGTGCTGAGGAAAGCAAGGGAAGCATTAGTAAATGGGGAAAAAAAAAAAAAAAAAGAAAGAAAGAAAAAGGGAAAGGGGAAGGGAAAGGGAAAGGAAAAGGAAAAGGAAAAGAAGGAAAAGAAAAAAAAAAGAGCTGAAGATCAGTTCACTGCCTAACGCTTGGGCCTGGGTGGGACTCGAGGCCACAAATGTATAAGACAGAGGAGAAAGGTTCAAAGTGCAGCCTCTTAACCAGGGTCTCCATCAATTTCTTCTTACTTGGTGATTAAATCCATGATATGAGACAGTGTGGAACTGGGGCCTGAGGGTCCAGGGAGAGGAAATACAGAATTTGTGAAATGGTATGCAGCTATCAAGGTAGCCTCAAACTACAAAAAGCAAAAACGAATGGAATTAGAAGGAAAAGTTGAGTAATTAAAAAGAAACCTGAGATATTTTAATATACCAGAAATGATTGGTTGAACTGACCCCTGGTTGTTAAGAATAAAGAAGATAGGAAGAGAAAATAAAACTTTGTTCTAATAAATATAAAGACAATCCTACAACTTCCAAATGCAGAATATATGTTATTTCCAAGTACATATAGGGTATTTCTAAAAATTTATTATATATATGTCACAAACGTATTATCTACAAATTTCAAATAACTAGTATCATATCATAATGGTTTTCCAGTTAAAAGTGATTAAAGTAGAAATCAACAGAAAAGAGAATAAAAATGGACAAACACAAATAGGGAAACTTAGAGAGGTACTTCCAAATAATTCATGGTAAAAGAGTTTTCTATGGCTGCTATAATAGATTATCACAAAGTTTGTGGCTTAACACTAAAAGAAATATATTTTCTCACTTCTTTAGACCAGAAGTCTAAAATCAGTATCACCAGACTGAAGCCGAAGTGTTTCCAGGGCCACACTCCTTTTGAAAGTGCTACGGGAGAATTTGTTCCTTGCATCTTCTAGTTTCTTGGGGGTCCCCAGAAGTTCTAAGGCTTGTGGCTATATCACTCCAACTCAGCCTCTATGATCATATGTCTCCTCCTCCTGGGTCAGGATGAAATCTCTCTGCCCCTATCCTATAAGGATATATGTGATTATATTTAATCAGATATCCAGGATAATCTCTCCATATCAAGATGCTTGAGCCAGTCATACCTGCAAAGTCTTCTCCCCTCACCCAATAAAGTAATATTCCCAGGTTTCAGGGATTAGGACATGGGTATATTCCAAAGGGAGGTGAGTATTACTCAGCCTACCATACGAGTGAAAGAGAAAAATCACAGTGACAACTGTGAATGACAATACAAGTCATATATAAAGCCTTGTAGGATGCAGCAAAAATCATACCTAGAGGTAAATTTGTAGCCTAAAATACAAAAACATTTTTTTAAAGAAAAGAACATTTAAAATAAACTACTTGACTGAACTCAAGAAGTTGAGTCAGGAATCGCAATAGTACCCTCCCAAAGCAACAGATGCACACAGTTTTATTGGTGAGTTTTTGGAAACTTCGAGTAACAAATATTCCCCATGTTATACAAATCGCTTCTGAGTCTAGCTCTAAAAGGGTCAGCTACCCACATAATTTTATCAGGCTAATAGAACTTTGATATGGAAACTGGACAAAACGTACAAGGCAAGTATAAACCAATCTCATTTATCATCATGAATGCAAAAATCCTGACAATATGGCAAATTGAATTCAGTAGTGATTAAAAAACATACAATGACAAAGTAAGTTTTGTCTCACTAATTATAGGGTTGGCTCAGTATTAGAAAATTCCTCAATGCAATACATCTCATTAACAGATTAAAGGAGAAAAATCAGGGGTGCCTGGGTGGCTCAGTCAGTTAAGCGTCCGACTTCGGCCCTGGTCATGATCTCATGGTTTGTGAGTTTGACCTTACATCAGGCTCTGTGCTGACAGCTCAGAGCCTGGAACCTGCTTCACATTCTGGGTCTCTTGTCTCTCTCTGCCCTCACCGGCTCATGCTCTCTCTCTCTCTCTCTCTCAAAAATAAATAAACATTAAAAAAAAATTTTAAAGGAGAAAAACCATATGATCCTCTCAATAGATGTCCCAAGAGCAAAAGATAGAAGGACTCCTACATTCGTAACTAAGAACTAAAAACAGCACATGACAACTGGAAAGAAGCCTCCGTAAGCTGATAAATAGTATCCATCGAACACCGAAAGTCAGCATCATATTTACTAAGGAGAGTTTAGAAGTTTACCTGTTAGATGGAGGAGAAACTTTGCCTGCAATTCACTGTTATCTTGTTTAGCATGTTTGGGTTTGGGTGGCCTATGCGTGTTTGGTTTTCTTCACACTCTTAGGTAAGCATACATGTTTGGTACTGGTATGGTAGCATGGCCTGTAGTAGGCTACTCGTTTGCTACAAAATCCACTCTCCTCTTCCTCCATTGTTGGAGAGTCTCAGGTAGGCATGCGCCCATCTGGCCAGCCAGTAGCTCCTCACTTCCTGTGTCATGCTCTGTGGCCATGTGACTAAGTTCTCTCCAGTAGAATGTAAGAAGAAGGGATGTGTACTACGTAGGGGTCCCCACTGAAGAGCGTATCCCTTCCGAGCTTGCTTTGTCTCCCCTCTAGCTGGCATTTGGAAGTGGCAGTGATGTAGCTTCAAGTGTGCAGGTGGTGACAGTGCTGGGGATGAAAGAGTTACAGGAAGGAGGAAAGCAGTTTCCCAGAAGGACCTTGCAGAACAGAGCTGCCCCTCCCGCCTGGGCTGCTCCTATTGGAGTGAGTGATGGAGTGACAAAGAAATGAAACTGTGTATTCTTGAGACACTGAAGCTTTGTGTCTCTTTGTTACAGCAGCTTGGCCTTGCCATCCCTACAACATGGAAATAACAAATAACTATCTGCGTGGCCATGGGGACATTGGACCCCATGGTGCTGCAAAAGAGCTTCCACAGCATCTTTAACATTGGGTTTCTGAAAAATACGTGGAAGGAAATATGTCAGTTTTAAAGTGCTGGGTTGTTGTAAATATACTGATGCTTGTTATATAATTTTCTATTCTTTTCTGCAGGTTTAAGATATGAAATAAGAGTGAAAGACCAAAAAAAAATGATAAAGGGAATTCACTGGTTACAGATACATTCTGACTTTAGGATAATCTCAATTCTGCCGCCCAATAAGGTGGCCAAGAATTGTTTCATCTTTAACTTTGTTCCACCTTTCTCTGGATGTTGGCTTCTCCTTAAAATGCATCTTCTGGAATTCATGCAGCCTCCTTCATTACAAACAGAGAAGACCATCTTTGCCCCCAAGTAGGGAAAACATTGCTTCATCAAACATTGAATAAGCTTTTAGTCTTTTCCGAGTATTCAGGACACAGAAATGACTTAGACATGAGTCCTTCTACGGCAAAGCTCAGTCATCCTAGATATTCACAAATATTTGTTTTTCTCTCTGATTCAAGATTGTTTTTAAAAATTCTCATCGTCTACAAATCATGATGTGTGTCGACCTGGCACCCATTCTTCCTTACGTAGGTTCCTTGTCCACGAACATGAGATGTTCACATCTTTTTTTCCAGTTTTATTGAGACGTAGTTGACCTGTGGCACTGTATAAGTTTACAGGTGTATGGCATGATGACTTATATATATTGCAAAATGAATACCACAGTCAGTTTAGTTAGCAACCATCACCTCATATAGCTATGAAAAAATTTTGTTTTCCTTGTGATGTGAACTCTTAGGATTTACTTTCTTAGTAACTTTCCAATATGCCAAACAGCGTGTTAGCCATGGTTACCATATTGTGAATTACATCCCCACTCTTTATTTATCTTACAACTGGAGGTTTGTACCTTTTGACCACCTTCCTACATCTTTCCCCAAACTACCTGTTGCTTCTGGTTACCACAAATATTTATACACCCAATATCAGACCACCTGGATCTATCACGCAGATACCAACAGAGCTAAAAGCAGTGGTTCACACTTTACTCATTGTTTCTGCTGCAAAACCCTTTCATTTCCTTTTCCCTAGGAGAAGTTTTAATATTGCTTCGTAAACCCCTCAGGACATCTTTCTGAGGAGTATCAAGGAGTGAGGCTCATGGTTAAGTTAGTGACTGGGACGATTTTTCCCTAGCTATGATGTCATTGCTTAAGAGTTAGCCTTGCTGGATGTCACATCCAAGCAAGTTCATTGTTCCCTCCTTTGTGTTCCTATAGAACTCTGTTTATATTATCAGTATAATACTTGGATGTATATACACAACTATAATGTGGCAGGATTTCTCTTACACTGAACCCATTGCTTTTCTTAATGTTTATTTCTTTACTTTGAGAAAGAGTGAGAGAGAGAGAGACAGAGACAGAGACAGACAGAGAGAGAGAATCCCAAGCAGGCTCTGGTTGTCAGTGGAGAGCCCATCATGGGGCACAATCTCACAACCGTGAGATCATGACCTGAGCTGAAATCAAGAGTCAGGTGCTAAACTGACTGAGCCACCCAGGCGCCTCTCACGGGCCCTGTTCCTTGAGGATAGGACTTTCGATTATTTGGCTTTGAGTGTCAGTCTTCTGGATCATAATAGAGACTTGTGGGAGAGGATGCTGATTGCCCATCTAATTTCTCCTTCCTCAACAACAGAGTCATGATGGGAATGTCATCATGTTTAGTGAACAAACTGTTTCCCTTCCTCCCTTCCACATAAAAGTGGTCAATGTGCAAGTGGATATTTTTGGATGGACATCTAGGAAAATTCTTCTTTAAAGGGGTTTACTCAACTGGGAGGCAAGCAGCCCTTTTCTCCCTCTTCCTTTCTTTGTCCTGGTCAGAATTTGATGTGACAGTTGAAGCTCCAGCAGCCAACTTGTGAGTATGAGTCAGCCTTGAAGATACAAGGTGTGTGCTGAGGGTAATGGGCAGAAACAGAGGAAAAGAGCAGAAAGATAGGACAGGCATGTGGACCCCATAGTATTTCTAGGTTAGCTACCCTTGTACTTCTTTTTTTTTTTTTTTAATTTTATTTTTAAGTGATCTCCACACCCAACATGGGGCTTGAACTCACAACCCCAAGATCAAAAGTCCCATGTTCTACTGACTGACCCAGCTAGGTACCCCATACCCTTAGACTTTTTTAATGTGAGAGACAAACACACCTTTATCATTTTTAAGCCTTTATCATTTTAAACCACTGTCATTTAGGTTTCTATTACTAGTAGCTGAACTTCATCCTAACTGATATAATCCTTGATTTATGTTTACAATTAACGTAAAGAAGTATAATGTCCAGAACAACTTAGTACAGGCAACCTAAGCCAAAGGTAGCAAATCATCAGGCTGCAGGCTGAATCCAAAGACAAGTCAGGTTTATTTTTTTTTTAAGTGCATTAACTGCCAACATCAGAAAGCTGGGGTAATTTCATACAAACACTGGGATTTTTTTCTCCTTTAAAATCCGGAAGATTTAGCAACAGGGCCCAAACTCCCGCCTGGCATCAGCTGATGAATGGTGGCTGCCCCCTTGCTGTGGGGCCAGGGGTCTCCACACCTACGGCACTCCACTCACATGGCTTCTCTTGCTTATAGGAGCTACTCAGCCCCTTCAGGCGATTAAGTGTGTCGCCCCAGATCTGAGCTAATGTCGTTTCAATCTACACTTTTAGCAGTACTTTTTCAGAGTCTTTAATCTGCTCTCATCAAAGGCACCCTGTATCAGTAGGTACCTTTACTTTGCATGAACAGAGCCTATACGAAGTCTAGCAGTGGGCAATCCTTCCGTTATGCAGATGAAGAGCCAGCATTATATTTGATAAATCACATTGCTTCTAGAGCTCATATTGGCTAGGTTAGCGGAAAGCTTGTCGTGAATAATGATCTATCCATCTGTCATCTACCTATTGACTTCTTTTTTATAGAATAAAGAGGACAGGAGGAAGTGGAATAGGAAGGGAAAGAGGAGGGGAAGGTAAAAAAAATAGAAGAAGAAAGAAGGAAGAGAGGAAGCAATCACCAGGAAGTAACCAACCTGGTGGAGAGGAGACCCTAAGCCAGGTCACAGAGGCTCCTTTGATGGTTAGGCCAAGAGGAGGGAAAAACACACAGAACACAAACGGCCATCCCCAAACAGCTGTATCCCTCTGAAGTGAGCAGAGGCACCTCCAGGGACTCTTTCCACAGGTGTTTATTGAATATGTGTCAAACACTTACCCAGGTGACGAGATAGATCAGGAAACAAATATGAGCCACTCTGGCCATGTCTCACTTAAGGCCCCTGGGACAGAACTGACAATAATCTCACCAGCAGATACACTTGTGATGTCTGATGGGGTTAAACCTATTCTCTGTGAATCTGATGTCATATCAATATCAACTAAGCAGAATGTAAGAAAAATGATCCCTCCAGTTTGTTGCAGTCTGAACCATCTGGCAATGCGGTGTAAGGGCAGAGTCCTTTGCACTTAAATGTCAGCATCTACTGGACCACTTCCTTATATCATACACAAAAATAAATTCAAAATGGATGAAAGACCTAAATGTGAAACAGGAAACCATTAAAATCCTAGAGGAGAAAACAGGCAGCAGCCTCTTTGACCTTGGCCACAGCAACTACTTACTTGGCATGTCTCTAGAGGCAAGGGAAATAAAAGAAAGAAAAGCAAAAATGAACCATTGGGACCTCATTGACATAAAAAGCTTCTGCACAGTGAAGGAAACAATCAACGAAACTGAAAGGCAATCGGTGGAATGGGAGAAGATATTTGCAAAAGACGTATCTCAGGGTTAGTATCAAAAATCTATAAAGAACTTACCAAACTCAATACCCAAAAGACAAATAATTCAGTGAAGAAATGAGCAGAAGACATGAATAGACACTTTTCTAAAGAAGACATTCAGATGGCTAACAGACACGTGAAAAGATGCTCAACATCACTCATCATCAGGGAAACACAAATCAAAACCACAATGAGATACCACCTCACATCTGTCAGAATGGCTAAAGTTAACAACTCAGGCAACAACAGATGTTGGCAAGGATGTGGAGAAGGAGGAAACGTTTTGCACTGTTGGTGGGAATGCAAACTGGTGCAGCCACTCTGGAAAACAGTATGGAGGTTCCTCAAAAAGTTAAAAATAGGGGCACCTGGTGGCTCAGTCGGTTAGCGTCTGACTTCGGCTCAGGTCATGATCTCGCGGTTTGTGAGTTCGAGTCCGGAGTTGGGTTCTGGGCTGACAGCTCAGAGCCTGGAGCCTGCTTCGGACTCTGTGTCTCCCTCTCTCTGCCCCTCCCCCACTCGCATTCTGTCTCTCTCTGCCTCTCAACAATAAAGAAAATTAATTAAAAATTTTTAAAAAAGAATTAAAAATAGAACTACCCTAAGACCCAGTAATTGCACTACTAGGTATTTATCCAAAGGATACAAAAATGCTGATTCGAAAGGGACACACACACCCCAATGTTTAAAGCAGTGCTACCAACAATAGCCGCGTTGTAGAAAGAGCCCAAATGTCCATCAACGGATGAACGGATAAAGAAAATGTGGTATATATATATATACAATGGAATACTACTCAGCAATGACAAAGAATGAAATCTTACCATTTGCAACAATGTGGATAGAACTAGCGGGAATTATGCTAAGAGAAATAAGTCCATTAGAGAAAGACAAATATCATGATTTCACTGTATATGGAATTTCAGAAACAACAGATGAACATAGGGGAAGGGAAGGAAATAGAAGACAAAAATAGAGAGGGAGGCAAACTATAAGGGAATCTTGAATACAGAGAAGAAATTGAGGGTTGCTGGGCGGGGGGAGATGGGTTAAATGGATGTTGGGCATTAAGGAAGGCACTTTTCGGGATGAGCGCTGGGTGTCCTATGTAAGAGATGAATCACTGGGTCCTAGTCCTTAAACCAAGACTACACTATATGTTAACTAACTTGAATTTAAATAACTAAACAAAATGTCAGCATCTAGGCAAAACTAAGAACGTTATAGACAAATGCAATCTTTGGATGCAGGGATTGAGATAGCGGGTTGTGTCAACACTCCAACCTTAAAACCCAATCATGTCTTGTTTTCTGCCTCCCCTTTTGCAATATCCCCTTTCTTCATAGAACTCTCTAGAAACATTAAGAGTTGACTCCATGGTGTGAGAGACTTGAGCAGTAAGTAAAAGATTTTCCACATAGTCTTGCAATGGAATAACCAAAATGACCTATTAAGTAAGTGATTACCTCTCTCCATGCATTTCTCATCATTTCCTAGGTCTTTGGATAAAAAACGTATTTTAAGAAATGTATATTTAAGACGTCGGGGTACTGGGAGAAAGGGTATGGCGTGTGTGAATGCTCAATGTAATAACCATTCAAGCGCACAGATGTTTAAAAGAGCATGACAGTCACATCTGAGCCACCCAGCACATTGCCGCAATGAACACAAGAGAAACAGAGAATCAGAGAGGGCAGAAACTCCATTTAAGGTCAAAAAGGGCAAAGAGAACATATTTTAGGATAAAAACAAATATCCAGTCTTCTGTTCATCTTTGCACGACTTGCTATTTCAGCAACAGTGGGAAAGTTTTAAACCACTTATGTGGCAGTCTTTGGTCAGTAATGAACTTCATGTTCACAAGGGAAATCTTTTTTCCCAACCTGAGTCTTTATAACCCCAGGTCATGATAACTCATTTTTTTTTTAAGCAAGGTCAGTTTCAAAAGCATATGGGATTCAATCTGTGTTTCTTTAAAATATGGGACATACACCAAAGCCAGAATTTTATATTTCTCCTTAACAATGTGACATGAAAACTAAATGCATAAAAAGTTTGACCTTGTAAAGGGCAATCTCTTTTGAGTTATGGATGAGGAAAAAGAATTAAGAAAAAAAAAAAACCCTGAAACACAGTAAAGAAAAAAAATTCCTCCACACAGTCTCATTTTTCAAAGTGCTGAAATTTCCAAACAGTTTGATGATTTATCTGCAAGCTTTCTCCCTAACAAAGATTTTTCTTCTAGCTTGAAACCATACCCAAAGAATTCCAGGCTTAAAGGAGATCACTGTCTCCCTTTTCTCTCTCTCTCTCTCCTTGTGTGTATGTGTGTGCGTGTGTGTGTGTGTGTGTGTGTGTGTGTGTTTACTTGAGAGGGTTCAAGAATTCTGCCATGAAAGACAAGTCAGTGGTACTCCCCTCAAGACTAAGTGACATTATTTTGGGGAGCAATCTTGTCATTTTTAGTAAGACCTGTACCCGGGCTCAGAATGTCACCTGAACAAAGATGATCCATCTGCCTTGGGCTCAGTCCAAATTCCCCATCAGTGACAATGGTCTGCTTAAGTCCTTGCTTCTTCATGGTTGTATTGAATTTCTCCACACAAGAGACAGGTAGTGCAACGGAGAGAAGAAAGAATCCCTTATGTGAGCTGGGAATTTTTCCTTATTTCAAACTCGATGGGAAGCCAAAGTCCCAGGCCACAGCTCGAGAGAGGTTTTATCTTGCTCCTGCAGGCAGCAAGTTTCAATAAACCATTCATTTGCCCTTCTTAGAGGGGAAACTCATTTAAATTTGCATGTGTTTCAGGTCTCCCAGACAAAAGCTGGACCTGGAAAGAAAGGAACATATTTTGGGAGGCTCCCATGAACTCTCTGGGGCCACAAGTCGCTCTTCAGGAAATGATTGTTCCCTGGACAGTAGCCAAAGGCATGGCTTCCGAGTGTCCAACAGCTCCCTAGGGTGGAAGTTGGGGAGAGGGTGAACTGAGAGAACTGGATTACTGTGCATCTGAGGAGACTCAGTCATGTGGGGGTCAGAGCACGTGAGGGAGGGACAGAATGCTTTTCTGGGACAGAGTTTGAATTCAGGAGCTTGACTTCCACGGGCGAGATCTGTGCCTGCTCTCACGTAACAAGAAAGGAGCTGGGTGTTTCTAAGTGCGCGCCCTCGCTTATACTCTTCGTTGGCATATGTGTGCTCTACTTTCCCTGGGCGCTATAATTTAGATTTCAGTTCAGAAAATTAAAAGGAACTGACAGTGCCCCGCCAACATTTTTCAGATTTCTTCCATTACGGACACTGATTTCTTGTGATGAAAGAAAATGTCGTCTCTGAGGAGCTCTGGGAACTTTTGCAGTGTGCGCACCAGGTCTGAAAATGCAGAGTGGAGCCTGACACAGAAAGACGTGTGGAATGCTTTTGCCGGAGCAAGCAATGGCTTTGGGGGGTGGTGGCACCTCTGTTTCAATCACTGTCACCCCCTTCCTTTTTCTTTACCTGTACTTGTACCCAATTTTCATTTTATTTAAAATGAAAATTGGCAAGGGGCGCCTGGGTGGCTCAGTCGGTTAAGCATCTCACGTCAGCTCAGGTCATGTCACGATCTCACGGTTCGTGAGTTCAAGCCCCACAATGGGCTCTTGCTGACAGCTCAGAGCACAGAGACTGCTTTGAATTCTGGGTCTCCCTCTCTCTCTACCCTTCCCCTGCTGGTTCTCTCTCTCTCTCCCTCTCTGTCTCTAAAATAAATGAACATTTAATATAAAATAAAATAAAATAAAAACTGGCAATATGGTCACCTTTACATCAGCAGTTGTGAGAAACTAACGGTCCCGGGAATAGCCTTCAACTGTTGACTACCCGAAGTTGGTGTATAAATACCCCAGCTCCCCTGTCCCTCAGATGGAGCTTCTGCACTGGTTCCCAGAGTTTCTTCATTGGAAGATGATTTAATAACACCCCTTCCTGTGTCAATTCCCCTCTCCCCTTCCAGTGTAGTCTGCTCTCCCCTCCTAAATTAACTGCTTGCACTTGAACCTTTAGCCCTGCGCCAGGGATATCCCCCTTTATCCTCCCTGCTGGAGGGACCTAGAGTAAAACCCATGTATTCTGGGTACTGAAATGTTGGCACGAACCATCAGGTAATGGCCATGCGGCCGGGTTCTCTCATCTGACAACACCTGATGCATTGTCTTCACAAATTACCTGAATTGCATGGCTTTGCTGAGCACAAGCTGATCGAGATTTTGTAACAAGAACTTTAGCATTTTACTAGAATTTAACTTGAGCAGAAACAAGAAAACAATTCTGTGATACAGGGAGGTCGAAATGAGAGTTTCTTCTCATTAAGGAATTGGCGAGAAGAAACGCCAAGCTAAGTGAGCCGCGTCTGCACCTGCTGCGGCAGGTGGATTATTGTTCCTCTTGATTTATGCTGTTCACCTCTCCTCTTCAGAGTATCTCCCATGTTCCTGCCCTGCTCTGGGAGTTTCCATTCCTTGTTTTGGGATCTGCAACAACCCTCATCACCCCCGGTGGCAGCTGTTGGTGTTACCAGCTGCGGGAACACAAAGCCCACTTGACGGGTAATATATTGACTCATGCATTTAATATTATTCTTTGATGCTATTTACAAATACCTTGCGCCGTGTTTTTCAAGAGTTATTTTTAATCCTCCCAATACCCTGGGAGGTTATGACTTGCGTGCTCACCCACTCCTCTCCCCTCCCAAAGTCATCTCTGGGAAGGTGAGGTTCTTGCTGAGGACATTGAAGAGTCATTGAAGCATTGTTCAAAACCAAGAGAGTGACGCGATTAAGGAACCAGGAGAAAACCCATCCCTTAGAGGCAGAGACTAATTTCCGAATCACCAGTGTCATTAAGCCATCCTGGCAATAAGTGCTACAGAGAAGGTAAGGGGCATTGACCAGAGACAAAATGCAAATGCATCTTTTCAGAAAACATGTGGTTATTTCAGGGATAGCAAATTAATCAGGTTGCTGCTGATAATAATAATTACCACTTTTTGAATAGCCACTTTGTGCTGGGAGCTATACTAGATATTTTCTTAGGTTGTCTCTAACCCATGTCTCTTCCCAACACCAACCCTGAAAGAAAAATATTTCCTCCCTCCATCCTTCCCTTCTCTCACTTTCCCTCCTTCCTTCCTTCCTTGTTTCCTCCTTCTTATTCTCCTCCTCCTTCTTCTTCCTCTTCCCTTCCCCCTCCTCCTCCTCCTTCTGTATTTCCTTCCTTTTTCCTCCCCCTCTTCCGTCCCCCTCCCCCTTCTCTTTTTTTTTCTTTCTCCTCCCCTCTCCCTCTCTCTGTCTCTTCCCTCAACTTTGTCTTTCTTTCTTTCTTTCTTTCCTTCCTTCTTTCCTTCTTTCCTTCTTTCTCTTTTTCACAGCTGAAATTACCAAGATGCCAAGAAGTTAGGTTATTTGATCAAGGTCACAGCTACAGTATAACAAAACTGCGATTTGAGCCCAGATTTGTCTGATTCCAAAACCCATATGCTCTTGTATTCCTTGGAAGATATAAAACTTTGTAGCTTTTAATATATATATATATATATATATATATATATATATATATACATATATATACGTATGTATATATATATGTAGTATGTATGTATGTCTGGAAAATGCTTTTAAGAAGATGGCCATCTAAGCACAGACTTTTCTAAAATAGAAAGTCGGAGAAATTCTTTAATGACTGACTGTGAAAACACAAATTAGTAGCATTCCTGCCCTGGAACTTCTGGATAATGAATTGCAATAGTTATTGAGGACTTACTGTGACAATGGACCCTTAAAAAGTAGATATTTTCTCTTCTTTTATGGGCCACTTATAAATTCACCCACTAAACAAATATTTACCGGACACATACTCTCATAATAATTGATTAGTGTCTTGCATCTGAAATCCTCTGAGATGAACCTCCAAGCAAGTATTTGAAACAGAGAGCTAGTCGTTTCTGGAAGGTGTATAACTTTAAAAGCATGTAGCCACAGGAGAAGTACTTGGCTGGGAATTTTGTTCCTTGCCATCACAGTCTGGACTGGGAGGCCCAACTGAGGGCTGTACAAATACGAGTCAGTTTCAATGTTTCTAGTTACTGCTATTCACTCTTCTTTGTCCAGCCACCATCTGTAGGCCAGCCAGGAAGAGAGATAGCCGAGGTATCTAGTCACTGTTTAGTCATTTATATTTTAAGACTTGGCCCAGTCCAGTTTAAATTCTGAAACTCAGAGTTTCCTTCCAATTAGCACAGACAAGGGCTGAAAGCAGCTTGTGACAGACAAGGAGCAAGAGCTTCTCTCTGTGTGTCTCTCTGCCTCTCTCTCTGTCCTCCTCCCCTTTCTCCCTCTCTCCCTCTTTTCCCTCATCGCTCTCTCTCTCAGCCCTGCGTTCCCTCAACACTGACCCCACCAAGAGAGCTTCTGTTTTCATTCTTTCCCTCCCCTTTGATTTGTCTGTTGCAGACAGTGCCTGGATCCCCTTTTCTGAGGCTCTGAGACTCAAGGCTGAATGGTGGAAAGGTCTGCAGGGGAGGAAAACAAAGAAACAAAACAAAGCAGACGGCTGGGAACAAAAGTCACTGGAGGGTATTTCAAAACCTCAATACCCTTTGTGCTTGTTTTTTCCATGTTTTCTCCTGTATCGTTCAACTTCAGGAGCCTATCGTTTTTCAACCACATTCCCCCAGCAAAGCGTCTGCACTCATTGGACGTTTGTTGAATGAAGAAAATTCAGTGTGGAAGCATCAGTGTGGACCTGGGTCTTGATGAAAGCGTATGACAAAGGGGAAAAAGACAAAGGAACGGGACAGAACTTCCTGGCTTCAGTTACAGGGTACTGGGCACGAGCGATGCACCAGGCGCGTACTGAAAAATAAGCGTTCTGTGTCCTCATTTGCTCATAGGCTAGTGGGGAGACAGAGCCACGAATCATAGTGTTACTGTTTAACTAGCCCAAATTCTACAATAGAGACAAGTACAAAGTTGTAATAATGAGGTGGAGACTCTCAGGTACCAGACTTTGCGATCAAGCGTAGAAGTTCCTCTTTCTCCAGAGAGAACTTCTCCAGAATTTCCTCTGGGAGCTGCAAGCGGGAGGCCTTCTCCCCAGTCACAGTGCAGGTGAGGAAAGCTGTCGAGGGTACCGTCCTCAGCATCCACATGGAAGGAACTAAGGAAACGAGAAGTTTTCTCTACCTAGAAAGCTCTACTGAACAGCTGGGCTTGTATCCGTTTGCAAGGTTGCTATACAATGCCCTGGGCACATTTAGAAACACTGTATAAAAACTGTTCTCCAGGGGCGCCTGGGTGGCGCAGTTGGTTAAGCGACCGACTTCAGCCAGGTCACGATCTCGCGGTCCGTGAGTTCGAGCTCCGCGTCAGGCTCTGGGCTGATGGCTCGGAGCCTGGAGCCTGTTTCCGATGCTGTGTCTCCCTCTCTTTCTGCCCCTCCCCCGTTCATGCTCTGTCTCTCTCCCAAAAAAAAAAAAAAAAAAAAAAAAAAACTGTTCTCCATTGGGTAACGTACACACGGCGATAGTTCTCATTGGAATAATTTGGTTTTTCAGGGCAGGGGGTTAAGTTGGAATTAATGAAATCAAGCAGTTTTGCTTTGACTCACTGCTTACTCTTTATACCAACTGATGTTCTGCTGAGGAAGGAATAAGTTGATGAAACTAGAAATAGCTGTTGCTTAACAAATCCTGTAACTCACGGGAACTGCTATGAAAATTTTCCAGCTGACATAAGACTTGGAGTGTAAATGCTTTCTCTCTTCTAAGACGCAGCAACAAAACAGGAATAAAACTTGGGTGTCAGCATAAAAGGCACCTAGGTCAGTGCTGCCGATAGAGAAGCTACTAGCTATGTGTGGCTTCTGAGCACTTGAAATGTGGCTAGCCTGAATTCAGGTGTGCGGCGAGTGTCAAACCACGCTGGGTTTCAAAGATACAGTTCCACACACACACACACACACACACACACAGCAAAATATCTCCTTAAGAATCCCCAATGTTGATTACATGTTGAAATGATATTTTGGATAGATTGGTTAAAGCAATATATCACTAAATTAATTTCTCCTGTTTCTTTTTCCTGTTTTTAAAGGTGGCTACGAGAAAAGATAAAGTTACATATGTGTAGTTTGTACTATTATCTGTTTTTCCATGCTACTGTAGACAGAGATGTTTGGAATACTCATTTATTTAGTTACTTAGTTAGTTATTACCAGGAATTGGGAAAGTTTTCTATCCCGAGCAACTGACCTGTTTTAAAAAAATTTTTTTAAACGTTTATTTATTTTTGAGACAGAGAGAGAACTTAAATGAGGGAGAGTCAGAGGGAGGGAGACACAGAATCTGAAACGGGCTCCAGGCTCTGAGCTGTCAGCACAAGAGCCCGACATGGGGCTCAAACTCACCGACCATGACCTGAGCCAATGTCTTGACGCTTAACCAACTGAGCCACCCAGGAGCCCCACAACTGACCTATTTTAAAAGCAAGCCACAACCACATGGGAATATAAAAACGGCTTCATTCCGTTTTCTTTGGTTTTGTTTATGAAAGACAAAGCTATCTAAAAATGTCACGCTCCACTGATTTTAAAATTAAGAACAGGGAACATAAATATCTTCTTTTTTTTTTAAAGTTCAATAAAGGCTCAAAATCCACTTCAGTTCATGTGATGGCTGATGGGGCAGGGCAAACCATAAGTGGCGAGAAAGGGGGCCTGGGGGCCTCCCCCCCCCCCCCCCAGAAACTTGTCATTCCTTCCCAGTGTGAATTTTATGCTCCTATGCCTAACAATCCTGAAGGAGAAAAGGTATGCCTGGGGCACAAGCAAATACCTTCTTGTGCTGTGTGCTAATTATGGTTATTCAGATGAATTACCCTAAACCACCTACAAGGGACGCACCAGAGTCCCCTCTGTGGTCCGGCCAGCCTCCTGGGGAGGACGAAAGTCCTCCTCCTCGGAGCACAGAATGGACTCTTCCCGTCAGGAGCAAAGTGAGGCTGGGGGAGAAGGACCAGCTGCCAGGTGGGTTTGGTCTTGTGATGGCCTTTGTAGCTGCAGGCACTTCTACAAAAGGCAGGAACCATAGAAACTGAAGCGCCCACCTGACTTCCTTGCTGCCGGGGCCTTTAGGGAAGACGGCAAGAGCGCTTGCTGGGGTTGAGTTCTCGCTCTCCTGAGAGGGTCCCGGCCCCCAGCCTTGGAGAGAGGCCTCCTTGGGGAGTACGACACTCACACACTCCAGCTCAGAGCTGGAGAGAAAGGTGTGGGTGTAGGCCTCTGGTTTGGGTTTTCTTTCCCCGCTTGCAGGCTCAGCAGTGAGGGTCAGGCGCGCACCGGTGTCCCCTTTGCCTGGTGTCCCTTTGCCAGACGCTGCCAGCACGTCGCCACAGGTCCAGAAGCAATCGAGAAAAGCTCTTGTCCGAGGCTTTCCGCTCCCACTGCCAACTAGAGGCCGGAAAATGAATTCCAAAGCGTCTGCTTAATTGCAACACTGTTACTGCTGCTATATATAAACAACGCTGTAATTCTAGGTATTCTACAAAGCGGAGCAAAACAAACGACCGCAAAAACAAATAAACAAAGAAATCATTGGCTTTGAGATGAAATTGATCCACATGGTTTTAGTTTAGCTCGAACTGCACTTTTCACAGCTGGACTCGCTGCAAGAGCGAGGGGCTGGGTAACTTTTCGGAGCCACACACGGGCTGGGATCCCATGTGCTCCTAGCGAGGACCCGTAGGCCCCTCTGTCTTCCCCAGTTGCCCCATGGGCTCTCTGAGGTGGTTTGGACCCGATGGGAGGGTGGGAGATTCCGGATCCCTGGGTTGAATCTGTGAGCATCCTCGACTCCCTGCCCTGCAGGTCCCAGGCAGGACACCTGCTCTTGTACCCAGGAGCTCAACTCATTTCAGGCGCTTCCACACTGAACTAACTTGCCATGGTCGCCCTGCTTGCAATTCCGTTTCTAAGCGTAATGGACCGCGGCCCACAGCATGGTACATATTTACTTTCCTGAATTTTCCTTGAGCATCCTGGGAATTATTCTCTTACCATATGAGTTAGATGCTTGAGCGGAGTCAATTGAATGGTGCCCAGACCTGTTCATGCCAGCTGTCCGTGTTATTATAACTACCTAATGTAATTAAATATAATAGAGATCAGTGAAAAATGAATTTAGAAAGAGAATTTTCTCTGTCAAAACTAGGGCAAATGCTTGGAACAGTTAGAGGAGAACTGTAAAGTTTAAGAATCTGAACAATCTGGAGGGACCCTGTGTGCTGATTGTTTCACTGGTTTTCATTTAACGCTTGCTCCCTTTAAGAAAAGATTAAAACTGGAAATGACACAATAGATATTATTGCTGTGGCCCACGTATGAAAGACAATGTAGAGCTCCGATCAGTTGTCCTAATTCAGAGAATAATCTTTGGTCTTCTATGACATGTTGACTACTAAATATGGATGTAAATATACATTTTTGAGTTTGAATAAATTATGTAAAGCAGGCTTCACTTTTCAGTGAGTCCATGATCAGTGACTTTTTTTTTCAATGTTTTTTATTTATTTTTGAGAGAGAGAGAGAGAAACAGAGTACGAGCGGGGGAAGGGCAGAGAGAGAGTGAGACAGAATCCATGAAGCAGGCTCCAGGCTCTGAGCTGTCAGCACAGAGCCCGACAGGGGGCTCGAACCTGTGAACCACAAGATCATGACCTGAGCCGAAGTCGGACACTTAACCAATGGAGCCACCCAGGCGCCCCAATAACTGACTTTTGTCATCGACCTGCCATGTGTATAAGAAGGCTGTATACTGTGACAGTAAGGAAGGGGGAAGGGCGTATGTGTATTTCAAAGAATGAAAGGTTAATTAATATCGTGTGGGACCGCCACATGACTAAAGCAACCATTTTTATTGCCAGAAACTTCAAGAAAGTGTTCTCCTGTACTTACTTCTTAGGCCTTTTAAAAACTGGTTACAGGGCACCTGGTTGGCTTAGTGGGTTAAGCGACCAAGTCTTGATATTGGCTCAGGTCATGATTTCACGGTTTGTGAGTTCAAGCCCTGTGTCGGGCTCTGTGCTGACCATGTGGAGCCTGTGTGGGATTTTCTCTCTCCCTCTCTCTCTCTGCCCTTTCCCTGCTTGTACTCTTTCTCTCTCAAAAAACAAAAACAAAACAAAAAACTTCAAAACAAACAAACAAAAAAAGGCTGGTAACAGAACGTAAGTTTTGCTCCACCAATAAAGTTCTCGTTTTCTTGTTCTTTTTTCTCAAGACCAGCCTAGGTGCTTATAATATATAAGGCTTCTGCTAACTGCCAGAAGGCAGGGCAGCTCGCTTTCAGACAAACCCTTGTGCTATAGCGGCCAATAGAGTTTTCCTTCTCCTCCTTTTTTTTTTTTTTTCCTTGTGATCTTATTCTAGGACCCTTGACAAAAAAAAGTAATAAAAACATAAAAATGATTACCTGATCAAATAGAATTGGAGCTCAGAAGTCGGTATGGTCAGTTATGCTAACTTTCAATCCTGGAAGAGGTCCCTCACCTCTGTTAGAGGTATCCTGTACAGCATAGGGAAGTAATAATCCTAAGACAAGACTAGGCCCCCGTGATCCTTCAGCAAGATGCTGTACTTAAAAAAAATGTCCAACAACCCCCCAAAAGTATTTTGGAAGCCTTACAGACGTCTCTCTAACTCCGCAGAATAGAAAACCCCCTCTCCAGTCTCCTCAGAGCTCCCCATTCATCACAATACGAAAACTGCCCACCTACCCCTCTGCCTTCTGACCACTCCCCATCAAGCAGCAGCACCCAACCCAGCCTCTCTGGTTCTCTTCCTCACCCCCTTTCCTAGCTCTGATTATGAATCTCTTGTTTTCTCAGCTTCCAGTAACTTCTTTCTCTTTCCGTTGTAAATCAAGCAAGTCAAGATAGACACCTTTCAATATTCCTGCCACTAATCCACCCATTTCCCTGATCTACATAACAAGTCTTAGGTGCAGAAAAGTGGGAAAGGCTTTTTAATCCCGTTCAGTAACTGGTGTTGATTTCTGTGTGATTTACATGAACAGCATGGACTCTGTTATCTGTTAAACTTTCATCTCTAACTCTTGATAACAGTCAAACTAAAATTTTCTATGTGTGTGATCTAGAAGAAGCCACATAATCTCCCTGAGTGTGAGTTTCCTCAGCCTTACTACGGAAAACAACCCCCCCCCCCCCCGCCGCAGACTGTAAGCATTAAATGAGATACTCATTTGCAGAGGGCTTTACAATGTAAAAGCACTTTCTCAGATGGTAAGACCATGGGATGTCAAAGGCAGACCCCAAAGAGGAATTGTTGAAAGTCACGTTCTGGAATGTTGTCAGAAGGTGGGCCCATAGAATTGCATAAAACTGCCCAAGTTGAAGACGATAATTCAGCCTGAACTATTTTTTCAAATGTTAGAGGATAAAATTCTTTTTTAAAGGTAAAATCATGACATTCACATAAATATAAAATGAATACATAGCTAAGATTTTCATGTAACCACTAATTAGTGAGGGAACCAGAAAGATACCATGACAATTTTATTTTATTTGTTTTATTATTTATTTATTTATTTTTTAATCTTTAACGTTTATTTTTGACACAGAGACAGAGCATGAACAGGGGAGGGGCAGAGAGAGAGGGAGACACAGAATCTGAAACAGGCTCCAGGTTCTGAGCTGTCAGCACAGAGCCCGACGCGGGGCTCGAACTCACAGACCGTGAGATCATGACCTGAGCCGAAGTCGGACGCTTAACCGACCAAGCCACCCAGGCGCCCCTACCATGACAATTTTAAAGGAAAATCTGAAGTGTGGACACATAAGACATTCAAGGATTAAACAAGGTGGACATTAGAATGAGGTGGGAGCTACTGTCTTAGCAGCTACGTAATCAAACCAGAACCTAAGCCAGAGTCAATTCCTATAAATGTCTCAAAGTTAAGAAATCGAAACTTGAGAGTAGCCAATCACAAACAGCCAACTAGGCTTTCCCAAATAAGGCACCCGCTTAAGCTACAGCCAATCTAATAATTTGCTTTGCTTTGCCTCTGAGTCTTATCTATAAAAGCCTTTCCCTAGCTCCTGCCAGCGGGGCACCTCTAACTACTTTAGGTAGAATGGATGTTTGCTCATATAAACTCTTGTAAATTTTAAAAAGCCTCAGTATATCTTTTAACAGTTCATAGGTGGTCAGGAATGACCAAAATAAATCTGCTTAATAGTTGCAAAACTGGCTTCCTCTGTGATGAGAAAGTGGGGAGATAAATGATTTGTGTATCCATTAGACACTCTACTGTCCGTTCTCATTATTTGCTGATTCAGTATTTGCGAATTCACCCAAGTGCTAAAATACTGAGTTAGAAAAGCCTGATTCAGACATGAGTTGGCGTGTCACTGGCCATTATTTAAAGGCTAATGACTCAACACTGCATATTAAAGAAGGTATGTTTAAACAGAAATATACATAAAACAAAGTTAAATATTAATTGGATGAAGAAAATGTCACCGGCGGTTTGCAGGAACATAATCCTGTCTTTTCCCTAAAAGGAAAGGTTCTGTATTCACTAATTCAGCGTTCATGCCAACTTTATAGACCATAACTACCATGAATAATAAGACTTAACTGTGTTTGTCCTTGGATAAGAATCATTTGTATTAGCACAGGTATCTACAGTTCACAGAGTTTTAAAATAACAATAAAAGACATAGTAGCGTTCTCCAGGCAGGACACCCAATAATGTTTTTGCCCATTTCAAAAATCTTTCATGAGTTTTTTTGACACAGGAAAAATCTGTTGTTTCAGTTAAACAAAACAAACAGTGATTGTCAGAATAAGAAATAAGTTCTTTTACAATGTTCACTTGCTTACTAACAGCTAATCCTCTAGCATGTTAAAATAAATGACCCCACTCATTGCATTCCTATTTGTATATATCAGTCACATGGTGGCTTCTTCAGGAAATGATGAGACAATCGGAGTCATTGCAGGGGAAGGAGTGTTAAGAGAACGAAGGTAGGAAGGAGGTGGACACATAGGTTCTCTCACTCAAGCCTGGAACTTTTCAGCAAGCAGATGAGATTATAGTCATTTTGCAGAAGAGAAAATGTAAACTCTGATAAAGTTAAATATTGCTAAAAAGGACACAAATGGATAAAGGGATTCAACCTAGTTCTAGATCCAAAACCAGGGCTCTCTCTACCACCCCTCCCACCCCCCAACACCCTCTGTGTTTTAGCAGCTTTTGGAAACCACTGCTCTCACCTTTCCCTCTGGTTGGTGATTGAGACTGCAAGGTGGATTCACAATCTCAGTGATCTATCTCAGTGCCCTCAGAGAGCTGTATTTATTTGTTGATTTATTTGCCTATAGTCCTAACTTTTTTTCTCCTGGAAAGAGCAAAGGAAAGGAGCATTGCCTGGCTTGGATCTGCAGAGGAAAACAGACTACAAGGTTAGAGAATCTAAGATATGCTTAGAGAGGCAGCAGCTAAGCAAATTACTAATACTCTTGTATGGTGAGATCTCCCTCTCTTCTCCCTCCCCTTTCTTCCCCCTCTCTTTCTCCTCCCACTCCTCTCTTCTCCCCCTCCTCTGCCTCTCTGTTTAACTTCTGCATTTCCTATCTTGGTAATCTCAGGAAGCCAAGGTGAAGAAACAGTTTACACAACTGTCAGTTCTTTTGGCTTTTGGATTAGTGACAGGTGTTCAGTAGTTGATATAATTAGCCAGAAGTTACAGGGGCACCTGCATGGCTCAGTCGGTTAAGCATCCATCTGTGGCTCAGGTCACGATCTCACAGCTTGTGAGTTCGAGCCCCGGGTCAGGCTTTGCGCTGACAGCCCAGAGCCTGGAGCCTGCTTTGGACTCTGCGTCTCCTTCTCTCTCTGCCCCTCCCCCACTCATGCTCTGTCTCTCTCTTTCTCTCAAAAATAAATAATAAAACATTAAAACATTTTTTTTTAATTTTTTTTTCAACGTTTATTTATTTTTGGGACAGAGAGAGACAGAGCATGAACGCGGGAGGGGCAGAGAGAGAGGGAGACACAGAATTGGAAGCAGGCTCCAGGCTCTGGGCTATCAGCCCAGAGCCCGACGCAGGGCTCGAACTCCCGGACCGCGAGATCGTGACCTGGCCGAAGTCGGACGCTTAACCGACTGCGCCACCCAGGCGCCCCTAAAACATTTTTTAAAAGAAAAGTTACAACACCAATTTCTCAGTCTGTCAGCTCACCATTTTTAAATATCTGACTGTTTATTCTTGAAAACTGATCTTCCTTAAGTCTTTATAGCTCTGTGATAGATTGATGATAGATGATCGATACATAGATGGATGGATAGAAAGATAGACAGAAAGAACAGAGATACAATATACCTACATAATATACCTACATAAATATGTAAGCCTAAGTAATATGCCAATGGATCCTGAAATTTGTCTAATCTTTATTTAGCATCGCATACATAATATTAGAGGACTTTGTTTTGCTTCAGTACTTCATATATAAGTAATATGCAAATAGGACGTAGTTTTAATCATCTCAGGAAGCACAACACGACAAGAAAATAATCCCCAGTGCCCGAGTCCTCAAGGTGCCAGAAAAGCAATAATTCCATAAAGGAAACCACGGAAAGGGTCTATATTTGTGTTCTCTTCTGTACTTGAATTATTCTGTAGTTAGCATCCAAAGAAAAATCAACTGCATCTGCCAATACGTTGACAAGACACAACATGACACAGAGGCTTTTTATTTAGCTAAGCTGAAACCGATTTCCCAGAATTCCGTTCACTGTTTGGTTCTGGGTTCGTGTTGGCAACAAGAGAAATCTGCGTGTGATTTGGAAGGTGGTAGTGAAGCAAAGGACATCACACGCACGAGGCTGACGCAGGGCATCAAGTGCCGCGCCCCCCACGGGTGCTGATCTGCGGGTTTCTGTGGTGCCTAGAGGAAACAACCGGGTCTCATCTGCCCCACGTCCTGCTGACCTCCTTCTTCCACTTTGCTGTGGCCTGGGCCAGGTGCACATGCAGCTTAGGGGAGACGGCTGTCAGCTTCCTCTCGCAAGTCAACCACATCGTTGAAGTTGGAGGTGGGGAGAGAGAGTCAGCGTGGAATGTGTCTGTATGGATCCCAGTTTGCCCTTGTCCTTTCCTCTTGACATTCAGGTTTTCTTCCCAACTTCAAGCCCTGCTGACATGCAGAACCAGAGCAACATCCCCTTGGAGACTTTTCCACCAGCTCCTACCATCATGGATGATCTGGTCCATATAATAAATCCCTTACTCCGTATCACTCAGAGTGGCTCTGGCTCCCCGACCGCACCCTGTCAGGGAAAGAAAGAACTTCAAGTCAGGAGATTGGATTCTAGCCCCGGATTTACCGCTGCCTAGCTGTGTTTTGACATACCACTTGACTTCTCTGTATCTCTGTTTTGTTAGATTAGATGAATATTAGTGGAAGCTCCAGCTCAAAGTTTAAGGTGGTTAACAAAACACCATCACAGCATTTACAACTTGCTGAGACAGTCTTTTCCCTCAGAGATTTAGAATTAGTAAAAAGCTAGAAAATTGTTTTAGTCAAATGAGGCTAGATATCTAAGATCCCTGTAAAAAAATGAACTTTGTGCGGCGCCTGGGTGGCTCCATCAGTTGAGCATCTGACTCTTGATTTGGGCTCAGGTCACGACCCCAGGGTCATGGGATCCTGCCCTGCATCGGGCTCCACACTGAGAGCGGAGTCTAAGATTCTTTCTCTCTCTCTCTGCTTCCTCCACCACTTGCACGCACTATCTCTCTAAAATAGAAGTATAAAAATAATAAAAATTAACTTTGTTTACTGATATTGGCATATGCTTTGGGTAATGTTTTAAAATACTCTTAATATGGAACAACTGTAAATTATAATGTGCCATGTGACTAACTACAAAAATTCCTAGGGCATCTGTGCTTATAAAATGGCCAAGAATATGGCTTGTCTTAAGGTTTGGGTTGCTCTGAATACCTGTTGATGTATGAATTGCACGAATCCGGGACTAGGGTACAGAACACATCAATGTTGAGTCAGCGGGGTCAGCAGAGAGTGTCCAGGAGTCATCTAATGGTCCTTCTTTCTTTGTACTGCCATTTTTTGATGGGTTTTCATGACTTCATTCTCACCCGAGCCATCAGGAACAAACATTTCCCAACAGCTCTTGCATTCTTCTGCATCAAAGAGCAGAGATGACATACAAAGTTAGAGGAAAAAAGCAGATCGAAATGACGGTAGGGTGGACCAGGGGCTCTCTGACAACACTTTCTAATAGAGTGACAATGGGGTGACTTCTGTCACGAGTCTCTCTCCTCCCGCAGTGAAAGGCAGCATGTTGAAAACATGGCAGCGAGACAACTGGATTCGTCGTCACCATCTCTGTGCCATAATACAGCATCAAAGACATAACGATGACAGTGATAAGAGCTACAGCAACAATACCACCCTGCATTTCCAAGGGGCCCATTCTGAGCTGCTTTTGTGCTCTTTCTCCCCCCCCAGTTAATGACACAGATGTCTACAATCCAAATGCACCTGTGTTTAGAAACATAAGGTTCATTATGAGAACAGAGCACTGATCTCCTCTAGACCGTTCCTGGGTCATGAACAATGGCCACATACATAGCTGTGGAGCCAGCAGCCCCAGAATTAACTTCTTTGATGGCAGATGCATTCTTGGACTTCAAAATTCTACACCAGTGGGAGCAAATTAGAGGCTTAAGGGATTTATTTCTTATTACGTGAGGAATGCGTGCACATTGATTCTTTTCCACTAGTGATGGGTCAACAATAGCTTTCATTTAAAACACAAATATCTCATTTAACAGAAAGGACAAGAGGAGGGCAGGGAATAGTGTCTAGGTGACTCTACAAGGGTTTGGAGGAATTTGAGAAGGGGGGGGTGTCTTCTGGGGGCGTTGGTTTCTTACAAAGCAAGAATGAATTGCTTTTTATTTCCTAAACATTTAGTCCAAGAGTTGAGCAAACATTCTGGGTGCATCACATTTGTAGCAGACGCTAAGGCCATTCTTGAGGAACTATTCGTCTGATAAAAAAGAAAAATTGCTTCCTCATCCATTTGCTCGTCTCTCATCCTTAGCTTAGCCTGTAGCATCAGTTATTAGGGTGGCCTTTTGTGTCACCAGGAAATGTGGCCAATTTTAGTGGTTCCGTTTCCAACACAATACGTTGGCAAGATACAACTCAGAAACTAGGCACAGAGCATAGCAAGTGGGAAGGCATGTAACCCAAGACACCTGGACTCAGTGTATTTCCTCATCAATTCCACAGATATTTATTGATTGTCTGCTAGAAGGGCTGGTTTATATTCCCAGAGATCAGACACACAATCTACTAAATAAAGTAGAAAATACCAAGTAGTTATGAAGTGTGGGGAAGCAAATATAAAGGGTGATGTGACCCGATTCTATTTAAGCTGAAAGTCAAATGGCAGAAAGAAGCCAGACATAAAGAGATTGCAGGGAAAGGTATCCCAGGTTGAGGGAATTGATAGCTCAAAGGCTCTAACAGGGGAACCCATTTGGTCCTTCAATGACACCAAAGGAAGGGCACTGTGACTGGAATAGGAGTCGGCATCAGAGAGATCATAAGATCTTGTGGGGTCTAGTAACGCTGAAATGGAATTTTATTTTTTTATTTTTATTAAAAAAATTTTTTTTAATGTTTATTTATTTTTGAGAGACAGAGAGAGATAGAGTGCAAATGGGGGAGGAATGCAGAGTGCAAAAAGAGAGGGAGACACAGAATCTGAAGCAGGATCCAGGTTCCGAACTCTCAGCACAGAGCCCGACACGGGGCTCGAACTCACGAGCTGAGAGATCATGACCTGAGCTGCAGTCGGACGTTCAACCTACTGACCCACCCAGGCGCCCCCTGAAATGGAATTTTAATTGAATTTATTTTAGTGTGGGTAAGAATGATCTAGGATGTTTGTTAAAACACAGATTGCTGGGACCCACCCCCAGAAATTCTTTAGAGAGACTGGGATGGGGCCCAAGAATCTGCATTTCTCCAAGATCCCAGATGACTCCAATGTTGCCTGCCCACTCATCCAGCTCGAAAAAACAGTTGTTTCAAGACATAATTTACATGCTATACAATTCACCCATTTAAAGTATAGAATCCATTTTTAGCATTTAATAGATCTGTGCAATAATCACCACGGTCAATTTTAGAATATTTTCATCACCACAAAGAGAAACCCAGTATTCTTTAGCTATTAGTTCCCTCCCCCTCCCCATCTATCCCGCCCCACTTCTACGCAATCACTAGTGTACTTTTTATCTCTATAAATTTGCCTATCCTTGAACTTTTGTATCACCGGAATCATATATGTGGTTTCTTGTGAAACGAAGTGGATTGTTCCCACTTCCACTGGCCATATTTTGATTGACCCTGGTCTAGAGGCATTTGGAGGCCACCCACACTGATTTACATATTTAAAAGACCATTCTGCTTGCTGTATGGAAAATGGGCTGCAGAAAGACAGCTGTGGCAACAGGGATGATGTCTAAGAGGCTACTGCCTTGTCAAAGCAAGAGACAATGGTGGCCTGAACTAAGGGGAATAGTTCTAGCAAAGGTGGAGAAGAATGGATGGATTAAGAATGTATATAGGAGGCAGAATCAATGGAGCTTATTGATGGATGATATATGAGGTACTGAGGGCAAGACAGAAATAAACATGGTACCTGGGTTTGGGACTTAAGCCACTGGCAAAATTATTGTGCTGTTAATTGAAATGAGAAAATTGATTTCCAAGATTTCTGGCGTCCTACTGTTGCTGTAGCCATTGGAAAGATATTAGTACAAAGGCATAACTCCCAGAAATAAAGAAATTTTTTATCGAATGTCTACTAATTCTGTAGTTTTCCTACTACACCACCCAACTGGTTGTGAATGTTGCTTTAATTTGTGTTTGCTGTATTAAAGACTATTCAATTCTGCAATAAAAGACCAAAAAAAAAAATCAGTGGTATAGAAGTGTGGGCAAGCAGCTTATGAGGACTATATAGCATTCATGAGATGTATAAAATGCAGATAGGTTAGTAATGGGACACATGTTATATGTAGACAAAGTGTAGAAAGGGAAGATAAAACCATTAGACACGAAATATTCATGAGCTATAGGAGACTTGGAATATTCACGATGCATTAATATATACAAGGCACTCAGTATTCATGCGGGTTTACAACAGCTACTCATTAGTGACATCTATTGTAGCCTCATACGTCCTTTCACCAAGGAAGATAAAATCCAAAGCTGTTTGTTGGGCTAACTGGCAAGCCATAGCTTCCATCTCTTCAACAGAGTGAACATGTGTCATTGGCTCCAGGCTCCTTTTATTCATTAGGCCCCCTTTACAGAAGCCTCTGGTCAGTCTTCATAGCATGGCTGTCGTGGAAAGGCAAAGAAGAAGAGACAGGATGCGTAAACATCGTATAACAGAAGATTCTGGGAGTGTGATTCATCTACCCCAAACTACGAGTGTGTTAATTTCTTACCCTCTTTCTCCTTGCTTCTGGTTGTAGGTTTTATTTTATTTATTTATTTATTAAATATTTTTATTTATTTTTGAGACAGAGAGAGACAGAGCATGAGCAGGGGAGGGGCAGAAAGAGAGGGAGACACAGAATCGGAAGCAGGCTCCAGGCTCTGAGCCGTCAGCCCAGAGCCCGACGCAGGGCTCGAACTCACGGGGTGTGAGATCGTGACCTGAGCTGAAGTCGGATGCTTAACTGACTTAGTCACCCAGGCGCCCCTATGTTATTTTTTTTTAATTGAAGTATAGTTGACACAGTGTTACAGGCGCCCCCTGGCTGTAGGTTTTAAATTGATTTAATAAATTGTGTGATTCAAGACTGCTAATTTGATTTGTGAGCCTTTCCATTCTGTGACCCCTGAAATAGCCTGGTGATCTATTTAGATAGATTATATTTCCCATAAGAAGTTAGAAACTGTCATGTACCAGATCCCAAGAGAGGAAGAAGGCCTTCTCCCAGGAATCCAGGGATTAGCATGGCTTGGATTTAATTCTCAGTGTATGAATGTTGTGTGTTGAACACCGATGCCAACTTTAAAGATTTTCTATTTCTCTCGTATTTACCCAGCAATACCCTCCTGTTTGGGCCAGCCAATCAGAAATCAAATGCGTATATAATAACCAACTGCATGAATTATTCCATAAAGCACATCAATGAACCATCTACACGGAGGAGGTAGCTACAGGTTCAACATCTCCAGTGTGAAGTGAAGTGAAGAGTTTAACACGATGGTGAAAACTTACGGGTAAATGCTGAATTCAGGAAACAAAAACAACCTGGAAAATCAAACCTAGTTGAAAAGTTTAAAGTAAATGTCCAAGGATGACCTGGTTTTTACTGAGGCCCAATGTCCCAAGGATAAGAATGGCCTGAAGGGTTAAGGCTAACCTTGCAACCTGCTTTCCCTACCACCACCTTTTTTGTGGAATGTATTGATGAAATTTTACAGAATGAAAGACTTAGCCTTATTTCACATGCCCACAAAAACCGATAAAAAACACACAAACCAAAACATGTCCACTACAACAGATAAATACTAATAAACTGGTTCAAAATTATTTTGCAAAGGAAAAGAGGAAGTCAGAGAATTCAAGAAAGAAAAACAAAATGTTATCCTAGAGACAGGAGGCCTTTTGGCACTTAAAATAAAATTTTCCATTTGAAATGCTGCTCTCTCACTGTGGAATCTGAGAGCTGTCTAACACTTCTGAGCAGGGCCCAGGCTGGGAAGCAAGGAAAGGGAACAATTTTCCATTCAAAAGTCCCACCTTGCAAATCTATTTCCATTTCTTCATTTGGCACAGCCAATATTGGATCTGCCTCTTGGTTCCACATCCATCTGGGGGAATCATTTGGCAGAAAGAGAAGGATTAGCAAATGCTTCCCAAATTAGCTATATTACATTACCTTATACATGGCAATTTGTCCACGTTTTTAAGAAAAATAAAAGGGGAGCAGCAAAATAAAGACAGTTACTTATAACACTGGCCGTGCTGACTTTTACTGATAAATAAGTTTCTTTGTGCTTTTACATATGTCACCTTACTATTTCATTTGCACCACCGCCCTGGTTGGAATGTAAAATGGGATTATGTATCTTGTTGGGAACGCATATGTGAGTGATTCTTGAATAGTGTTTTTATCTGGGAGAAGAGCTTATCCTGTCTGCTCATGTGTTTCTCTAGGGTCTGCTGAACTGTGGGCTGAGTACTCAGATGTCACCTGACACAGGGCAGAGAGACCCAACAGTACATTCAACTGTCCATGATGCCACCACGTGTGTCTCAGCAGTCAGAGTGAATGGCATTAGCAAACAAGAGCCAACCACCCATGGCAGTCACTTTCCTCTCTGACGTTGCGAGTCAGGGTGTCTGAGCGCCAATACGTTGAGAAACAACAAGCTCCTTACTCCACAGTGGATGCAAGCTGGAGGCAACAGCATAAGCTTGGAATGAGGAGTTGGAGATTTCACTGCAAATCCTGCCTGGTCACACACTACTTTTGACTTTGGAAAACTCCTTGATTTCCTCCTGCAAATGGTGAGTTGGGACCAGCTCATTCCTCAGATCCCTTCCAACTCCAGCTCAAAAACTAGAATCCTGGATGATCAAAATTGGTTCTGTAAGTGTATGTGGGCTTGAAACAGCAGGAATGACTATGGCCTCCCTCAATTAACCATAAACGTCCATATTTAAAAGAAAATTGAATAGAACCCAATGGCCATGACAAGAACTGGTCATAGCAATCCTGACAACACAACCAGACTAGACGCGTTAAAGTTGCAGCAAGGAAGCGGTACCAGCAAAAGAACTAACAAACTTCCTGAACTACAAACTCAGAAAATGTGGAAGCTGTTGCTGTGGAAAAGCAACATAGCTTGGCTTCCACCAAGAAGAGAAGGCAACAGAACCATCCTGTTGAGTGAGACATTAAGATCCTGGCCACTGGTGGCCATGCCACACAGCATAGAAAATGTCATTGGGTTGGGGAGCCTGGGTGGCTCAGTCAGTTAAGCATCCAACTCCTGATTTCAGCTCAGGTCATGATCTCACGGTTCATGATATGAAGCCCTGTGTGGGGCTCTGTACTGACAGCTCAGAGCCTGCTTGGGATTCTCTCTCTCTCTCTCTCTCTCTCTCTCTCTCTGCCCCTTACCTACTCACACACTCTCTTTCTCAAAATAAATAAACTTTAAAAAAGAAAGAAAGGAAGAAAAAAGAAAGAAAGAAAGAAAGAGAGATGGAGGGAGGGAGAGGAGAGGAAGGAAGGAAGGAAGGAAGGAAGGAAGGAAGGAAGGAAAGAAAGAAAGGAAGGAAGAGAGAGAGGGAGGGAGTGAAGCAGGGAGAGAGAAAAAGAAAGAAAAAAGATTTCATTGGGTTAAATGGTTAATTTCATCCATGTGAAACACAAGAGATTTGGGAGTTTGATTCCTGGGTATATTTGGGTAGAATGAGACAATACAATGATAAATGAACAACTACCAAGCTCGTCATCAAAATTGCAGGCTTCTTTAATGGCTGCCTGTATTGGTGAATTGGATTGGGGAAACAGGCGCTGATGGAGGTGTATTTCCCATCCAAATGCATATGGCTTTCTCTCTCCTTTTGTAGTTTTTGCACGATCTCTTGGGAACTGAACTTGGCACAGTGGCTTGGGTTGCCTGTTCATCCAACACCAAGGGTGCTGTCATCACTCTGAAGATAGTGCACTAATCATATTTGTTTTGGCCTCTCGGCTTCCAGGGCAGATGGTTGTCATGTTGATTGGAAGGGAGGTGTTGTGACAGGGGGAAGGGCACATGCCAAAGCTAGGCAGCAAAGGACATTGGGATGCTTCCATACAAAACAACTATTTCTAGAAACTTTCTAGGGAATTCTAGAAGCATTCTAGAAATTTCTAAAAACAAATGAGATAGCACCCCAAAGATCAGAAATTTCCTCAAATTCATAGTGCAGGAGGACTCAGGTTTGGGTAGAAGCCAGTGAGAAAACAACCTGATGGGCACCCCTCTGAGGCAGATAGCTTCAGATCTCATCACCTTGGAAACTTACCCTGTCCTTCTGCATCATGTGGGTTCATCTGGCCAGTTTGGCTTTAACCTCCAACTCAGTTCTAGGACATCAGAAACCCCTCTTGTATAACTGCTAGAGGGAAAATATTTGTCAAGGGCCCACTGTGCATCACCCATGTTTGTTGGATGTGGTTTAGGTCTTTCCTGGAGATTCAGAAGCTACCAAGAGAAGGTGTGGGCGGGCGTCCCACAGGATCGCACCTCTTGGTCTAGGCGGTCCTGCTTTCCTGCATTCACAAGGAGCTCCTCATTGGCTGAATTACTTTCTGCTGTGCTATATAAACCAGAACATGTTTGTTGGTCACCTATTTAGCCCTCAGTACCCTGGAGGAGGTGGCGCCTCAGATGATGACACAGATTCTCAAGGATCTCTGCACCTAATCATGCATTTTAAATCAGATTAGGGGTTCACGTGCTACCCACGTAATCAATTCTGTGATATGGGAACATCTCTGGACAACTCAATAACACTGATTAATGGATATACTATCATTTCTGCTAATACTTACACTTTTATAACCTTGCATGCTTCGTGTCCTAAAGCTGCTGCACAAACTGGATAGCTTGAAACAACAGAGATACAGCCTCTCACGGTTCTGGAGACCAGAAGTCTGAACCAAGGCGCTGGGGGGGTGGGGGCTGCACTTCCTTCACTGCTTAAGGACAGTTTTTATTCCTTGACAGCAGCATCCCTCGTGCCATGCAAGGTAACACAGTGACAGACGAGACGGTTAATTTTATATGTCATGTCAGCTGGGCTGGGGATGCCCAGACAGCCAAGAAAACATTTCTGGGCATGTCTGTGAAGGTTTTCAGGGGAAGAGATTAACATTTGAATCAGTAGGCTGAGTAAAGAGGATCCACCCTCACCAACAAGGGTAGGAAATATGTAATTTGTTGTGGGCTCATATAGAACAAAGAGGCAGAGGAAGAGCAATTCTCTGTCTCTTTTTTGTGTTGGGTCATACGTCTCTTCTTGCCTTTAGACTTGGTGCTCCCGGTTCTCAGGCTTTCGAAATGGGGTTGGATTATACTGTTTGCTTCCCTCATTCTCTAGCTGACAGATAGCAGATTGTAGGACTTCTCACCTTCCATAACCAATTCCTGTAATAAATCTCTTCATATAAAGATCTATATATCCCCTAGGAGCTCTGTCTCTCTGGGGAACCCTGTAATGCAATACCCAGGGATCAGGGTAAGGACATTCATGTGAATGAGCATCAGGTCAAGCTAACGGAAAGTCACAGTCTTATTTTTCCAGGTATAGATTTCAGTAACTACAGCTCGGCACAACACATCTACATAGACCACTTTACCTCTCTGCAGTGGGAAAAGCGTCTCCTTTCCCTTGAGACAGGGGGCAAAGCCACCTTGAGCAGTGGATTTGATTCAGACAATGCTCATCATGTTCTAACCTCTTCATTCCCTTTCCCTCTCTCCTCTAAGCTAAAAGATGCTGGAAAATATTTGCTTTGAAGGTTTGTCTTTTTTCTCATCAAGATACAAATTTGGCATCTCTTAGCCCTGCCTGCTATTTATGGGTCCTTGCTTATACCCAGAGTCCCCTGCCAGGTCTGGGTTTGGCTGGTGAACCCTTAGGTTCTCTTTTCCCATCTTTCATGCTTTCATCCAACAGGGGACTTCAGCCAACAGTGACTTACTTAAGGGCCAAGAAATGCCCCATAAGAACAGGCCATTGTGTGTTATCAATGGAGGCTTCAGAAACGTCCTGGTCAGAGTTGGGTTTTGTTTTTGTTTTTGTTTTTGTTTTTTTAATAGGGAGGTGGGGAGTTTCTGTCTCAGTCAGACAATGAGGATGTTATTTGAGAGAAAGAGAGAGAAAAAGATCACAATTAAATCCAAAACATTACTTACAGTTTTATCCTCATATCGGCCATATGTTACTTACTCATCTTCTAAGGCTCCAAAACAGTGGAAAAGAAGAAGGAAAATAAAGTGAAGAATAAATTCTACTTCCACAAAGTAGTTTCTTAATTTTTTTTTAACATTTATTCAGTTTTGAGAGACAGAGCATGTGTGGGGGAAGGGCAGAGAGAGAGACAGAGAGAGAAAAACACAGAATCTGACATAGGCTCCAGGATCCGAGCTGTCAGCACAAAGTCCCACACAGGGCTCGAACTCATGGACCTTGAGATCATGACCTGAGCCAAAGTCGGATGCTTAAGCAACTGAATCACCCAGGCACTCCTCCACAAAGCAGTTTCTACTTTAAAATATTTTCTGTATTTTGTTTTTTGTCCCATGCACACACACACGCACATGAATAATGCAAGAAAAATTCTGATATAACTAAGTTATAATACCTCCTTTTTCAAATAAATTATAAGCACCTTTTCATATTCAAAAGCTATCCCTGAGATTCATCAATACAATAAGATTTGTAAAGTAGACAAATGGTTTCAGAAACATCCATGTTACTGAATATTTTTGATCAGTAAATTTCGTACTTGATGTACATGGAAAAGTGGATTTAGATATCCTGTGGCTATCCTCTGAAAGAAGGGTTTATCCCACAGTTGGATAAGTGAACTATATTACTTTTCTTCATTCATCTGACTATTTCTACCAAGTGAAAGGAGTGAGCTAGGTGTTGAGACAAAATGATGGGGGTGCCTGGCTAGCTCAGTTGGTAGAGCATGTGACTCGTGACCTTGACATGGTGAGTTGAAGTCCACGTTGGGTGAGGACTCTACTTAACAAAAAAAAAAAAAAAAAAAAAAAAAAAAAAAAAAAAAAAAGAGGAAGAAAGAAAAGAAAGAAAAAAAAGAAAAGAAAAAGAAAATCTTCCCGCCCCTGCTGGGGTGCCCAAGCCTCAGAGTTACTGATTTATTTTCGAGAACCCTTCACTCTCATCTACCCTCATCTCATCTCACTCTTATGGATGAACTTAAGGATGTTCAACTCACAGAGATAAAGCCACTTCCAAATGATAAAACCAGTACATGAAACTTCCAGGACTTTGACTGTTAGGGACATGACATAGAAACAACTCATGGTACGGTCTACACCAGCATAAGAGGCCTACCAAAGGGAAACCGACCAGTTTTTCTGATATATCATGACCTTGGCCTCAATCAAAATTCCTGTTTCAATGCATTCTTTAACTTTAAGGATATACAAGAGATCAGCACTTTGCCATCTGTCATGTGGATGCCCCCAGGCCAGCAGGAAGGTGCACCGTCTTTCCCAACAGGGTACCAATACTCCACAGTGGATGAGTTGGCCAAAATGCTGTCTCCTGTTCTTCTCCACTTAAGTCTGAAAAGCATCATTGGGATTGGAGTTGGAGTTGGAGGTTACATTCACAGCGGATTTGCATTCAATCATCCAGAGTTCAGGGAAGGACTTGTGCTCATTAACCTTGACCCTTGTGCTAAAGGCTGGATTGACTGGGCAGCTTCCAAAGTAAGCCCCAAATGGTGTTCATCAGCTCATCCCTGGATCCCTTCTCAAAATGTCTTACTTATATTTTTATTTTTTCATTGAAGTATATACGGTTAGAGGCAAACAGTTTTAGGCATACAACTTGAAGAATGTTTAAGTATGTAATTGCTGCCCAACAACATACAGACTTTCCAACTCGTGATGTTTCTTTAGTTAATACTTTCTCTCCTTCCCAGATATAACCCTTATTCTGCCTTCCATCACCACAGATTGGTTTTATCTACTCTTAAACTTCGTACAGTTAGAATGATAGAACATGCATTCTTTTGTATCTGCCCTCTTTCATCCATCATTGTCAGTGATCCTCTTTCATGTTGCATGTACAGTAGCTCTTTTTAACTCTTGTTGAGTGGTCTACGGTGTGAATCCTCGAAATGAGTTGTTTGTTATTTGGTTATTATGAATGAAGCTCCTGTGTACATTCTTAAAAAAAAATATATGATGACAAGGCCTGTCTCAGCCTTGAGGATTTCACAGTGACCTAATTTATACTTAATGAGGCAAAGACAATGAAAGAGAAATCGCAGGGCCCCGTGAGAGAAAGAGGGCATAGAGGTCCCTTTGAAAATGAAGGAACTTCATGAAGGAAGGGGCATCTGACCAGAGTGTTCGGAGTCAGTAGGCATTTTCCAGACGAAGATGAAAGGAACAGAAAACCTTGGGTGGGGTGGGGGCAGACTTCTCTCCAGCAGAGGGAAAGACAGGCACAGAAGAAGAGGAAGAATGGAAGCAGCAGCACAAGGTGGAAAGGAATCTTCCAACCGGTGGACGTTCTTATAGCACAACGTTACAGAGGAGAGCCTGAAGGATCTTGTGCAGGTCTGCAGTGGACCCCTGGTTTTGTTTGTTTGTCTCTCTGTCCAGCGTCTTCCCTCTTTATTCTGGCAACGGTACTTTGAGTTTCCTCTGGGAAACTGCTGCTTCCTCACTCTGTACCTTTGTGGTTTGGGGCAGGAGTCTACCAAATTTGGGGCTCCAAAGGTAAGTGCACCACCATGTTTAGCCAGGCCCTCCTTTCTGGAACAGGAACACACCCAGTAGATTGTACAGGACAAATAACAGCAGTGTTATAATAAACAGGCCCAGATCTCAGTGGTTGCTTTCTCTCACGTGAAAAATCCAACATATGTATTCCTGACGAGGTGGCTCTTCGAGATGTCTTCCCCCAAATGGTGACTTAGGAATCCAGGCTCTTTTTCCACCTAATAGCTGTGTCATACCCTGGGACCTCAGAGTCCCCTGGATCCCTGGTCACCTGCTGAAACCTCTGTACCAGCCAGCCAATGAGTGAAGGGGGAGGAAGTTAGAGGCTCCAGGCCTGGGGGGAGAAGCTTCACTCCTGCTTCCACTTCATTGGTTGGGACTGGTCACATGGCCTGATCTAGATGCAAAGGAACCTGGGAAATATAGTTCAGCTGTATGCCAGGGAGGAAAAGAAGTAGTTTGGGGAGCCCATAGTATTAACTGATTCTGCCATACCCAGGCTGTCCTCTTCAGAGCCAATGAGCACAAGTCCTGAAACTGTTCTTCCCTAAAATTACTGGGAAAAGTTTTGAGGGAGGTGCATGTGGGAAGGAGAAAAAGTTTGCTGAAGTAGCAGAACGAGGTTTGGAAGCTTCTGGGCCCTACAAGCCGAGAACTTACCTGAGAAGTCAACACAGAAACGAGACCTGAGCGATGGGGATGGACCAGGCCTTGACAGATGCCTAAGGCACAGTCACAAGAAGGCAAAGAAGGCAAGCGAGCTCCAGCTCTCGGGGCTGTGCAAGGGCAGGGTCAACAGTTCTGCAAAAACTGCTTGCCTCAAAGCCCCCACCCTAGGCACCCACCTGGCCTCACTCCTGACCCCACCCTGAGAAAGACAAATTCCTGGCAGTATTATTTGAACTCCTGGATCCATCTGGAACCAGACCCAGGCCTTGGAATTTTCAGCCACGTAAGCCAGTAAACATAGATATACAGTGTGTGTGTGTGTGTGTGTGTGTGTGTGTGTGTATACATATATATGTGTGTGTATATATATACATATGTATATATATATTTTTTACCTAAATCCTTTTAAGTTACTATTTTGTGTTTTGCTAAAGTCCTGATAAATATGCATTCATGTCTTAGGGACCTGGAGGAAGGTTTTAAGCAGGGCAGTGGCACAGATTTGTGTTGGGGAGAGGCCAGGGTGGATACACAAGCTATCAGCAACATATCCCAGATGTTGTCCCTGAAAACAGGCTGAGTCATCTCACCTCTCTGTAGATTTTTCTCCACATGATTAGTGTTCATTTTACCATCAGTATTCACGTTTGATGCGAGTGCAAGTGCAAAAGATTTGTGTAAGGCAAGAGAGCCTTCGTGAAACTGTCTTTGAGGCTTCCGAGCTTCTTGCTTTCAGCTCAAATGTCTTGAAGCTGGCACTGAAGGCCAGGGCTCTGCTTCTGCAGCTTTTCTGCACCTCCCCCTGCCCGGGACCGATAAGAGTTCAAATCTCGCAGCAGAAATATATGCTGGGATTTTAGCTTTAGGTCTTAGGGAAGAGGTTGACTGAAATGAATATTTACCTTTGGGGATGAAATTGATACTGGGAAAGAACCCAAAAGTTTACATAGTCTGTTTGGGGGCACTGCCAATGTTGCTCCCATAGGTGGCCCCGGTGGGGCAGTGCTGGACGGTACCCTAAAGTCACTGTCACGGTAACCTATTTCCCTAGACGCTGATAGTCCCCACCAGCATTCACTCTCTGCCCGGTAGAAAGAACATTTGGTGTTTGCGCATATGTCAAGACAGTGTCGGTGTTTAAGTCAAAGTAACAATGGCCTTGGCCTCGTTGGACACTAACAAGCAGGCGTTTAGCATAACAGTATTATTGTGGCGCAGGCCGTGGTTTCCATCACTCGGTTGCTATGCAGATAGATCTGTGTTTACGCTGAACGTGTATGCCCTAGAACACGAGGATACATGCTGCCTTCTTGTTATCAAATACCAACATTTCTTCTCGTCAGCTATTTCTTCCTTTGGGAGAGATGGAAAGCAGACATTTCCCTTCAAGCTGCTCATGCTGATAAGTATCCCAGATCGTCTCAAGAATTCCCATTTATCTTATCTCCTCGGCAACACTGCCAGGGCAGATGGCAGACTTCTCATTTAGAGAAGCCAGAAGGTCACTCGAGTTCCCGTAGGAGATGAGCAGTTTATATATTTTTTTTCTTCCACCTTGAAGTTTAGGTGCAGACTGTCCACGCAGGCACGTTAATAGGGGATTTTTGTCTCTGGTCGCCAGAGTATCTCTCCATAGATCTGAGGGCGGCGTTAGGTGGATCTGCTCTCCTAGGTGAAAAATCCTTAAGTGATCTGTGTCTGATTTGCCCTGGCAGGAAAGCCCAAGTGAAGCCTTTTCCTTGTCAGGATCTGTGAAACGTTTTGCTGCCTTGTCTCGTGGTCTTTATGAATTCGCACGGCATATATTTCTACGATAAAAATTCCCCATAATAGATTTCCCCACATCTTAGACTGCCTTATGAGAATTTTAGAGTCGAGCTATCATTCCTAAGGAGAATTCTTCTTTTTGTTCCAAGAGGTACATCCAAAAACTTTGTGCTTTGCATTATTTTTAATCATGATAATTCACCTGGGGATCCTTTGAAACTCTTTAATGAAGACATAATGAGCAGTTATAGGTATAAGGGCAACCAGAATATATGTCTACACTAAACATACGGATCTGTTGTCATTAATCTAGGTATTTACCAGGCTTATCTCGTCTTTATTTTACCCCAAATACTACTTGAACTAATGGAGTCTACCTGCATTCAGAGAGAAGGAATTCTTCCTCCTTCATTGGAGTGATCAGAGCTTGGAAGAGGAGAAAAGCAGGGAAAATGAGCCCATTTTGGAAAAGAGTCGAGTGATGTTTACTCATACAAATTCCTAAGTATTTTGCGAGGTGACTTGGAAAAGTGGTGTTTACCCCGCTTGGAATGGCTTTCCTTCTCCCTCTGGGTTCTCAATAGGGCTCTCATCATAAAAGGCAGAATACCAGGCTGCTGTCATTCATTCATTCATTCATTCATTCATCCAATATTTATTATTCTCCTACTATGGGCCAGGCCCTCTCTTGTGCACTTGAGAGGCACTGCTGAACAAAATCAAGAAAGTTGTCAGCCCTCATGATGCTTATCTTCTTCCCTGCAGCCTTTACCAGCCTTTCTTTTCTCTGAAGTGCTTCAACACTTAGAGGCTGAAACACTGAATTTAATTCTTACCTGTGTACTCGTGTGTGCAGTGACCTGTTTTTCACAAGCTAGACTTAGAGCATTGAGTTAAATGCACATGCTCTGCAGTCAGGCCTGAGTCAGACTCCACCCCAAAGAGCCTCAGCTTGAGCAAAGATGCAAAACAAACTTCTCAACCCTATCTTCCTGGTCGGTGGAGTGGGGAAATCAGAGCTACAAGTCCACAGAGTGGCTATAAAGGATTATATGACATACTCATGCAAAATACTTGGCCCTGTGCGTGGCACCCTGGAATATACACATTAAATGTTAGCTATTATTTGGTGTTGAGGATGAAACACTCTACAAATTCAAGTGGTCCAGAAATATCTTTACAACTGCCTAAAACTGCCCTCATCCCCATCCCACTGGGCAAGCTGGAAAGTCCCTTTCAGTCACTACTGACTTCTGTCTCCCTAGATTTCTTAAGACTTGAAGAGTTTGGAAGTTGTGGGGAAGGAAGGTTCTCTCATGTCCCTTTTATTGCAATCACTGTGGTGGCTCTCTGGTTTGGGGCCACCCACACATGTGCCTCCCTAGGGGCCCAATGCCGCCACCACCATTCTTTCAGAGGCCCTGTGAATTCAGCGGGGTGCTTCCGGAAGACAATTCTTCTAGGTTCCTATTTCTCCAAGAACTCTACGCCTCCACCCTCTTCCTGGTGTGGGGGAAATCTCCGCTTCTCTTTTGTTGCCCTGAAGATAGACCACCATCAGTCCTTTGTATCAGGGACACCAGGAAAATGTCTTCATCAATCCAAGCTTTGACAAAAGCAAGGAGAGCCGAACTACTTACTTCCAGAAACTTCAGTTCCCTGCCGGGCCACGAAACTCCCCTGAGGCAAAGGAGCTGAAGGTAGGAAGAAGCCCCTGTGGAAACAGAGAGGGGCCTGCGAGGGGCAGCTATAGGGAGAACAAACTCAAATGAATATCTCAATACACTTCCTGCAACTTCAGATTGTTCTTGGCACTTGGGACCCTGTCTTGTGCCTTTTTGATATCACACATGTCACCTGACAAACAGCACCGAACACACAGGGATGAGCAAACCTATTCTGTGCACATTGGGGTAAGGTTTAAATGGTTGAAATGGAACTGGCTTACCTCCAGGACATCATCTATGAGTCATAAACCCAGAGAGTCTCCTGTCTTGTCACTCCAGATGGCATTCCAGGAAAGGAATGTCTTATCCATGGAGAGACAGTTACTGGAAGGGCCAGGAGGACTACTCCATCCAATAACAAGGTCCCATTGCTTGGACTCTTAGACTTTCTACCTTTCCTTTCATGCAAATGTTTGTGAGTAAATAGTATGGCTCCTATTTTGAGACATACCGTGTCCCATTCCCCATCCTTGGACCACAAAATTCCACTCCTGACTGTAACAAAGTTCCTAGCCCTTTCAAATTTAACAATCACTGTCCTTTTTTTCCTTTTAGGTAACTTTTCTCCAATCTTTTTAAAATTCAAGTATAATTAACATACAGTGTTATGTTAGTTTCAGGAGTACAGTATAGTGATTCAACAATTCTGCATTACTCAGTGCCCCTCATGATAAATATACTCTTGATCCCCTTCAGCTATTTCACCCATACCCCCGCCACCTCCCCTCTGCTAACCATCAGTTTATTCTTTATATTTCAGAGTCTTTTTTTTGTTTGTCTCTTTTTTTCTTTGTTCATGTGTTTTGTTTCTTAAGTTCCACATGTGAGTGAAATCATACGATATTTGTCTCTGACTTATTTCACTTAGCCTTATACTTTCTAGCTCCATCCGTGTCATTGCAAATAGCAAGATTTCATTCTTTTTTTTATGGCTGAGTGATATTCCACTGTATGTATACATCACATCTTCTTTATCCATTCACCTATCAATGGATGCTTGGGCTGTGTCCATATGCTGTCTATTGCAAATAAGCATAGAGGTGCGTATATCTTTTCAAATTAGTGGTTTTGTTGTCTTTGGATAAATACCCAGTAGTAGAATTACTGGATCATACGGTAATTCCATTTTTAATTTCTTGAGGAAAGTCCATAATGTTTTTCACAGTGGCTGCACCAATTCAATCTTGATAGAAAAGTTTCAGACTTTATCCTGGCGGGTCATGCAAGAAAAAGAAGCACATTCAGAACATTTGTTCAGAGGTGATAGAGAAGGAAAGATCATGTTCTTACCAAAGAATTTTTCCTTCATCGAGTTAGAAAGTATGCATAGGTAAGACCTGCTTGTGTTTTGAAGTGTATGTTAGGGGAAAATATGCAGAGGGGTAAAACGCATTTTGATTATAATCACACTGATTAAATGTACAGACTCTGTGACCAGACAGCCGGGTTAGAATCCCTGGCTCCTGCACTCCATCCCTCTGAACTTAGACAAGGTCACCTCCCGAGCCTCTGATTCCTCACCTGTCGGATGTGTTGCTGTAAGTTACAGTGTTGCTGTAACTGTTGTAGCAGATGCTGGCTGTCCCCTTAAGCCCCCGTGGCACGCCTTCCTGTGAATGCCAATGTCTTCTTATTGTCGTCACCTGTGCAGAGGCTTTTTGGCATCAAGTTACGTTCCACTAGTGTGAGGCAGGCCAGAAATACCATGGAGTTAAGGGCCCCTGAGAGCAGTCCCTCTAACCCACGAAGGAAGGGGTGGGCAATAAATGTTCCGGCTTCCTTGCCTCTGTGGGAAGAGAAGGATAGCCCTGGGGCGCCTGCTCTCCATCCTCTCTCAGAGGACCCCAACAGCATTGATCCCAACTGCCCACAGCAGTAACCACTCATGAAACTGCCGTAAGGCCACTACCACCTAGTTGTTTAGGGGAACAAACTACTTCCCCCAAATCCTAATCATAGAGAAACACAACCCAAAACAACTATTAAGTGATTTGTATTCTGAGATGCTTTGAACGGATTCTTACTCATGGGAAGCACTAGTGGTTAAAACAGAAAAACAAATAATAAATATGTAAATTATTTTGCCAGCCTGAGATAATCTAACTAGGGGATGGTATCCTCTACTGGCCTGCAGTAGGGAATTCAAGACTCCTACTGCAACTACTGCTACCGCAAATAACAATAACAATAATAATAATAATAACGCTTGAGAGCATCCGGCAATGGATAATTAGGCACCATTTTCGAGTACCTGTTATGTGCACAACATTTGAACTAGTAAGGGTGGAAGATGAGTCTTGATATTTTGCCTCCAGGCCCAGAAATTTCCTGACACGTACTCGCAAGTACATACATATACGCAGGTACAGATCTATAAATACGCTCTCAACACACACACTCACACACTACAGGCACAGAAGCACACATATATGTACATGCCTTCATTGGTGAGCAATGCTTGGAAAGGCCATGGTCAATGGCAGAATAAGTTTCTGTGATAGACAGGGCTGACATTGAGTTGGTCCATGCGTTAAAAATACTGAAATATCACCTCCATACCAGTGGGTCAGTAGCCACTGCCCTGTATATTCCACTATTCACAACATTTAATTAGCAGAAAGTATAGTGGTAAATGTACTATAAATATGTGTTCTAATCCCGAGTCCAGAAATAACTGGCTTACGTACCCATTAAGAGCAGATTTGCTAATGTTGTCGTGCTAAAATTAACCTTCAAATAAACAGCACAATTGTATAAAGTGACCCAGCAACCTACCATCAAAAATGATTTTAAGCCGGAGATCTGATAACCCTCAATTGGAAGTATAGTAATAATAATCATAAAAAATAATATAAAACCAAATAGTGAAAGTACCTTGAAATTAATTAGCATCATTTTATAGTATGTCCTCTGTGTTCAAGAATTCATCACATACGCATATTAAAATCAAAATTCATGGGGCTCCTGGGTGGCTCAGTCAGTTAAGCGGCCGACTTCGGCTCAGGTCATGATCTCACAGTCTGTGAGTTCGAGCCCCGCGTCGGGCTCTGTGCTGACAGCTCAGAGCCTGGAGCCTGCTTCAGATTCTGTGTCTCCCTCTCTCTCTGACATCCCTCGTTCATGCTCTGTCTCTCTCTGTCTCAAAAATAAATAAACATTAGGGGCGCCTGGGTGGCGCAGTCGGTTAGGCGTCCGACTTCAGCCAGGTCACGATCTCGCGGTCCGGGAGTTCGAGCCCCGCGTCAGGCTCTGGGCTGATGGCTCAGAGCCTGGAGCCTGTTTCCGATTCTGTGTCTCCCTCTCTCTCTGCCCCTCCCCCGTTCATGCTCTGTCTCTCTCTGTCCCAAAAATAAATAAACGTTGAAAAAAATTAAAAAAATAAATAAATAAATAAATAAACAGTAAAAAAAATTTTTTAAATAAAATAAAAAAAATAAAATCAAAATTCAAAAACCTTAAATACAGAGCAAGCCATGACTTACATTTTTGAGCAATTAAATTAAATATTAATTAAATTCAAATTAGTTGCACTAATTTGATTTAACTTGAGCAAAACACCATCTATTACATTATCATTGTTAATTTGAATTTACAATATTATTAGAAGTTGACTTTGTAGTGTCATTTCTATTTAACCTGAGAACGTATTTCAATTTTACAATTCCATAAGAGCTACAAGCCTAAGGTGGTAATATTTCTGTTTAGGTTCTTACATATTTAAGTGTTATTATAGTAAAATTGATTTTAGGTCTACAGCATTTTTCTCCTTTTACAAAGGCTCAGAATCAGAGAAACAAGGGGGCCGTGGACTTTCGTGCCCACCAGCCCAAATTGGTACCCTAGACATGGGTCAGGCCCTTTGCTCACCCTTAAAATGGAGCCAGTCACTCCTCTGTCCCACTGCCCACCCCAACAAAACAAATTCTCTACGGGGATTTGATGGATGGTGTTGCTAATAGCCCAGCCTCTATCCAGCTGGAAAAGGGCACTCAGTAAATGTAACTTCCCCTGTGTTTTCCCTCCCTTTTCACTGGAGAGATGGGTTCTTTTTTATCAGCATTTTGTTTTGTTTTTGTTTTGTTTTTAACCTATGAGCATTAAAAGGTGAGTCAGGTCTTTACCATTCTGGAATTTTGAGCTTTCCAGTCAGGGTCACTGCATAGTCTGCAGGCCCAGTACGAGATAAAGTTGTGGGGTCCTATTCCCAAAGCAGAGAACAATGCTGTGAAATATACTGAAACAGAAGTCTTTTCCATTCTTCCATAGTCTTTCTCCATCTGCCATGATGGTTTATGTTTCCTACTTGATGCTGTGCCCCTTGGGGCACCTGACCACACTAAGCCCCATGGCTACAGAGTTTTTCCCTGCCTTTCCCTTGGGCCCTCTCTCCAGGCCATCCTGCAACATCCCAGCCATCCCTATGTTTGTGCCTAGGGCCTGGCAGAGGCACTCGCTGGTTGGGATCAGGGGGAGGAGGAGGTTGGGCAGGACCTAGGGATCCAGAGGATGGAGAAGGAAGGCCAAGAACATGTCCCAAAGAGACAGTGGGACACTAGACCATGTATGAACCAACCTTGCAAGACCCAAGGCATGCTCCACTCGTGGTCCATCAGGTTTCATTTACAACACACACAGTCAAGATAATATTACTAAGAGTTGCAAGACGGCAAGCACAGAATACTGAATTCTAAGAGCACCCCTTCTGAGGGCAGGGTTCTGTGCAACTTCATGACCAGAGATCCGTGAGGCCCATTCTGTTCCCGGTTACGGTGGCCAATAGCCATGCTTATGGCGATGGTTATTTCCTTAAGGTAGGGACTCTCCTAAGGACTGCACAGAAATCTGAAAATTCACTTCACACATGAAAAGGCTTGCAACCAAATGGGAGGAAATAAAAGGGTTGAAGAAGGGCTGAGGGTGGCAGAAGCCACCTCCTACACGGAGCCCTCCTGAACCTCCACTACTTGGTGAGTACCAGGCATGCTGTCAGCTGGCTCATCACAGATCTGAGTAGGTCATGCACGGAGGCAGAGCTGGCTGGACCACGCAGGACAGAGCTCACACGGGGCGTGTTTTCCTCCTGCTGCACATGGAGTTGTGGTACAACTCTCATGGACACTGCCCCCCTTTAGATACCCGGGATTTCCCTTGATGCTCTGTATCGAAGTTGGGCTCCATTGATCCATTTTCGGCTGTTTAGTTTTCTGTTTTGTTTCCATGCATTCTGTGGCTAAATATAAGATGATTCAGAACTTCTTTAAATATTCAATTCTGTTTAATCTTGCTTAGTCCCCAAAGAAGCAATCCAACGAAGTTCATGCTATTAACCACCAACGAGGCAAACTGAATTTTAGTCCAGAATCTTCTTCCCCCAGAGTGAAGACTTTGTAGCCCCAAGACCTAGTAAGGTGCAAGCACAGGGTACGCACCCAATGCATGGCTGTCGAATGAATCACTGAGTGAATGAATACACTGATCTAGGGCTTTGATGTCTGCTGTTGCCCAATTTCTCTCCCGTCACGATAACTCGGGAAAGTAAGGAGAGCGGGTATATTTCCCCATTGTGTGTATGAAGAAATTGAGGCTCCCAAGAGTTAAGTGCCTTGCCCAAAGTTATAGGGCTGGTATCAGAACATTGGATGTTTTGCTTCTCAAGTGAACAGAGCAAAATTCCACCGTCAGCCTGATCTAGGATGGCTGTGCCCACAGCCTACTTTTCTTACAAGGCAAACTGGCTGGTATCTTGTAAGTTTGGGCTTATTTATTTTGTCCTGTAAGTTTTGCCCTTCTGATGAGCCAGGACACATGTGGGGTGATCATGTTTCATTAGTTAGAAATGATGGTGAGCCCTCTCAAAAATAAACGAACATTGAAAAAAAAAGTTTTTAAGGGGTGCCCGGGTGGCTCAGTCAGTTGAGTGTCTGACTTCCACTCAGGTCATGATCTCAGGGTTCGTGAGTTCGAGCCCCACGTAGGGCTCTGCTGACAGCTCAGAGCCTGGAGCCTGCTTCTGATTCTGTGCCTCCCTCTCTCTCTGTCCCTCCCCCACTTGTACACTGTCTGTTTGTCTTTCTCTCTCTCAAAAATAAATAAACATTAAAAAATTTAAAAAAAAAAGAAATGATGGTGAGCCAACAAAAGTAATGCTTTAAGGTCATTGTCGCTGCCATCATCAAAAAGGCAGTTTTTAAAGGACATAATTAGCTATGGACTTGTCTCTCCACAACGTCCTAATGCAGCAGCCACCAGAAAGGGCCCCATGTCTAAGAAGCACATGCCTACAGAGGTAGGACAGGGCAAAATGGGGATTATATACCCAAGTTCTAGAACTAAACACACTGGAATTCCTGCTCTGCTACTTTTTAAGTGGGTGATTTGGGGGGAAATCACTTACTCTCTCTTGGCCTCAGTTTCTCATATGTGAAATCGAGGTCATAAAAGAGAAAAGTTGGAAGCATGTTGTGAGCTAGTGCTGGTAAATCGCTTAGCCAGTCCGCGGCATGTGGCAAGGGAATAATGTGCATTATCTTGTGCTAGTGAAGGCAGGTGACTGCTGGAAGGAAGGGCGAGCATTGCATTTAGACACAGATTAATTGGTGAATGATTCTCCTCACATACAGGTCATGGCGCATAGGTGTGAGAACATTAAGAGATTAAATTCCCTTGTCCTGATGGCTAAACACTAAGTTAAATGTATCAACCCAAGTGGAATCAAGGGCAAAGTTAGTGTAATTTTAAGCCCACCATCATTTGCTTCTCTGTGTTTCGCAAGACTCAGCCGTAAGGCATTCAACTTGCCCCTAGATCTCAAAACACAAGTCCTGCCATGTTTCTTTTCTTTCTGTCTTCGAAAAATCAAAGTTGTTTTCTGGCCCTTTGAAAGACCATTTCAGAAAGTAAGGCTGAGATTGAGAAAGAAAATCTTTATGTTATTTTTTTGCTAAATTCATCCCCAACTGTGACTGGAGATTTCACTGAAAACAAAAGGCCTCCAGATCATTTCTAAGGGGAAATTACTCCAGGCTTCTGTTTTCTTAAATGTATGCATGAGATAGAATCTCTTCCTACAACTTGTGAATGCACGATTGCCTTGCGATCGTTCTCATATTCAAACACAGAAAGCTCTTACTCCTTGTTTAGTTTTCCTCTTTTGAGCGATCAGGTCACAGGGATGGTTAAAAGAGGATGGCGAGGGGGCGCCTGGGTGGCGCAGTCGGTTAAGCGTCCGACTTCAGCCAGGTCACAATCTCGCGGTCCGGGAGTTCGAGCCCCGCGTCGGGCTCTGGGCTGATGGCTCAGAGCCTGGAGCCTGTTTCCGATTCTGTGTCTCCCTCTCTCTCTGCCCCTCCCCCGTTCATGCTCTGTCTCTCTCTGTCCCAAAAATAAATAAACGTTGAAAAAAAAATTAAAAAAAAAAAAAAAAGAGGATGGCGAGGGCCACCGAGCAATCTTGAGACAAATGGCATGGAACTGACACTTTTAGATCCACTCTTCCTACAAGCCTGGCTGTAGCTATATGTGTGAGCCCAGTATTACCGTCACAAGTACACCTCCATGCAAACTCAGGCCTCACGGTGACTTTAGAATTAATTTGCTTATTTCTGCTGTGTGAAGAACAAATAAAACTATCCAAACCTTCAGTCCCATTGTTTTCCTTTAGCGATAAAACCTGCTCACGGGTACCTACGTCTCAGGGCCCATTTGATTAATGTTAAATCTCTAAATAGTAAGAAACACTGGAGTATCTGGGGAAAGGACACACTGATTTAAAAGGATGTTTTGTGATTCACTCAGTATCAACAGATATTGAGAACCTTCTGCTGTCCTAGGCTTTGGGCATGGAGCCACGAACAAGGCAGACACTGTCCCTTCCCTCCAGGACTCTCAGGTTAATGGGGGAGACAGTAAACAGATTTTTTAGGAAACACATTTTCGAGGGGCGCCTGGATGGCTCAGTTGGTTAAGCGGCCAACTTTAGCTCAGGTCATGATCTCACGGTTCATGAGTTCGAGCCCCGCATTGGGCTCTGTGCTGACAGCTCAGAGCCTGGAGCCTGCTTCACATTCTGTGTCTCCCTCTGTCTCTGCCCCTCCTCCACTTGTGCTCGTGTGCTCTCTCTCTCTCTCTCTCAAAAATAAATAAATATTAAAAAAGATTTTTTTTAAAAAAGAAAACATGGGGTGCCTAGGTGGCTCAGTTGGTTGAGCGGCCAACTTCAGCTCAGGTCATGATCTCACAGTCCATGTGTTCCAGCCCCGCGTTGGGCTCTGTGCTGACAGCTCACAGCCTGGAGCCTGCCTCGGATTCTGTGTCTCCCTCTCTCTCTGCTCCTCCCCTGCTTGTGCTCTATCTCTCTCTCTCTCTCAAAAATAAGTAAATGTTAAAAAAAAAAAATTAAAAAAAGGAAACACATTTTGGAGACCTATGTGTCAAAACAAGCAAACAGAGCAGCAGCTGGTACGATTTAGCACCTAAGTCTTCTTATGAAGGAGGAACATGCATTGCTATATCACGATAATTGGGAATTAACTTAAACTTGAGACTCAGTTTCTTCATCGGTAAAATGAGAGTGATTCTACTTAACGGGTCTGTGGTAATGCTCAGATGGTGAGCCTCAAATCTGCATGGTGAGCATTATGTTGGTTTGCAAATTTTGATGATATGAGCATTTATTGAGTTGCTATTTTGTATCATGCCGTAAACACAGCATTTTAACAGAAAATATCACAGCCAAACTTCACAGGACAGCGCCACGAAATTAGAACAACCTCAAATGGAAGAGTCTAGTACTGAGAACTGGTTTCACACAGACTTGTTGTCTTGGTAGGGATACAAGATTAAAGTAAGCAAATTAGGGGGCTCCTGGCTGACTTAGTTAATCTAGCCTGCGACCCTTGATCTCAAGGTTCTGAGTTTGAGCCCCACATTGGGTGTAGAGATTACTTTAAAAAATTGAATACATACATACATACATACTCCCAAATCAAATCAAGCTATTAACTTTTTCTTTCCCACATCCACTAAAATTGATATTTCTTCATCTCTAGCTCTGTTTATTTATCAAGGATGTTGGAATTAAACCAGTTCTAATTTTGAGAGTTCTCTTTTAAAGGAAATGTTGATCCTCTTTGCTTCATACTTGAAAGCCTAAGAGTCCACTAAGATTTAAAAAATCAATTTAAAGTTAATACAGAGAAGCCTTAATAAATGGCTCAACTTTTTAAAGCCTGTGAATCCTTTTGATGGTCGGTGAATCACTTCATTTCAATTAACGTGGGAGAGAGAAACAGGGGAATTTAGAATGTGGCCACAGTTAGGACTTGGCCCACATCAATAATGACATTGTCTTACTCAACGTGTTTTTTACGCTGTGTGTCTGAGTCTTCGCCCTTGTAATCATAGACACAAACAAGTTTTTACTTTTCAACTTAGATTATCAGTTAAATCACCTTTGAACAAGCAGTCAGGTGGTGTTCTATCTCACACAACATCAGCAAAATTTTGACGAGGCTACTTGGCTGCCAAGAGAGAAGCGTCGGAGAGGGGGAAAAAAAGCTGCAATCTTTGCATGGTCATTAAGAACATCCAGGGTCTCCTCAACTACCCTCTCCTTCGTTCTGCCATTGTTACGTTCTAAACAAATTACATCCTACACCCACATGCACACGCACACAGGTGCACACACAGTGTCTCCGTGCACTTCAAATTTAATAGACATAATTGCGTATTCATGTTTTAGAATATAGTTTCCTAAGCCTATACTTTAGAGTATCAAGTTTTCTATATATTCTACCTCCCAGAACCTTATTCTTCAAGTTTCAGCTCAAAAGTTAGATCTCAGTGAGACCTTCTCTGATCTCCCCCAAAGACAGGTGGAATTGCTTCAGATTCTCTACCTCCCTGTTCATAGATGCCTGCCCTCCAGGGTGCTGGCGACGGGATGCTGCCACAGATAGCCTGCATTATGGTTCACACCAAAAATAAGCCACTGCCTGGTATCCAGGAGCAGATTGACTAGAGTTAATGAAACATAACTAGACTGTGGCAGAACAGCATTGATTAGAGGTACCTCACCAAATTAATCCTCATACTGATGGATTCACCACCACCACCCCCCCCACCGCCCCCAAGGTCATCAAGAACCCAGGGTGATTCGCTCTCTCTGTTTGGACTTTCACGAATTCAAAGCCGTAATTTTAAGCTCAGAAGCAACTGTAGGGTAAGGCCCAACACACTCCCACAAATGTCAGCATCCGTCTGCTTCCAAGCCTGCACCAACTCCCAGGGCAGGTGCTAACCAAATTCATTCTTGATCCCTAGTTCCTCCCACATCTACCATTGATTTTTCAAGTTTCTGGTAGTGAGGACTTGTACCAGTGGTTCCAAAGTTTGCTGAGTTTTGAATCTCACAGCCACAGCCCGGGCATCTGATAAAAGAGGGCCCTAACTTTCAACTAGCTGGGTAATATCAGCACTCACCTTCTCTTGACTTCAAAGAACTCCAACATTTTAAGAATTTGCTCATCAGAAGATGTTGGGTAAAACCAATTTTAGTTTGGGGGCGCCTGGGTGGCTCAGTCGGTTGAGCGACCCACTTCGGTTCAGGTCATGATCTCATGGTTTGGGAGTTCGAGCCCCATGTCGGGCTCTGTGCTGACAGCTGGGAGCCTGGAGCTTTCTTAGGATTCTGTGCCTCCCTTTCTCTCTGTCCCTCCCCTGTTCCCACTATGTCTCGTTCTCAAAAATAAATAAACGTTAAAAAAAAACTTTTTTAATAAATAATAAAAAAAAATTTAGTTCACCGGTTCTCAAAAGGGTTTTCAAACAGCATTGTCATATGAAACTCACATTGCACCTCAAAAGTTCACCTTTCCTACATTCTATCATTAATCGCAGACGCTGTCTTTTGCCTTCATGACATCTCTCTTCCTCTTATCTTCCTTATCACTTGTTGAATACCACAAGCTCACTCATCTCACACCACTTACTGTATTTGGTGATTAATTCCTATTCTAGTCTGTCTTTCACGACAAAGTACTGGCAGACATGAACTTACCCAGAAACTTCTCTAGAGCTAGAGCTGCATGAAAACCCAGGAAGGTCTTTGCTTTTGACTTTGATGCATCTTGGCCTCGCATCTCTTGAAGAGTTGCTTTATTCCAATCTTCCCATTGATAAATCAGAATGACGTGTCCCCGTGTAAATTTACTCTGGATTCATGCCAGTTATGAATGGCATGCCTGGTCTGTTCTCCCGCATTTTCTTGCACATAAACTGCCCTTCTGACCCATGAAGGATTTGGGCTGAATATTGTTCTCCTATGACAGGAAAGTCCAATTCCCACTACTTTGGGGGTGTTAGACCACATGACTCCCTTGTATTGTTGGGCACCTAGATCTTTTTTCCAGACTAAAGAAAGAACCTATCTCTGCTTTTTCCCTGTTGCTATTTCCGTGAATATCTTGCATTAGTATTTCTTTAGGGGCGTTTTGAATTGAATTTCTTCCCATGATCTTTTCTAGCTGACTTGTTAGAGTTCTAACAACCCAGCTTCTGATAGAGAACAACCAATCGGTTCTGGAAAATGGTCTATTTTTTAAACCTAGGACACCATTTATAACACATCGGCATTTTGTGTACCATTAAGAAATGAAAACCTGTGATATGGCTTTCAGATGCACTCTGAGTTCAGAGGTATTGAATTACGAAATGTTTGCTTTTAAAATCAAATCAATGGTGCATAGTGTTTACATGTATACTTTTTTCTTGTTATTTCGGTATTTTTAAATTTTTTAATTCGTTAATTATTTTGGAGAGAATGTGTGTGGGAGCAGGGGAGGGGCAGAGAGAGGGAGAAAGAGAATCTTAAGCAGACTCCACGCTCAGCATGGAGCCCCATGTGGGGCTTGATCCCACGACCGGGAGATCATGACCCAAGCTGAAATCAAGAGCTGGACGCCCAACCGACTGAGCCACCCAGGCTCCTCAATTTTGGTCTTTTTGAATGAGAAGAATATACGTAGGGTGCAAAATCCAAGAATCACTGAAGGGTATAAACCTCACAGTCCTCCTTCGCCCCTTTCCTCCCTCCACCGCCCCAGAGGCTGCCACTCCTACCAGGTTCTTGTATATTTAGTTTCTGTTGTTGCTGCTATTAATTCTTTTTTTAAGGTCTTTGTAGAGATATAATGTCCATGTAGTAAAATTCGGTCTTCTAGTGTATCATTGGATGAGTTCGGACGAAAGCATACGGTTCCTTATGCTCCTTTGTCCTCACCCCCTCCCCAACCCCCAGCCATTGGTCATCACTGGTCTGTCTTCTGTCTCTGTAGCCTTACCTGGCCCACATTTCAGGTAGATGAGATCATACAGTCTACAGCCTTTTGTATTTGGCTTCTTTACCCAGCCTCGTGCACGTGAGATTTACGCATGTTGCTGCGTATATCAGAAGCTCATTTCTTCCTATAAGTGTGTTTTCAAGGACAACTCTTCAGATGCTCTCTTAACCTAAGTTGTTCCCAGTGGATCTGTGAAAACTGTGGTTTTTTTTTTTTTTTTTCTGTCTAAAGTCACACAGCCTGAGCACTTCCCATTGTAGGACCCACCAGTCACCCACCGTGCTAAACTCTTTGGCTTAATTATATTTTAAAGTGTCCACAGCAGGAAAAGTGCTACCTTTTGAGAACCCGAGAAGCAAAGAGTGGCTTTTAAGGAAATGTTTTCTGCCCTTTTTTTTCTAAGAATATTCTTGATGTAACCTTGGGTCCAGGGTAGGCTCCAGGATGTGATTGGGAAGGACCCAAACAAGGCTTGCACATAAAAGTATTTTCTCCAATTATGTTTCTTCTCTACCTCTTTTTTTTTTATTATTTTTTAAATGTTTTTATTTATTTTTGAGACAGAGAGAGACAGAGCATGAACAGGGGAGGGTCAGAGAGAGGGGGAGACACAGAATCCGAAGCAGGCTCCAGGCTCTGAGCTGTCAGCACAGAGCCCGACGCGGGGCTCGAACTCACGGACCGTGAGATCGTGACCTGAGCCGAAGTCGGACGCTTAACCGACTGAGCCACCCAGGCGCCCCTCTACCTCTTTTTTTAAAATCTCTGCTCCTCTCTCTCTCTCCCTCCTCTCTCTCTCCCCTTTACTCTCTCTCCCTCCAGCCTCACGCTCTCTCTCTTTATCTCCCTCATTTTTTTTTTTCTCTCTCTGTCCCTCTTTTTCCTGGCAGTGTCTTCCCGCCTGGAACAAACCAAACAGGCAACTGGTACTGTTCCATTGGGATAGCCTCAGAGTTTGTAAATATTTTTTTTCTGGATCAATTGCTGGCAATAAACAAACACAGTTAACATGGAGCGTGTTAAGCAGTGGTAATGCTCTGAAGAAAAATAAATCGAGAAAGAGGATGGGGAGCACCTGGGGAAAGGCAGTCCCTAAGCCCCTCACCGACAAGCCACGCAGGTATCTGTGGGAAACAGATTCCAAACAGATGAAAGAGCCAGGGCACAGCTCAGACACGCTGCTGTATCTCTTTCTGTTTCATTTTGCAGATCCTCTAATAGGTAAGATTTGGGGGAAAGTTTCTGACAACAGTAACTGTAAATCCTGAATATACTTTGGATCAAAAATAACCGTTTAACACAATAGAAATATCAAAGGCCACAAAAGCCCTACACTTTATCTTCACTGAAGTGGCTATAATTCTCTAGGACGATGACCTGGTCAGGTTCCTTTGAAGCAGCTCTAAATGACTACCTGTGACTCCAGCCTCTCGGGCTGCCTGGGGAGACTGCTGACCCCACCTTATTTTTAGTTGAACCAAGGTTATTATGGATACACACACACACACACACACACACACACACACTGTACTTTGTGAATAACCCGCAAACTCTCGAATCAAAAAGTCAACTGGAAAGAATGCCTGGGGGTGTCCTATTGCAAAACCGAATAAAATGTGTTCAGGATTTACAGTTACTCTTGAAAGAGACAGTCTGGGATGTACTTTCTGCGTTTCCCTCTCCTTTCTTGCTGTCACTTCTCTGAAATCTTTCCTGCTGCTCTGACTTGCCTCCACCATTGTCGAGTGATCCGAATGGAAGATCTTCAGCTGGACCTCGTAGTTTCACGACGGAGTTATTTTCCACGAGCGTTTGGTAAGAAATTCCTCGATGGGTCTCCTGTTAGGCCCTACCACACTTGAGGTGCCTTTGAAATAAGCAACATTTTGCGTTCCTGAAAACCTCCATCTTGGGTAAAATTGTGCCCTAAAAATAACAGGGCTTATGAAAGAGAGTAGAGGTAAAACACTCAGTGTCTGTGCAGTTCTGTATCCGGAGCACTAGCAAAAACAACGCTTTGAACCTGTAAAGGTGTCATGGACTTTCTTGGTGGCAGATATTAAAGAAAAAACCAGCAGAGTGAACAGGTGGCAGCCATCGGATCCGATCATAGCTGCAGGGACAGAGACCAGGCCGGTGGAAGTGACCACTGCTAGGGTGGCTGAAAGAGACATTGCAACCCATCTCGAGCCAAGAGCGGCACAGAGCGGGGGGCCCACAGCTTGGGAAAGCCTGAATGCAGGAACGTGTTTTTAATTTTCTTCAAGCATTGCCAAAAAAGGCTCCTTCCATGAGTGCCGTAGCCAAGTTGAGAGCTTTTCCTTTCCTGTGCAAGGTTATCATGCTAATCTTTTGGGGGGTTTTCTTTGGCCTCCCTTTGTTCAGGAACATCTGTGTCTGAGCAAACGTGAATTTTTTGTCACCCCGGTAGATTTGCCTGTCTGCCTTTTGTTCGTGAGCTTTTGCACGTTGTGAAACCAAACACATTGTGGGGGAACAGACTCTACTTGACCGATTAGAGATTGGATTCTCTGGGGGGGGCTTGGGGGGGCTCAGTCAGTGGAGCGTCCGACTCTTGATTTCCGCTCAGGTCCTGGTCTCACGGTTGGTGAGATCGAGCCCCACATGGGGCTCTGTGCTGACAGTGCAGAGCCTTCTTGGGATTCTCTCTCCCTCTCTCTCTCTGCTTGCCCCCCACCCCCAAATAAATAAGTAAACTTTTAAGAAAAAAGAGAAAGAAACTGGGTTCTCTTCAGTTGGCAAGAAGATTAGGCTGTCGGCTGGGCCTCAGCCTCACCACTGACAGAATAGGAATGGCAGGCAATAACAGGTCCCCTGGATCTCGTGCTTTCCGTGGGCCAGGCACTTCATGAACGCTTTGTAAATATTACCATATGGAATCATCAGGGTGGTCCTAAGTGAGGGAAATGTCCATCCCCATCTACACATGGCAGACCCAGATGGAGGGAAGTTGGGTGACTTGGTTGATGTCCCATACCCAGCCAGGAATGCAGGACTCACAACTCATTTCCAAACCTCATGCTCTTAACCATCTCTTCCTTGATTCTGTGAACGTTGAGCTGAGTCTTGAAATTCCTGTTGATTCAAAAACTGATTTGATACCAGGAGGAAACTACAAAACTCTTCTCTGGACGATCAAAACGTGTCATCTGTGTGCCTTTTGCTTCTGGTTCTCATTCTCTGTGCCCCAAAGGGACAACTATCCAATCTGCAAAGCACGTGTTGTGCCACGAGAGGAGTGTGCTTGACGCATTGCTTGCTGCTATATTTTGCTAAACAAACTACAAACTGAATGCCAGGAAGGGTTCTAGAAGGCTGACAGACCAGAGGGGGACATGGGGTAAGATGCCAGGTAGACAAACAATGGGAAGGTTCAAAACAGCAAATTGTTCCTTGCCTTTGCTTGTATGTTACATTGAAAACAACACAGGGGCGCGTGGGTGGCTCAGTAGGTTAGGCGTTAGCTTCGGCTCAGTCATGATCTCACGGCTGGTGAGCTCAAGCCCCATGTCGGGTTCTGCGCTGACAGCTCAGATTCGGATTCTGCTTCAGATTCTGCATCACCCTCTTTTTCTCCCTCCCCTGTGCACTTTCTGTCTCTCTCTCTCTCTCTCTCTCTCTCAAAAATAAATAAACATTAAAAAAAACCATAATAATACCTTGGCAAAAAAAGGAAACAATTGTCTCACAGTTCTGGAGGCTGGAGGTCTGAGCTATGTTTCCTCTACAATATGTAGGGGAACCCTTCCTTCCTCTTCTGACTTCTTGGTGTTCCTGGCCTTGCAGCCACACCTGCCAACCTCTGCCTCTGTCGTCACAGGGTCCTCTCCCTGTGTCTCTGTCTTCACATGGTGTTCTTTTTACAGGGCCACCAGTCCTACTGGATTAGGGGCCCACCCAACTTTCATGACTTCATTTTACCTGAGGTAATTATATCAGTAGCATAATTCCACATTCCGGAGCAGTTCACGTTCTGAAGTCCTGGGAGTTAGGACTTTCACATATCTCTCTGCGGGACACAATTGAACCTGTAACACATCATTGATTCTTTTTTTTTTTTTTTTTAAAGAAGTGGGTAAATTGCTGAAGTTTTCATGGTATGGAATAATGAGCCTGAGACATTTCTCCCTCCCTTATTAAATCATGTATTGATACCTCTATTACAAGTTCCAAAGTTCATTTGACAAGTGCTTTTAGAATTGCTTAAATATTTAGATGCAGTAACTACAAAAACACATACCTTAAATCCCGGGGATGTGAGGAATCTGGAAATAAACACTACAGAGATCCATTCAGCGATGCAAAAATTAAGAAAACGAAAAATTAAGGAAAAAATGAGGAAAAATTATCAGGAGCAAATGGGATAATAGAAACGTTGCCACGGGAACACTAAGGGGTTCACCTTACCCCCTTCTTTCACCCCAGCAGCTGACTCTGTCTTCAGCATAAGCTGCCTTTCCAGAACATACTGTTCTTGTAACCCCCTGGCTTCCTGCTGCCATCAGAGTAGCAGGAATGACCAAAAGGGCAAAAAGGAGGAAGAAAGAATCTTGAAGTGATGGAAGAAAATAACTGCACTAGATCGACGATTTTGCATATGCTTCGTAAAGTAGAAACCGAATTTAATGTAAAAACAAATACTGTAATATTCTACTATCCCTAACTCTTAAGAGAAGTGGCTCTAAATTAATTTATGTCTTTAGAATACCTCGAGAAATTTCTTTAGTCAGCCAATCATTCTGCACTTAACCGTGTTCGTTTCTGTTTGCCCGTAGTTTATGGAGGCGTTTCAACAATGGCGTGCATACGGGATCCCTGGAAACTGGAAGCAGACATCAAGCGGTTGATGTCAAGGCTCATTGTCTCATCATGGGGAAAAGTTTCAGGAGACCAACACAATTTTTAACGAAGAAACGAAATACAAAATAATGACATTTCTCTTCTCAAATTAAAAATTCTCATCGTCGTAGCTCAACGTAACATTCTTTAAAATCTTGGAAATTCGTCAATAACCTAGAAGTTACAAAGGAGACGAAACCAAAGGAACCATAATCTCACTTCATCTCGGCATCTCTGTTCTCCTTCTCTGTCTCCGTATCCATCTGCTTATGGACAGGTAGAAAGGTATGAATATCCATTCCTATTCCTATAGAGTTCTTCCATTTGCTTTGTTTTACCCTTTAAATCTTGACTATGATTTTCTTTAAATGCTTCAATATCTTGTCAGCTTAAAAAGAGGAGTTATGGAAAAAACCCAAAGAGTTTGGAGAGAGAGATGCTGGAGTCTACGTCCGATTCCCTCTGACCCGAGCTTTCTCTTTTACCCTGCGAATGCTGTGTACGTTTGTCTATTCTCTTTTCTGTTTCTTAGGACTGCTTTTCTCTTAAGACTCATTAAGACATTAAGACACTAATTTACGCTTTTTTTTTTTGTCCTGAGATAAGTGTGCAGGACTGATGTAATGTGTTACTTTCTTCTCCACCAGGTGTTAGCAACGGAAAGAGCCTGATTTAACATTTGTTTACAGAGCACCTTGTAACATATTCTCTTATTTAATCATTATCACAGCTCCAGGGGTTAGATTTCTTTATCCTCTTCGTTCACTGTTCAGGTAGCAATTATAGACTTACTCATTCCTGAACAGACAGCTATACAGAAAAAAACTTTACGCTGTCCATCTTTGGTTATGTCTTACAAAATTGCACTTTAAGACCAGCCCAAATCGTAGGCAGTAATATAATCAAGATTGAGCATTCTTAAATTTTTCCTGTAACACCGTGATTCAAAGATGGGACAGAGAAAGTTCACTACCTCATCCCCATTAGCTTTTCCTTATTTTCCTAGGTGTCAGTATACAAATTTATTCCGGTAAATGGTTCTCTTAACGTTTGAATACAAATCATTATTTTTCTTCGTAAGCAATTATAGAAAATTCAGAATCATACATTTAAAAAGGAAAGAGAGTAAATGTATAATGTCCACAGTCTCACCACCTAGATAAGTGAAATGTTAACAGTAGGCAAATGTATTTGAAAATCTTTAATAGGAATGTGTGTGTTAACTATCCATCCATTATTGTTTCAAAATAGTTTATTTTCAAATAATATGCATTCAATAATTTGCATGTCAGTAAATAAATATATGCGTTATCATTCTCACCGAATATTATTCCATTATACATGTTACAGAATTTATCAATTATTTGCTTCTTAAAAAATATAAGATATTGTACATCAGAGCTGGGCATGGGTAAGCAGTACGGTATGAGAAAAAGAGAATGGACAAAGATATTTTATTTTTTATTTTTATTTATTTATTTTTAATTTTTTACATCTTTATTTATTTTTGAGAGAGAGACAGAGTGTGAGCAGGGAAGGAGCAGAGAAAGAAGCATGGAATCCAAAGCAGGCTCCAGGCCCCGAGCCATCAGCACAGAGCCCGAGGCGGGGCTCGAACTCACAAACCGTGAGATCACGACCTGAGCCAAAGTCGGACGCTCAACCGACTGAGCCACCCAGGTACCCTTGGACAAAAATATTTTAAAGGAGAAGATGAAGGAGAAACGTAACAGAATTTCAAGCCTATGATTCACTTGCATGAAAGACCACTGAATGCACTCTTCAAACAGAGCTGACATTGAGGGCCACAGGGTCTCTCTGTGTTGTGGTTGGTGCAAGTGTGATGCGGAGGGTGTCTGAAGCCAGAATTTGCCAAATGCCTATGGTTCCCTTCCACGTACATCCATGTTTAAGACAATCCAGTGGGTAGTTTTCAGCCGCAGCTAGAAAAAAAAAAATGGGATGTGTTATAAATAACAACATTTTGGTATTTTCTCAAATATTTGACAACTAAAAAATTCAACTCCGTTCTCAAGTATTTACCTTGTGCACAACACTTGACATCACATCACTGTAGTCTCCACTGATGATAAATTATGGTAATTCCTTGCTCCCTTCAGCCCTGCCCTCCAAATTCTTACCATCTGAACTCCACAGCTAAAAAGAGTAGAAGGAATTTTTGGATAAATTCCTTGCCATTCAAACAATTTCTGCTTCGTCTTCAAATTAACTCAGGTAAAGCTGCCTCCCTTGCTAGTCAAACTTGTTAGCTGAGCATTTGCTACCTGAACTAGGAGTATATGGGCTGGAGATGCGTACATCAACCAGCTCCCAAATGCATATTCATGGGGGAGGAGGAAGGCTGGAGCAAAACAGTGTAGATTTGAGGGAGGTTAGTAGATCTCTTTGTTTCAGTGTGATTTGGTGAGGGATTATAAATTAGGGAAATGATGTATCTGTAAGAAAGTTGAGAAATGACTTGCCAAATGGGAATAAGGAAGGAAATGTACGGAGCAGAGAAACTTTGGGATCATGTTCAGCTCACAAGATCCTTTCTACTTACTCTTTAATGAAATGAGTTTAGAATTTCTTACTTTTCTTCCTCCCTTTCCTGCTCTTGTGTCTTCTTTTTGTCTGTCCATTTATTTATCGGATAATTTAAGTAACAATTCTGATCATTGTGTCTGCATAGCACTTTATTATCTCAATGCTTCGCTCAACCAGAGGCATAAATGAAAGCAAGGCAGCTAATGAAACCAGAATTCGCTTCATAAACAGGGAAACATCTGGAAGACTTTGGGTATTATTTTGCTTCTTCAGCTGAGGGTTTGTTTGCCCTTTGCTTCTGATCTGCTCCTAGATTTTCACATATGAGACAAAAAACACTTTGACTAAAGCAACGTTTCCCAACCTTGCTGGATTATGAGTGTCGCCTGGGAACAACTTGTTAAATGCACAGATCCAGACATCACTGAATCAGAATTTCTAGGGAATTGGCTGGGAAATGTGTGTTGTTTTTTTTTTTGTTTTTTTTTTTTTTTAATTTTTTTTTTCAATGTTTTTTATTTATTTTTGGGACAGAGAGAGACAGAGCATGAACGAGGGAGGGGCAGAGAGAGAGGGAGACACAGAATCGGAAACAGGCTCCAGGCTCCGAGCCATCAGCCCAGAGCCCGACGCGGGGCTCGAACTCACGGACCGCGAGATCGTGACCTGGCTGAAGTCGGACGCTTAACCGACTGCGCCACCCAGGCGCCCCTGGAAAATGTGTGTTTTTAACAAGGGTCCCAGATGATTCTCATGATTAGACAAGTTCAGGGCTCACTGGACTAAGATGTGGACTTTTGTGACCTGATCTAAAAACAAGTCTATCCATGAGTCAACAGCACCGAGCCCACAGCATGTGTAAGACATGAACAACTCAATAAATTTGCCCCAGGACCTGAGACCTTCACTGACATCCTTAACTTTGGCACTGCTATTTACAAGGTCTAGTATTCATCAGTGATATAAACTGCCTATTCCCTATCCCGCTCCAAAAGATTCTAAATCTGGGGGAGCTCTGGGGGAGGACAAAGAACACTTTGAGAAGTACTGATAAATCAATGTCATTCATCATCTCTGCTTGAAGGCCAGCCTTAATGTAACACAATTGTTCTCAGTTATCTCTTCCTCCTTCCCTCCACTCACCTCTCTCTCTCTCTCTCTCTCTCTCTCTCTCTCTCTCTCTCCCTCTCTCCATTTTACTCTTTATAAGGCCGGAGGTGGCCTTAAATTACCTCCCAAGGGCTTGGAAGCTCAGGCCCCATCCTTTCTCCCAGCGTTTCAATCCTTCTCACCATTTTAGAGTGCAAACTCTCAGATGATCCCTTCTGCCATCTATAGGCCCAGGTCTCCTTAAATTTCTCCAGTCAATCAAGATATCTCCCTCAAACTTCAAATATTTTCATTTGCAAAGAAAGCATCCAGATATTTGCCACCTGGCTATCCAAGGAGTACTTAAACATTTGGAAGTTTAAACCATAAGCTCTCATGCTATGACTTATCCACTCACATGTCCAAGCAGACCCTGGACGCTGTTCTCAAGTCCTCATCTCCCTCCACCTTTTCCTCAACATCACATCCATAAGCAAGCCCTGTCACTTCTCTATCCAGCCCCCCATTTGCCGAGTCCACTGTCATTGTCCAGATTCCAACACCGTTTCCTGGATTTCTTCCTCCCACAAAACAAAACGACAAACTAGCTAACAAATCCTTCTCCCAACTCTGGTTTCCCCATCCCAGCAAACGGTGCTACCATCCGTTCCAGAATCTCAGGGGGAAAATATTTGGAGTCTACCCTCTTTCTATTCCTACCTGCATCTGATCCACAAGCCAGTTCTCCGAAACCCACCTTCAAAATAGATCCAAGACCTGAGCATTTCTCCCTCTCTCCATTGTACCACACTGGTCCTGGCCACATCGGATTTTGCCTCAAATACTGCAGTGACTTCCTCGCTTTTTGCCCTTGCCACCACCTGGTTACCATTCTCTATAACATAACCAGAGTGATCATCCTGAAGTGTATTGTATCATTCCCCTGCAGTGGCTTTCCACTCAGACTAAAATCCAATCTCCTTTTATGGTCTCCTAGATCCTGCATTGTCTGATGGTGCCTGCCTCTCCACGCTCATTTCCTACCCATGACCCTCTCCCCATTTTCTCTGCCCCAGCCACACACTATCCTAGAAATATGATCATCTATGGATTTGAGATATTTGAAGATTTCAACAATTTCAAACTCATTCACCATAAATGCAAATTTGAAATGCAAATCCACTTGTATGGATAAAAATAAGACTCTTTAACCAATCTCCAAAACTATTTAAAAACCATCTTTAGAAAAACACTAGTGACACATAAATTGAGATACAATATATCTAAGATGAAAGTAAATAAACATATTTCCAAGAACAATTTTGCTTTTTTAAGTTCACACCATGAATACAAAGACTTAAATTTTGACTTAATCTCTATGAGTACGTATCGTTTTAATTTTTCAAGACAGAATTCGCTTTTTAAAAATTGTTAGGAAAGTAAATACCTCCAAAATTTTATCATTACTCTCAGCACTGCATTTCACTCTCAAACTGTTTGGGTTTGCACAATACATTACAAGAGTATCATGGTACTGAGAGAGCAAGAGGAAGAGAGAACCGTTGGCCCGGTTGTGATCATGTGACATTCGCCAGCATGCACTACTCATACTGCGAGACATCGCTCGTTTATCAAGATAAAATTTATTAGAAATGTTTGCTCGTCTTGCGGAACACTCGCAGAACAAGTTGCTCGCCATCCGAGGTTTCACTGGAAAGGGATTTTCAGCACATGACTGTTCAGATTGTCCAGTAGTCGCCAGTTAGCAATCTCTTTAGAGAAACCAACAATATACTTGAGATCAGCTGACTCACTTTCTTAGCACAGAGGCCTAGTATTACCACGACCTTCAAGGGCAACTTCTGGCCAGATGAAGGGATTTGCATGGGTGTATGCTAAACCCAGTCACCATAACCAGTGGGAATTTCCATGGGTATGATGTGATCATGTAATAAGTAAATACTAACATTTGGGAAATGATCATGATCTGATGAGGTTATAAACAGCACCCGTTAAGAGCCAGGGGGTTGTAATTAGGCAGTTGTGACTTCTCTACCTCAACTACCCACCTAAATAAGGAACTAACTACATTCCCTTATGCCAACCTCACTACGCCTCAGTTCTCTCTTCTGCGAAATGGAAGAATAATTGCCTTTCCTCCTGAGGGCCGTGTGAGCATTAAATGAGATGTTACATTTAGAGCGCTTAGTTTAGGACCTGGCACACAGCACTTCTTAAAGAAGCCCCAGATGGTGTAGAGTGACCATGTTACCTCAGTGATTTGCATAAAATCATTCTTTTTGGTGTTTTTCTCCACTTTGTTACTGTCAGATCTTATTATGGTTGCTCTACATTCTAGAACTCCAAGACCATCCAAATCCCAAGTACTATTCTTATCAATGTGATCATTTTTGTAGAGAAAAAAATGTATTTTAAAATTCTCCACATCACCTTTTTTTTAAAATTTTTAATGTCTATTTACTGATTTTTGAGAGAGAAAGAGAGAGCGAACAAGGGAGGGGCAGACAGAGGGGGAGACAGAATCCCAAGCAGGCTCCGTGCTGTCAGCACAGAGCCCAATGTGGGGCTCGAACGCCCGAACCATGGGATCATGACCTGAGCCGAAACCCAGGGTCGGACACTTAACTGACTGAGCCACCCGGGTGCCCTATTCACATTACCAGTTTCTAAGGTGAGTGTATGTACCCGGGGTGTAGCAAAGACGTTCCACTTGAACGAACAAAGAGAGACTAGAGTTTCTGTATCAATTTTCCTTCTTCTGTATTTGATTTTTGTATTAGTGCGATTGGATGTGTACAGAATTTGTAAGCACACATACATTATTGGGGAGGTGTACTATTCTGGATGTACAATCACAGAGTTTTGGAAGCCATTGTTCTGGAACAGGAATTAGCAAACGACAGCCCATGGGCCAAATCTGGCCCACAGCTTATTTTTATAAATAAAGTTTTATTAGAACATAGCCATCTCAATTTGTTTCCATATCTTCAGTGGCTGCTCCTGTGCCACAATGGTAGAGGTGAGTAGTCGAAACTGTGGCTACATAACCTACAAGCCGAAAATAATTACTTACTGACACTTAAGAGAAAGTGTTTGCCAACCCCTGCTCTAGACAGTGGTTTTAGAGGAGGAGGAAAATAATGCTCACTGCAACCTAGCTTTTATCACTTTTCACCCCAGTACTATCAGATCCGTTAGCCAACTCCAGAAGGCTCATGATGTTTCCCAGCCCCTTACTACCCGGAGACTGGTTCCCAGACCAGCAGCAACAGTAGCATCTGGGAGCCTGGTTCAAAATTCAGATGTCGCAGAATCTGCCGTTGAGCAAGACCCGCAGGAGATACACGTAGACGTTAAAATTTGAGAAACAGCAGGCTCACCTATACAATTCTTAGGTCAAATACTAGCGGAATCCTTAGAAGCTAAGGATATTAATTTTGGACTTCTCATTGGACATATATTTGCTTCTGCTTTGCTCCGATGAACTGATTTGCCATATATAGAGAACCAGGGGAGCTGGCATGATCTGGCTCTCCTCCAGTTAACATTTATATATGGAAAGGCTAAGTCAGTTGTGTATAAGTTTTGGGGCCTCTCTCTTTTATCAAAAGCAAAACAAGGATCTTGCTCCTGAAGGTTAAACCACGGGGATGTGTTCAGTGATGGAGAAACACACGCACTGAGGAAGGACTAGTGATCTCTGGATTTTGTCGTCCGGAATGTTTTGGCTTTGAAACCAAAATGATGACAGTTCCATAAGGTTAAAGACCAGTTCCCCCGCCCCCTCCACATCACAAAGAAGAAATGAATGGAGGATTCACTGAAGGAGCCTGGTGCAGGACAGAATGTGCTCCCAAAGCAAGCAGGCTGGCATGCTGGGCCGGGCGGTCACACCAAAAAGTCCATCGGATCAGGCCCGCTATGCTTTCTGGGTCAGCGCTGGCCAACCTTTTCCTTCCTTGAGGTCCTGCCACAGGGTTTTCAGCTTTTCCTAATGAAGTATTAATGAGGTGGGTGTAATTTATTGAATAGGGCGAGGTAAACTCGCTGTGCCTGGAGCTGAGTTATGTTTCCTGAAGGGAGAAGCAAACTTATGAAATAAATCATTCCCTCTTTAATTAGCAGCTTTGGCTAGCCTTCTTGAAGTGACGGAGCCAAACGGGAAAGTAAGCCAGCAATCAGTCAGAAACCCAAACACGGGTCTCATTTGCTGCTCACGGAGAGATTTATGCTGCTTGGGGTGAATGTGTCAGGGGACCCGAGTTAGTTACTTGGAGCACCACAATGAAATGCTCTCTTTCCGCCCCCGCTCTGGCTAAACCCCTGCCCCCTTCCCCCCCACCCCCCAACAGGTTCCTTTACCTTCTCACGCCACTATTATGTTCCAAACGAAAACAGCCAGCCAGAGAGAAGAGGAAACCAATTAGCGCATCTTCCAACGTTTCAGGTCGACCTTCCTGTTCTCGGATCTGTACCAGTGGGTTTTCGTTCCAAGTGCTACTTTCTACTTTCTCGGCACAGAGCGCCTCTTCTTTGATGTTAACAGCACGGGCCGCTTGCTGTACCGGCGTCGAAGCGCCGAATGCGGAATGCTCCGTGTACGACGACACATGTCATTTCAGTACAGGTCAGCATTCAGCAGGGCTTGCTAGGGGGCACCAGGCCTGCACAAGAGGGATGCGAGAATGATTCTCTGAGGCAGGGGATCATAGGCGACGTTAGAGAAGAGGGAGAGTTGGTGAGGAAAAAGGACATAATTGGTCATGGAGAAATTTTCACTTTCCTGCCATCCTAGTCAGAGTCCCTTTACCTAATTTTCTCCGTTTCACAACATGGATCACACGCAGAAGCTCGGAAGAACACGGGCCCCGTTGCCTCCCCTCAGTAACTACCCTCACCCTAAAAACTCAGCAAGTTAAATGAGCCTGGTGTCGATCCTGTTGTTTCACAGCAGAGCCCATTATATTTTTCCACGTGAGAGCCCACTCGTACCTTGAGACTTTGAGTTCCAGGTGGAACCTGGGCCTCCCAGGGTTCAAATCCACCTTCCGTGGCCAAAACTGGTTTCCTGTCTTGAACAAGAATGACTTAACAAGCTTGGTGGACATGCCTGGCCGAAACATTTTGATGAGCTAAAAGGGAACCAATCAAAAACATATGGATTATATTTTCTTGAACATACCCGCGATTTTCACAGAAATGGATTTGTCCCCAAGCATTTTGTTCTCCAGAACTTTCTGTCTGGACTCCAAACCTTACCATGATGCCTGCCAGGGGCAGAGGGACGCTTGGCATTTGCGGGCCGACCATGCACATTTTATTAGAATCTGTAATTTCTTTCCTGCTTCTTGTTTGAAGATTTTGTGAGGGTTCAGCCCAGATGAGCCCACTCTTAGCTTCTCAGATGTGTCTCTCCCCAGATGGTCTCCCCCTGCCCTCCTCTCCACCCCCACCCCTTCCCCGCAGGCCGCTTGCTAGAAACTCAGAAGAAACAAAGACTTCTTGCACTCTGAATGGGAAAGGCTCGTTCCCCTAACCCAAGCCTCGAAGAACAAAACTATCCCCTCCCCACGCCATTTTAGAAAGAAGAAAAGAAAAGGGATCTGAGAATTTTTCTCCTGCTACAGGGCGGTGAGGATGAAGTTTGTAGAGCTCATGTTTTCTCTTTACTTCCATCCTATTCACCTTTGCCAGCTAGTAAGACTTTGCATTCCTGGAACCCAAACCGCGCTATTCCAGTCTCTTTGCTAAGCCTCCGTGTGGAAGAAAGAAACTGCTTTCCCAGAAGCCAAGGTCTTCTTGACTCCCGCTGCTTTGCCCACCTGCTGCCGAGAAGGCACAGGCCATTCGGCCGTGGGCGTGCCCTCTCTGAGCGGGAGGCGGGGGCTCATTTGAGGAAGAACAGACCACTAATAAATTGCATGGTCATTACCCTTTATGCATACTTGTCCTAATAGGTGTCGCAGATTCCTGCCTCCTAATAAGGAAGGGAAGTGGAAAAACACATAAATTCTCTCGAGGGAGTCAGACAGCCCCAAGCCACGTTCGACAGCTGCGAACGTTACCATGAGCACAAAAGCAAAACAGGGCTTAAAAGAGTGATACATTGCCAGCGATTCTGGCGCGATTTCCTTGGATCCAGACTGTTTTGCACTGTTTCAGTTGAAGAGTAGCACTCCTGCCTGCCATATGTGATGGAATTTGGAGCTTAAATAAACAATGGCATTAATTGATCTAAAAGGGATTCATTGGAAGCATCCCAACGTTTGCCTTTATACCATAGATTTGTTTGTTTAGTTGTTTATGTTAACTTTTTTCCCCCTTTCTTTTGAATTTATTTTTCAATGTTGATTTATTTTTGAGAGACGGAGAGAGACAGAGCATGAACAGGGGAGGGGCAGAGAGAGAGAGAGAGGGAGACCCAGAATCCGAAGCAAGCGCCAGGCTCCCAGCGGTCAGCACAGAGCCCGCCGTGGGGTTCGAACTCATGAACCATGAGATTGTGACCTGAGCCGAAGTCGGACACTTAACCGACTGAGCCACCCAGGTGTCCCTTTTTCCCTTTCTTTTTAATCTCAGCAGTTTACATTTTGGCACACGATGGAGCTTTCTGGCCCAATGCCCAGTGTCATTAAATCTAATTTTTGAACTTTTGAAGGAGCACTCAGGTAATGGTTCTCTCTCCCTCACTCCCTCCTTCCCGTCTTCCCTTCCTTCCTTTCTTCTTTTCTACAGTGTACTTTCTCTGGGATGGCCTGGAGATTTGACAGAGATGTGTCCCATTTCTTTACAGTGGCTGCAGAGGGGACATGTAGGTGCCTACTGAAGAGGCCATTAGTCTACCCCCCTCCCCCCGGCCCCGCAGGTTTCTTACTAAGAAAATCCGTGAGAATATATAGGACCAGAGTTCACCCAAAAGTCCAGGGCAGCAGATATGAATTTCTGGTTTATTTTGATTTGTTCGAAATTTGTTTCTCAGTTTCATTAATTCAGATGGAGGCTTTTCTAAGAGCTACAATTAATTTTTCACAAAGGATGCATTCCAAACTTAATTCCACAGCAGCTCTTCTATCTTATCTAGTCTTGTTCACGTTGACCTTTTGAAGTTACTTTTGAGAAGAATGTGTGATTTGATTTTTTAAAAATTTTTTAATGTTTATTTACTATTTTTGAGAGAGAGCGTGAGGAGGGCAGAGACAGAAAGAGAGGGAGACACGGAATCCGAAGCAGGCTCCAGGCTCTGAGCTGTCAGCACAGAGACCGACATGGGGCTGGAACTCACAAACCGCAAGGTCATGTCCTGAGCCAAAGTCAGAGGCTTAACCTACTGAGCCACCCAGGCACCCTGTGATTTGACTTTTTAAGCAATTTATTTCATCTAGTTTTGTGTAAACTGAGGCTGGGACACTATGTTGCTGGAGGAGCCCTTTATCATGTGAGATGGAGAAACCTACAGGATTGAATGTCTTCATGACAACCAGAAAAGGCTTTCTTCCATTTCCTCCCAGTATTTTTTTGTAATTTCTTTTTTTTTTAATGTTTATTTATTTATTTTGAAAGAGAGAGACAGACAGACGGACAGAGGAGGGGCAGAGAGGGAGAGAGAGAGAATCCCAAGCAGGCTCTACCCTGTCTGCACAGAGCCCTACTCAGGGCTTGATCTCACGAGCTGTGAGATCATGACCTGAGCCGAAATCAAGAGTGGGATGCAGGCGCCCCCTTCCCAGTAGTTTTTTGTAAGCTTGTATTGAAATAAAGTACAAGTAAAGGTTCCTTTTACCCCCTTATAGCTATTTCCATTTCCAACCAAACGTTTAGTCCAGGAAGACAGGAAGTCAATTCTGCACTTCATTTTCTAGTACACAGCCAGGCATCTTTCTTTATTTCTCCATTTTTATTACAGACAGGGAATGATGGTATTTTACAGCATTCACATTTAGCTAAGGACACGTGGGCAACTATGGAAGAAAAATAATGCCCCAAGGCCAGTGGTCTTCAAAATGTTCCCGGAAACTCCAAGATTCCATAACAATGTGTCAGATGTAGAAATCTTCAATTCCAAATAAAAAGCTTTTGGGAAACCACCTGGCAATATCTATTAAAATTAAGAATATAAACTAGCATAGCACTATATGTCAACTACACTTCAATAAAAAAAGAAGTTGCAGAAAGAAAGAAAAAAGGACACCAAATATTACCCAAATTTAAAGAAATAAAGGCAGTAAAATTTCAAAAATAAATAAATCAAAATAATGAAATCAAAATCAAAATGCATGTAGTGTTTGACCTAGTTCCTAAACGTCGGAGGGATCTTTCCTTTAGAAATAAGTGCCACAGTGTATTAAGATATACGTCTATGTCTATCTATCCCTCTATCTCTCTATCTGTCTAATCTGTCTCTACACACACACACACACACACACACACACACACACGTGCTTATTTGAGCCCTGCTTATAGAATCAAGATGTTAGAAACAATCTGAGTGGCCAGTACCCTGAAATAATGGCACATCCTTGCAGGACATCCCTGGCCAATGATTAGGTGACATTCTTATTAAATAAATGGCACAGCTGTTAAAAGACTCCAATTATCACCCACAATCCCAGATGAAAAGGCTTTTTATCAAACATTTGAATTGTTTTTATGTATACTGGTAAAATTTTGCTTTGGTGTATTCCACATAAATGAATTATGTGTCAGATGGAATTAGAAAAAATATGTCAGAGAGTGACCCCTCAAAGAGAAAGAAATGCAGCTGGGGTGGGGCCATGGGCATCTCATCTACATTTGTACTGTCTTGTTTCTTAAGGTGGATGGTTATTGCAAGAGGAATCATTATGTTATTTTTTATATTCTTTTGTATGTCTGAAACATTTCAAAAACGTTTAAGGGTATTGAGCTGTTTCAAAACCAGAGGCTGGTCGGTCATTACATAGTATCATAGTCACAATGGCAAATACTGGGTGAGGGGCGATCCAGAACTGTATCGCACCCGAATATCACAGTTACCTCTCCCACTAGGCTTTCCTGCTGCCCCTATACAAAAGTACTCCATAGTATCATGACATTCCAGAGAAAGGAAACATTTATTTCTAAACACATGACCGTATGTCTATCATTGTAGTACGGGAGTTAGCTATCGTGTGAGTTGATCAAAGGTGGATTTAGTTACGATTATTGTGCGACATAGGTCACCTTCCTACTTGCTCATGTAAACATCATCACGGTGTATCGCTATAGAAACTACAATGAACATCCTTTCATGGAAAGGCTTGCTGTCACTACTGGCCGGCCTGTTAGATGTGCTGTCCCCACAGTTCTACCGGTGGGGGTAGTGGGGGTTGTTCTACCGGTGGGGGTAGTCAAGTGGACTTGACTCATTGGCTTCGGAGGTAGAAAGATGTCAGATTTGTCTGTATAATCATGTCCCTTTGCTGGGATATTAAGGGAGTAGATGCAGAGAGTATGGATGCCCCCACTTGAGTCCCGACTTTCTGTGTCTTTTCAGCCTATCACACCTCACACACACCACATATCGGAAGGCCACTCCCAGCTCACTTGAATGAAGTCATCATCCTTAAATGTCAACTTGCTGAATTCTATTTATTTCCCCTAACTTTCTTCTGTAGTGGGACACAAAATGCAAGTGGATATTGCTTCTCTCTTGTAAATATCCGAGGAGCTGTACTGGAGAAATACAGTAAATATCTATTTCTAGTCAGAGGAAGTTACCTCAGTGGTAGCGAACCAAGGCCATTGGCCACCAGAACGAGCCATCTATGGCTGCATTATAGAACATCTAGAATGTGTTGCCCCTCTTTTCTTAAAGACTCAGAATACTACTCAGAAAGTTGCTCCAAACGGTTTATTGCAATGGTCAAATCGTCTCAGTGTTGCTATTATACCTGCTACGTTATTTTAATCTTTATTTATACACAACAATTTAATTTTAATTAACACAGATGTGTTGTGTTGTAAAATTCTCTAACTTCTTACAGCAGGGGGAGAAGGAAATGATAGTGTTAATGTGCACGAAAGCCATCAGCAGGAGGCAGGTTGATATAGGTCAAGATATATGAAATGACAAGGAAATGTTTGTTTTACCTTTATTTTCCTACCTGAAAATCTAAGAGAAGTGTAAGCCTGCTCACTCCCTAACTATTTCCCTAATTGTTTCTTCTTGAAAAAGCAACATTGATGTTCTCAATCAAGATATAAGATTGCCTTAGGAAGCAATTATTGGTTTCTTTAATGTCAGCTTTACTGAGATGTATATGCACTTTAGAGTATATATAAATATTAATATATTTATTAATTAATATTAACAGTAGCACATTTATATATAAAAGATAGATGATAGATACCATAAAATTCACCATTTTTTTAAATTTCATTTTTTATTTTTTAAATTTTACATCCAAATTAGTTAGCATATAGGGCAACAATGATTTCAGGAGTAGATTCTTTAGTGCCCCTTACCCATTTAGCCCATCCCCCCTCCCACAATCCCTCCAGTAACCCTCAGTTTGTTCTCCATATTTATGAGTCTCTTCTGTTTTGTCCCCCTCCCTGTTTTTGTAGTATTTTTGTTTCCGTTCCTCGTGTTCATCTGCTTTGTCTCTTAAAGTCCTTGTATGAGTGAAGTCATATAATTTCTGTCTTTTTCTGACTGACTAATTTCACTTAGCGTAATACCCTTCAGTTCCATCCACATAGTTGCAAATGGCATGATTTCATTCTTTTTGATTGCCGAGTAATACTCCATTGTGTGTGTGTGTGTGTGTGTGTGTGTGTGTGTGTGTATACCATATCTTCTTTATCCATTCATCCATCGATGGACATTTGGGCTCTTTCCATACTTAGGCTATTGTTGATAGTGCTGCTATAAACATGGGGGTGCATGTGTCCCTTCAAAACAGCACACCTGTATCCCGTGGATAAATGCCTAGGAGTGCAATTGCTGGGTCGTAGGGTAGTTCTATTTTTAGTTTTTTGAGGAAACTCCATACTGTTTTCCAGAGTGGCTGCACCAGCTTGCATTCCCCAAATTCACCATTTTTAAGTGTACAGTGGGGGGCACCTGGGTGACTCAGTTGGTTAGTGTCCAACTCTTGATATCAGCTCAGGTCATGATCTCATGGTTCGTGGGTTCAAGCCCTGTATTGGGCCCTGCGCTGTCAGTGTGGAGCTTGCTTGGGATCATCTCTCTCCCTCTCTCTCTCTGCCCCTCCCCTGCTCATGCACACGCTCTCTCTCTCTCTTTCTCTCTCAAAAAAAAAAAAATAATAATAAGTGCAAGGGTGATATTATGTTCACAGAATTGTGCAACTATCACCAATATCTCACTGTGGAACATCTTTATGACCCAAAAAGAAACCCTGTACCCTTTAGTGGTCACTCCACTATCCACTAATCCACTTATTGTCTCTATAGATTCGCAAGTTCTGGATATTTCATGTAAATGTAATCATATAACATGTGGCCTTTTGTATCTGGCTTATTTCACTTAGCATAACATTGTTAGGGTTCAATTATGTTATAGCATGCATCTGTACTTCATTTCTTTTCATGGCAGAAAAATATTCTATTGTATGGATTGCCACACTCCATTTATCCATTCCTGAGTTCAAGGATATTTGGATTGTTTCCACTTTTTGGCTACTGGGAACATTGCTGCTATGAAGAGTCATTTACAAGTTTTTGTGTGAACATGTTTCATTCAATTCTCTTGGAAATATACCAAGCCATAGAATTGCTAGGTCATAAGGTAATGCTACGTTTAAGATTTTGAGAAACTTCCAAACTGTTTTCTAAAGTAGCTGCACCATTTTACAACCCCACTAGCAATGTCTGAGGGTTCCAATTTCTCCACATCATCGTCAACACGTGTTACTACCTATCCTTTTATTTTAGTCATCCTCAAAAGTGTGAAGTTACATCTTTTATAGTTTGATTTGTGCTTCCCTAATGGCTGAGGATATTGAACATCTTTTCATGAGCTGGTTGTATACACTCTTTCAAGAAATGTCTTTTCAATTTTTTGCTTTTTTTTAAATTTTATTGTCTTTTTTATTACTGGGTTGTATGAAACTATATATTATGCATTCAAGTACCTTATCAGATATATGACTTGCAAATATTTTCTCCCATATTATGGATTGCATTTTCACTTCCTTGATGCTATTAATTGCAGCAGTACAAGTTTTTTATTTTGACTAAATCCATTTTATCATTTTTTTCATCACTTGTCCTTTCTGAGTCATATATAAGAAACGTTTGTCTAATGTAAAGTAATGACTATCTATCCCTACTTTTTTCCTAAGAGTTTTAAAGTATTAGCTCTTACATTTGAGATAATTTTTATATGGTGTGAGGTAGGGGTCCATCAACATTCTTTTGCACATGGATATCCAATTTTCCCAGCACCACTTATTAAAAAGACTGTTTTTTCCCCCATTGAAGTGTCTTCCTATCCTTGCAGACAATCAATTGACCATAAATATGACGGTTTATTTCTAGATTCTCATTTTTATTCCACTGAACTATATATCTATTCCTATGCCAATATATCACTATTTTGATTGCTATGGTTTTGAAGTAAGTTTTGAAATGAGGAATTTTAAGTCTTCTAACTTTGTTTTGTTTTTTAGTCTTGTTTGAGCTATTCTGGATCCTTTTCCAATTTTGTGTGATAAAGAATTTGGCTGGCCTTTATCCCCAGTTTTTGGGAAGTAATCTTTGAACCCTTGGAATTTCCTGAGTGAAAGGAGTGTCTTTGTTATCCATGTTGGGTCCCTTGGACCACACCCAATAATTTATGCTAATGACATGAACCATAGTGGTCCCCTACATAGTTTATGCTAAGGAGATGATTCAAGATGGGGGCTGGTCATTCCAGAGAAAACCAACCATGTGATTATAGTGTTGCAGATTTGAACCACATATCAGCTCAACTCTTAGAAGAGGAGGGGAGTTGGTGATTAAATTTAACTACATAAGTAATGATTCAATCAATCGTGCCTACGTAAAGAAATCTCAGTAAAAACTCTGTGTATTGTTGCTTGATGAGCTTCTGTCATTCTCTGAGTATGATCACATGTTGATGTTAGGATAGTGCTACATCCCTGAGGACAGTGGGCAGTTTTGCATTTGCAACCATCTCAGATTTTATTCAATCCTTTTGGATGATTCTTATTTGCAATTTGTTTCTACAATGTAGTCCCAAGTACAACACTTTTCTGAGTTCTGTGAATCATTCTGCTAAATAATTAAACCTGAAGATGGTCATGAAAATGCCTGAATCTATAACCAGCTGGCCAGAAGTGAGGATGGTCTTGGGGATTCCTGGACATTTGGCTGATGCCTGAAATGAGGACAGTTCTTTGGTGAACCGTGCCTTTAACCTTGATTTGGTTAGCTCCAGGTAATTTCCATATGAATGTTAGCAAGAGCTTGTCAATTTCTACAAAAAAAAAAAAAAAAGCTGGAATTTTGATAGGGATCACATTGAATCTACAGATCAGTTTAGGGGGACATTGCCATCTAAACAGGATTAAGTCTTTTGATCCATGAACAGGCAATGTCTTTGCATTTGTTTAGGGTTCATTCTTTCAATAATATTTTGTGATTTTCAGTGTACAATTCTTTCCTCTCCTTGGTTAACTTTATTCCTAGGTATTTAATTCTTTGTAATGTTATCGTAAATGAAATTGTTTTCTTAATTTAATTTTTGATAGTTCATATTTAGTGTATAGAATTGATTTTTGTATATTGATCTTGTATCCTGCAATCTTGTCAGAGTCATTTATTAGTTCTAACAGCTTTTTAGCAGATTCGTTAGGATTATATATATATAAGATTATGTCATCTCTGAATAGAGACAGTTTTTACCTCTTCCATTCCAGTCTGGATATATTTTTATTTCTATTTCTTTTTATTTCCTAGTAACTCTGGATAGAACTTCTAATACAACCCTGAGTGGAAGTGGCAAGAATAGAATCCTTGTTTTGTTCCTGATCTTAGGGAAAAGCACTGGCCATGGTTTTATTCACAGATGGCCTTTATTAGCTTGCGAAAGTCCCTTCTCTCCCTAGTTTGTCGAGCGTTTAAATTAGGAAAGGGTAACTATTGTTTTGTGGAGAGCCAAGAAAAGATGAGTGACAAACCCTGTGAAGCAACACATGTGAGATACTCTTCCATTCTGCTAGTTCCTGATTCTGCATTCATTTGTGACTCTTGAGGACAGAACCCCTGCATCAGAGGCAGGAACCGAATGGGCTGCCCTTACCTTTGTACAAAGAACGTGAGGAGGTGTTTCCCTCCTTGACCTGCATCCGAGTCATGTCATCAGGAAAGCATCTGGTTAAAGTGCTCCTGAGTTAAGACTTTATAAGCAGCCAAGGAACCCTGAATCAGGAGTAACTATTTTAGAGAAGGACCTTTCTAGTGCAAAGAAAACTCCTGCTTCTTAATGGAAAACAAATTGTCTCTTATGGGGATGTTTTTTCAATTGTTCTTTCCCCAAATGGGAGATACTTAAACAACAACAACAACAACAACAACAACAAAAGGGCAGGGGATTGAGAACGGAGGTTCCTTTACTCCCAGTGGAAGCTTGGTCAATGTTCCCTGCTATCCATGAATTCTCCGAAGCATAGCCTTTTGTAGTCCTCTGACTGCCAACATAGAAGGAGGGAATTTATTTATTTATTTATTTATTTATTTATTTATTTATTTTAAATTTTTTTTAACGTTTATTTATTTTTGAGACAGAGAGAGACAGAGCATGAATGGGGGAGGGCCAAAGAGAGAGGGAGACACAGAATCCGAAGCAGGCTCCAGGCTCCGAGCGGTCAGCACAGAGCCCAACGCGGGGCTCGAACTCACGGACTGTGAGATCATGACCTGAGCTGAAGTCGGACGCTTAACCGACTGAGCCACCCAGGCGCCCCTAGAAGGAGGGAATTTAAACAGGAGATTCAGAGAGAGGAACTGTACCAGAGACAGCAATGACCAGAACATTCACTTTAAAAAGACAACTCTGGGGGCACCTGGATGGCTCAGTCGGTTAAGCCTCTGACTGGGTTCAGGTCACAATCTCACCATTCGTGGGTTCGAGCCCTACATCGGGCTCTGTGCTGAGAGCTCAGAGCCTGGAGCCTGCTTTGGATTCTGTATCTCCCTCTGTAAATAATGTGTTCTCTCTATCTCTCTCTCTGTGTCTCAAAAATAAATAAACATTAAAAAATAAATAAAATACAACACTGGTCACCATGCAGTTGTTTGTGTCATCCTAGGTGCACGATGAAAACCCCATTTGTGCATCCAGACTGACCAGGTGGAGGGGCCAGCTGGAGAGGCGGGGTCAGGGCTCAGTGACACAGAGTGCTGAGATCGACTAACGATGTCTGGCCAGGCCAGGGGCCTGAGGAGGAGTGCGGGCCTGCCTCCATGGTTTCTCCAAGGTAATTCGTAGTAAACCTCCCCGCAGAAGGCTGGTGGGACTGTCGCAGAGGAGACAACAGAAGGAAGTTGAGGAGACATGCTTTCTGTTCCAGGGGCAGATCCGATAGAGGGGCAAACGCCCTTTAAACCCTGCTGCGACCTAGAGAAGAAGCAAGGAGAAACGTAAGTAACAGAAAGAGCTGCGAATTGACTTTGACGTTTAGCTGGTCCACAGTTACAGATACTCCTGGATAAAATGCAAGAAAAATATATTTGTTTTTCAAGATGTGAGAGATTCATCGTGACAAGTTCCTTAATTCTGATACCCTGTTGTGCTGTGAATACCACTGCTGCATCCTTCTGAGCAGAGAGCAACAATGGTTCAAGACCTTAAAAAATATGGGGTTTGAGTGTCTTTCACACACATCTAGAACCATCTTTGGGACAGCAGGCCTACAAGTAAAGCCAAGTTCTTATTTTTTTCCTCTGACCACTCCACTTTGCCCTGGCTGTAAAAGATGGAAACGATTGGAAAGTTGAGGTCCAGATGGAAACCAAGCAGCACCTCCCAGCTGGTGCCAAGATGGGCCAGAACTCCCAGGAACACGCCATTAGCCATTGCGTGAGCAAGTGTCGGATGAGCCCTTAGACAGCACTTCCCAGCTGGTCTGCCACGGAGGGAGGTCAGGATGGGTGATGGGAAAAATAAAAATATCAGGCCCTTGCCATGGAACCCGTATGTGGAGGTTCTGTGAAACGCATACTCTCCAGACAACCAGACGGGAGTTCAAATCCCAGCCTGGTGCATGCAACGTACAAGGCCAGTGACAACGTTTTATTTCCCCTTACTATTTCCTCATCTGTAAAAAAGGGTTCACGGTAGTACCTGGGTCACAGGATTAGTGGAGGAGTAAATGAAATGATGTAAATAATGTTCTGTGAGGTGTGTGTGTGTGTGTGTAACGTTTTTGCATATATGTTATGGCAGCAGGGTTAGAAACACTCTAGTGTCGATTACAGTTTATTTCTACAATATCAGGTTTTGCAATCTAAGTGTGAATTGAATGTGAATCAGGGAGAAGACTAACTCCAGGCTGGAGAGAAGCGACACAGACTGAGGGGCCATGAGAGGGTGAAACAAAGCAGGAGAAACAGGGAAATGTGCTTTTTCTTCCCCGGCAGCTAGCGTCTGCCTCTGTCTGAGGACTCACCTTGTGGCATCAGCTCCCATGCAGGCCTCCAGCCCGCGGAGTGCCCATTGCAGAACTGAATGGCCCTGAGTCCTCAGGACGTTGGATACGTTCCTGCTGATGCAAAAGACCATACATTCACGCGCTTGCGTGGCACCTAACTTCCTGGGCTCTACTCAGCATTCGTGGAAGAGTCATTTAATTGGCTTTGGTTGCAAAACTAAAAGGAGAGAGCTTGGGGGCCCTGTCCCCAGTCTCAGGCTGGGCCAAAACTCCCAACCTTCAGCTAGAAGGAGCTCTCGATTTACAATTACACCAGGATGGATTACCTGAAAACGCAACCTTCAGGCAAACTGCGATTAACTTGACCAAAGACATCTGGGAGAGCCATCGATGGCCTGAAATTATGACCTTAGTATTCTGGCCTGAAACTAGATACCACTGGCACGGCCTTCCTGCAAGACTCCAGCACAGGGGCCTTTGTTTGCTATTCCAACAGCCTTCTTTCCCCGCCCCCCCCCCCCCTTGGAACAGTTCAGTTAAAAACACCTCCATAAAGGTCCGCAAAGAAACAAGGATAACGTCCCAGCTTAGCAGAAGTTGCTTTTTAGAAAATAAACTCCAGCTTTCCCGAGTCCTGGGAGCAAAGCAGTGAATGCTTCGATGACTCGCAACTGCTGAATAAGTAGGTTTATCAGAGCCTGGACTAAATATAAAACGCGGTGCCTGAAAAGCATCATACGCTCACAATTAGCTGGGCTCTCCCACTGGATACTGTAACGGCACAACACGCTGTCAGGATTCATTTTCCGGTGCTGTTATCAGCAGTGAATAAAGGTTGAAGTAAAATGCGAAACAGACTTACAGGTGCTAACACAAGCAATTTATCAGTGTGAGGCAGGCTCCCTTTTGTTCTCCAAAAAGCCTTGGAAACTTCTGGAAACTTTGGTGCCTTCTTTTGTGCACTTTGGAGTTGATGATCCAGCAGCAGCAACAGAAGTGGGACTTAAAAAGAAACTTTCTTTTTCTGGGTTTTTTTTTTTTTTTTGAAGTTTATTTGTTTGAGACAGAGACAGCGTGAGCTGGGGAAGGGCAGAGAGAGAGGGAGAGAGAGAGAATCCCAAGCAAACTCCGTGCTGACAGCGCAGCGCCCGATGCGGGGCTTGAAGTCATGAAACTGTGAGATCAGGACCTGAACCGAAACCAAGAGTGAGACACTCAACCGAGCCATCCAGGTGCCCCAGACTTGAAAAGAAACTTAAAAAATTTTTTTTTCTTTTTAAAAACGGCTCCCTTATGCAAACGTGCCTTTCAAGAAACAATTTGAGGGTAAAACCAAAGTTACAGAGATCCACTAAATGTTTTCCTTCTGTCCTTTCCTTTCTTTCTCTCGGCCATTATATTGCTCTTTAATGTGGGTCTCTTGGTCCTGAGGGGATCTGAAATGATTTTTGGGGGGAATGGGGGCAGAGATGTCTCTGCAAAACCCCATGGCAGTAAGGGCAGGAGGCCTACAGAGCATAAGCCCACATGCTCAGGGAATAGCCCTCACATGGTTGGAAGAAGAATCAGCAAATGCATCTACTCCCTTTCTACTTGGGGGAACCTGGAGAGCACAGCACATGGGGGAAGTAGAAGTATCTAGGGCTATAAAATCAAAACAACGTTTAAAAGAGGGCAGGGATAGTGAAGCAGGAGAAAAGACAAAATCATCTGTATCCCTGACCTTTTCCAAAGACGTGGTTGTGGAGTCTTTTCACATTTAAAGGCTCAAACTCATCTCTCAGAAGGAAAGGAAACATGTATTAGGAGACCGTATGGATCTCCCAAGAATAATGGCGAGTATTAAATGCTTTGTAAACGCTGGAATTTACTGCGGTGTCCGTGCCTTCAATGAATTGGAAATCTTGTCTTTGAATGGAAAAAAGGCAAATGGACATGGTGGGTAACAAGAGCTTCAATTCTTGGAGGGTGTTCTCACAGAGCAAAGGAAGAAGGGCAGAAGTTGTGAAGAGATCAGCCCAAAGCCCTTTGCAGTGTGCTCATCAATTCAGTATTTCCCTTCATTTTCCCTCTAATAATTTAATTCTTAACATACCTTTCCCAGTATTTAAATTTCCTTCCCAAAAACCAAGCGCTATTTTTAAACATGGAAATCTATTTTTGAAATAAAGATCTGTTTTTCTATGGGATTATGAAGATTTTTGTGTAAATAATTCAAATGAACACATTCGGTTTGAACCCTTAGAGGGGTCAATAACTTTCAAGAAATGACCCAGAGGAAAAGCACGGTTGAAATATAGAAACTGACAAGGGCGAACACATTCCCAGAGGGAATTGGTGTGGTATATACTTTAAAGAATCTTAACTTCGAATCACAGTTTGTCAGTAAATTTTGGTGATTTTTGAAAAAAAAAAAAAACATCTTCGAGCATCATTTCTCGGAAGTTTATTTTGGGGGTCACATGTTGGGATTCGCCTAGTCGTAGTCCTTCTGTAAAGGACCCAGGGATCTACACTGACGTCACTAACTTAGGCATGAGCCCCTCCCCCTTCCCAGTGCAAGGCAGGAGGGGCAGGGCACTTCCTGAGCTGCGCTGGCAGGAATAAGGACAAGGACAGACCCCTTGATGTAAAAGGAAGACAGTTGTTTCTGCGATTGCTTACGGCTGTTCTCTCACTCTTTAAATGAAGTTTAAAAAAGGTTTTAAGGTTTTAAATTTTAGATGATTCCCAACTAAAAATTTGTGACACAATTTGGTGTTATGGTAAAAGAGGGGGTTTAGATTTTGTTTAAAAAAAATTTTAATGTTCATTTTTGAGAAAGAGAGAGACAGAGAATGTATGGGGGAGGGGCAGGGAGCGGGGGAGACACAGAATCTGAAGCAGGCTCCAGGCTCTGAGTTGTCAGCACAGAGCCCGACACAGGGCTCGAACCCACAAACTGTGAGATCATGACCTGAGCCGAAGTCAGATGCCCAACAGACTGAGCCACCCAGGTGCCCCTAGATTTAAAGTCGTTTTCATTGGGCACATCACATCACCATTGTCACTGCAATTTGCCCATCTACAACCTGGGGATCACACAGATTACTTCACAGAATTGAAAACATCCTCTGGGGGTGCCGGGTGGCTCAGTCAGCTGAGCTTCTGACTCTTGATTTCTGTGACTCTTGATTTCTGCTCAGGTCATGATCTCATGGTGGTGGGATTGAGCCCCATGTAGGGCTCTGTCCTGAGTGTGGAGCCTGCCTAAGATTCTCTCTTTCCCTCTACCCCTCTTCCCCACTCACTCTTTCTGTCTCTCTCTTGCAAAAAAAAAAAAAAAGTCTTCTGAAGGCACCTCACAAAATTGAAAGTGTCATCCAAACAGAAGTTGTCCTCTGAGCTATTTGCAAGGCGCAAGTAAAGAGGACATGTCAGAGTTCAATTCCAGGAACAAGCAAAACTGAGGAAGTTGGATCAGAACTCCAGATTCTTCTTTGCAACAGACCTTGGGTAACTCCAGCTCTCCTAGAGGAAGAGGGTGGTCCCTACCAATATGGGCTCCCTCTTTGCTAATGTGACCAAAACACAGACCCTCAGTGAACGTGAAGTTGGTTTGTTATTTCAGGTTCATGTGATTTTTTTCTTCTCGCAGGAAGTCCATGGGTGACAAAGGTCTGGGCATCTTACTCTAGTTCCTTTACCTCATTCCGCATTCTTGCTTTGGAGGTGGCAGGCCTCGCAGTCAACTGGCACATGTGAGCCCATGCATGTGCGCACACACACACACATGCTGGGAAGGCCATACCCTTTGTTCAGTATTGAAATATTGACATAGTGGTCGATGCAGAACAGTCACTTCCCTGAGCCCCACTGAGCGCTTCCCCTGACTCACAAACCTAGTGGCCCCAGACCCAAGTTGTGGCAAATAGGGCGACCACATTATGCTCGGCATCCTTTTCTGATGATCAGTACCAGCTGGTTAAAATTTTTAATTTCAACTGCGGGGCAGAGGACCTTAGTGTTTGACTGAAGGTCCTTACCCATTTCCAGTCCTACAGTCAGCTGTGTCTCCCCCTGTCCTTGGACCCTATTCCTTATTCCCCTCAAAGTGCTGTCCTCTCTCTATGACCTCCATTGCAGGTGTCCTCAGCCACTGTCTGTTTAGTTGGATTCCCCTGAAGAATTAGGATTGTGAGGCATTTTGCAGAGTAGCCACAGGTGGAGTATCCAAAGGCAACACAGTCCTGCAAAAACTGAAGACTGAACTTCTCAAGATTATAAACATTATATCACCCCAGATAGTGTATTCCCTTCCTAGCCTTCAGATGAATTCCAAAGCTCCCAATCGATTACTTTGGCTTAAGCAGGGATGGCCCTAAAGAAAAGGCACTTTTGAAATACAAAACCTGCTGTGGTTCCCTGGATGCTCACATAATGAAGGGGTCATATACTGATAAATGTCAAGTTCAAAACAAAATTTTAAGATGCATTTACCTAGACACAGTTGATGTCTTACTATGTATAAAAGAATAATTATATTTTCATCAGACATTCTGTAAATCAGTGAAATGTTCCTTCCTACTTCTCTTGAGTCTGCCATGACATCAGCCCTAATTAGATGTTGCCGGTGGGGGGGGGGGTGCCACGGGAAGTAGGAAGTGACCTAGTTTGTGGCCATGGGTAGCCTTACAGCAATGCCCCATCTCCCCTCTCTTCTAATTCTCTTCTAATAGGTTGGGGGATAAGGAAAGAAGGGAGATGATGTGTTTCCTTGTGGGTACGAAAGGTGGCTCCTGACTTGTGTTCTTTCTCATGGCACTAAAAGAGGGACGAGTCTTTTCCATGAGTAAAGACAGAACCTAAGGCTGGATTATAATGAGGACAAGGCAAAGTTGGGGAGCTTCTTACAGATTACACTTTTTTGTTCCTATCGTATGACCCAATATCTGTTAAGATAGAAAATCATTTGTGTGATCATGGCTTCCTCAACTTACAACGAGGTTATGTCCCAATAACCCACTGTAAGTTGAAAATATCACATACGGTAAGTAGAAAATTCATTAAACTCACTTAATTCATTAAATTCATTTAATTCATTTAATAAACCTAACCCGCTGGGCTTAGTCCAGCCTACCTTAAATGTGTTCAGAGCACTTAACAGTAACCTCCCATGGGGCAAAATCATCTAACACAAAGCTTATTTGATAATAAAGCATTGGATATCTCATGTTATTTATTGAATTCTGTTCTGAAACTGAAACACAGGACAGCTCTATGGAGACAGAATGGTTGTGAGCATATCGGTTGTTAACTCTCATGACAACTGGATGACTGGGCGCTGGGACCGCCTCTGTCCAGCATCACAAGAGAGGATCGACCCACATTTCCCTAACCTAAAAAAGATCAAAACTCAAAGCTCAAAGTCCAGCTTCTACTGAATGCGTATTGTTTTTACACCATCATAAGGTCAAAAAATCTTAAGTGGAAATATCATGAGTCAGGGGCCACCCATAGTTGGAAATACCATTAATAGATGTTAAATGTTCCTAGAAAGCTAAAGAGCCATTAAACTTGAACAAGATAGGGCCTAACTTATAATATTTAATCAAGCTTAATGCTGATGGAGTGGAGGAACCCCAAATGTTTTTTGTTTTTTGTTTTGGTTTTTTTTTTGCCACTTTGATGCTAGCAGAGATCTATAGGTATCACAGCTTAGTACATGTTGCTATTGAATTAAGTCACTAGAGTTTAATATAAGACAAAATCATTTTAAATTAGTGGGGACCAATGTGTTGTTTTAAGAAAATAATGCTGCCCATTCATTTGAATAAAACAGTTAAATACCTCACACACTATATATATATATATATATATATATATTTAGTGTTTATTCATTTTTGAGACAGAGGGAGACAGAGCGTGAGCAGGGGAGGGGCAGAGAGAGAGAGGGAGACACAGAATCTGAAACAGGCTCCAAGCTCCGAGCTGTCAGCACAGAGCCTGACGTGGGGCTTGAACCCACAAACCATGAGATCATGACCTGAGCTGAAGTCGGACGCTTAACCGACTGAGCCACCCAGGCGCCCCAATATCTCACACTATATTAAAAATACTTTTCAGACAAATGAAAAGGGCTAAGCGTAAAAGCCAAAATTAAGAATCTATTAAAGGAAAGTAAAGGAGACTCCTTACATTCTTGATGTGGAGAAGTTTTCCTAAGGAAGACACAAAACCCAGAACCAGAGGGACAATAAAATCAGACTTGGTGACATTAAAAGGAAAATTTCCTGCACAATGAAAGACCATATGGACAACATTAAAATACAAAAACAAAGAAACCAAATACAGCCTGGGAGAAAATATCTGCAAAATACGTAACTGTTAATGGAAAGGCACATAGACCACACAATAGAAAATTAATCAACAAGTGTTAGTAGCTGATGCACAGAAGTACAAATGGCCAATGAACGTTTGAAAAGATATGCAGCTTTACCGGTAGTTAGGAAAAGGCAGATCATAAGAAAAATGTGATACTGGTTTCTGCCCACCTGATCGGCAAAAATGAAAAAGGTTGTGGTTTTGTGTGTATCGTATTGCTTTTATTTTTAATTTTTATTTTATACCATTGACTCACTATATTCCCTATGCCCTGCCTTTTACCCCCATGACTCATTCCTTCCATAACTGAACGAGAAGGTTGTTAATGTCAAGCGTTGACGTATGGAACACTCCCTTGCAGCGTGCCACAGGGTGTGCACATTGGTAAACTTTTGTAAGTGAATACTGTAGTGTAAAACATGCGAAGTACTTTCCGTCAGTCAGCATTCACAGCCATGGAGCTGGCGAGACGCAGAGGGGTGAAAGCATCTAGAACCTGGGCACGTCGGTGGGGCCTAGCAAGAGCCGTGACATGATGGGTAGCGGGCCGTGGGGATCTCCAACAGTGGATGGCTTACAGAGGCCTGTGGGAAGGACAAGAGAGTTAGCAGGAGGAGCCTTCAAATGACCATGGAGGGTCCTAATGGGATTGCTCTGATGGCACAGCCCATGTTTGGTTGTCCTCAACATTTCCACAAAGCAGCAATTGCCCGGGACTCTGGTTGGCTGCGCCAGCACTATTTACCCCCTATGGTTTACTCCTGGCCGGAGTTACACATTTATGTTATTGGACTGGCCCCTGTGAAAAGCTCCAAAAATGTTTTTTCTATGTCCTCTAGATTAAGTCCCCGACATCTGTAATGTAAGAAAACACGATAGACCAGGGATGTGAACTCATAGCCTCCCTCTCCCCCTCTTCCCCTTCCTCTACACTTGTACAGGTTTGAGCAAGTACCTGAATCCATGTGGAGCCCAGAAGGTAAAATAATATCCCAGATAGAGAGGCAGAAACCCGAAGGTCAGCACTATCCCAGATAGAGAGGCAGCCCGAAGGTCAGCACTAAGACCATCCTGAAGAATTGAAGGAGAGCTGGATAGCCCAACATGAAAGCTGGGATGCTGCCCAGTGGACCAGGGGAACTTTAAGCTGCGTCTTATTAATTTTTATTGTATTTTATTAATTTAATTTTTATTATGTTTTTGTGACATCCTGTGAGGTTTATAGAACATAGGACGCTGGTCCCTGCCTTCTGGAAGTTTCCCATCGAGTCCCAGAAACAAAAGAAACACAAAGTCAGTGGATGGTAAGTCCACCCTTCCTGTCGCTCTGTCCAAAAACCCTCGGGTTGTCTCATTTCTATCTCTTCTCTTCATCTCACACAGACTTCTAGTTCATCAGCAAGCCCTGCTAGCCCACCTTCAGATGGACTCGGTCTGACCACTCCCCACCACTTTCCCTGCCACCGCTCTGGTCCAAGTACCTACATCAGGATCACTGCCGTGGCTTCATACCCTGTCCCCCTGCCCACCTGCTTACCCTTACCCACCTCATTGTCAACCAGGCAGCCGGGTGAGTCTTTGAAGACAGGTCATGCCCGTCCTTCTTTTAAGATCCTTCAATGGCTCCTCCCTCAGAGTAAAAGTCAAGATCACTACGGCGGCCTAGTAGCCCCTATCCAAAACGCCTACACAAGGATCTGTCTGACTTCACCTTCTGCACCGGCCCCGCCCCCAGCTTCTGAGATGTTCGTTGACCACCCGCCACTCCCTTTCTCCCTCCCTCCTCGGGACTCCTGCACCATCTGTCCTGCCTGCTTGGGTCACTCTTTTCTCTTGATGAACCCACTTTTCCTTTCCTAAGTCTTTACTTGAAGTCATCATCTCAATGAGACTGACCAAGGACACCCCCACCCGCATCTAAAATTACAGTCTGCCTTCTCCTAATCTGCCCCTATCCTGTTCTATGTGTTTTATAGGACCTAACACAGTGCGTATTTTATTTATTTATTATGTCTATTCTCCACCCACTAGAATTTCAGCTCCACATGAGCAGAGATTTTTGTTTGTTTTATTCTCCGGTGTAATCCAGAGGACATGAGTGAATCGATAGACAGATGGATGAATAAATTGGTCAGAAACAAAGATCATGTTTGTTTAATGTCAAACATGAGCATAGATTCCTGCTAAAAGGAATTGAGCAAAATGGAAATTTCATATTTTCTTAAATACATATCCTTTGGTACAAGAGGACCTAATCTGAGGAACATTTTGTCCTTTCGGGGTGTATCCAGACAGTTTAAGGACAAATGAGTTCCACTGAAAGACAACGCTCTTCAAAAGTAAAGACAACATCCAACTTTCTGACCCTCTCCTGAACTTGGACATTTGTTTATTCAAGCAATCAACTGGCTCTTTAGACTTCAGTATGTTGAATTACACTTCAGTAATTCATAACTGCTTTTAATTACTGTGGCAATTATTTAAGGACAGAACATAAATTGCAAAAAAAAATTAAATAGGTCTTAAGTCCTATTTAACAGTGGATTCAGATGCTGTCAGATTCAAGCCATGCATTTTCCAGTTGTTTTCAGTCTCAAAGCAGAGCTGAATCTGTCCTGAAAACTGCAAAGATTATCAGCACCAATTGGGAATACTCAGGTCGGCTCCCAACTGACTAATCTCAGCCCTGCTGCTCCAGGAAAAACTGTTTTCCCATAATTACAGGAGATTGCAACCATGGAAAAATGAAAGGAAGGAGAAATGGAGAAGAAGATTCTCTGGAAACATATTAGTTCGAGAGAGAGAAATTGACTAACACAGAGAAAACAAAGCTCTATTCTCTTATCTACAAATACAACTTAGTCCTGCTATTTCTGTGAATATCTGAAAACGAGATAGTAATTGTTTACATTTTCGATTTGAACACAATTACCATTTGTGATTTCTGGCACATCTGATCTGTTTAGGGGTTGTGTCCATGAATGCATACTTTTTAAAAAGTATTTTACTGTGTTCGGGGCTGGGGTACATATTTTAACATTCTATATGTTTTCTGGTTTAAAAGAAATACATGCTTGGGGCACATCTGGGTGGCTCAGTGGGTTAAGCTTCCAACTTCGACTCAGGTCATAATCTCACAGTTCATGAGTTCGAGCCCCATGTTGGGCTCTGTGCTGACAGCTCAGAACCTGGAACCTGCTTTGGATTCTGTGTCTCCCTCTCTCTCTGCCCCTCCCCTGTTCATGCTCTGTCTCTCTCTTAAAGATGAATAAACACTAAAAAATAATAATAATTAAAAGAAATACATGCTATTGTAGAGAATTTATACTTAAAGTACACACAGAAAAAAATGATAGTACCTATAATCTCACCATATTGTTAATATTTTGACATTCTTCCTTTTCTTTTTTTCTCTGCATGGTTAGTGACTCCAACTCTCCTTTCCAATTTTTAAGAGGCTGTCTTTCTTCTCTATCCAAGGACCTCCAAACCTTGACATGACCAAGAGGTCAGCCCCCTTTATCTAACATCCCTTTCCCTGAGAGAAAACCAGGACTTTTAGCCATCGGTTAAAAGGCTCCTTTCTGGGGACTGCGGCCTTTGTTGGGGCCAAGTTCAGGAAGTCTGGAGCCAGGCCAGTGCAATGCAAGAGACATTTCAGGGAGGGAGGCAGGGGCCGCAATCAAGTAAGAGAGTCTGTGGTCTAGAACACCCACCACCACAGAAAACGTCAAGTCTCGCTCCCAAGGTCACTGCCATGCTGGTAGTTTATCTGGAGGTGGGCTCGGAAGTAAAGGAAGCTCCTTCCTGGTTGTATTGCTCGGGCCATCCAACTGCAGTCTGGTCTCCCCCTGATGTCACGTCACCCCTTCTGTTGACACACCCCATCTGTGAGACACCCTGGGTTTCTGTCAAGGCATGCCCACGTGAGGTGTTTGGGTCAGGAGGGGGCTAAAGCATCCTTGGTGTTGGGCTCAATCTAAACACAGCCTTGTTTGCTGATAGACAGAATCTATCAGTGGGTTTTGCCGTAGGATTATCAGAGGTGTTATCACATCATATCCTTGAAAACCTGACCATGCAGCAAGTGGCCATATCACTGGGAATAAAGATGAATGCTTTCTCCATTTGTCTTGCAACTACCACCGACCCCTAGCTTTCAGGGCACTACGGTGTCAACCAAGGTCTTCGGTTCTCCATCTTTACTTGTTTGAAGTGATTCAAAGCAGATTGCTGAAAGGGAGTTATGGTAAATTGTTTTCTTTATTTAAAAAAAAAAACAGCATTAAAGGCCATATTATAATTAGACAGCAATTTTTAAAAGCATCAAGAGGCAGGCATTGAGGGAGTATCATTGTCAGGACCATTGTTTTATTATCAAATGGTGTTTAACCACTGATTATTCATGATGGTATAAATAGTGCCTTTACTGGTATGATCATGTGCTCCTAGCAGAAAAACATTTTGAACATAAGCAAATTATAGTTACCAAAAAATCACTAAGCAAAAAATGTGAAGGTGTTTGAAATATGTACGAAATCAAGAAGAATAATATTAAAATAGGCATACATATATACATACATATCCATATCCATTTACATTATGTATAAAATACATACAGGTACATTTTTGCACACGTATCTGAATAGATGATGGCCATTATTTGCTTCTATATCTTAGGGCATATTTACATATGCCTATTTTTGAAAGCCACTCACTTAAAAATGTATTTTCGGGGCGCCTGGGTGGCGCAGTCGGTTAAGCGTCCGACTTCAGCCAGGTCACGATCTCGCGGTCCGTGAGTTCGAGCCCCGCGTCGGGCTCTGGGCTGACGGCTCAGAGCCTGGAGCCTGTTTCCGATTCTGTGTCTCCCTCTCTCTCTGCCCCTCCCCCGTTCATGCTCTGTCTCTCTCTGTCCCAAAAATAAATAAACGTTGAAAAAAAATTAAAAAAAAAAATGTATTTTCTACCTTGGGCTTTCTACAGCTGAACATGGGCATTACTGACACAAATAGAAGGGAATAATTCTACAGAGAACATTGAATCATTCGTGCAAACAGCAGCCACAGCCGTGAGTAAAGAAGCAAATGAAGAATGAATACAGCTTATGAACAATGGCTGCCATGGTGGATGTCATGACTAGAGTTTCTATAGAAGCAAAAGAAAGAGAGAGAGAAAAGCTTGTTTTCTTGTTCGGGGAAATCATAGTGCTTCAAGAAGGAAGGAGTGGAGGTTTGGGACAAAGCATGGCTGGGATGGAGCTCCTGGCATGAAGGAGTATGAGGAAATACTTGGTCTTGAATATAGAAAACCACATGAACATATAATTCAAACGCCACCTGGCCTGAGAGGGAGAGAGGGATTTCGCAACTCCTAGAAGAGGCAGGACCTTTGCAGGGCACTACTATCCCATCATCCTTCTAGATTACTGAGGGGGACAAAAAAATCAAGTTTCAATTTATATTTGTTCTTTATATATTACCTTCAAGTAATACTGCTTTAGAACAATTCTTTCAGAAGGAAAACACACACATTTGTTATCCCACAAAGTTAAAAAAAATTTCCACCAGTGACTTCCTTCCTTCGAGGGAAGGAATTACCTTGGGAATGAAACAGCACAGACATCATGGTATGTGATGCGTTAATAGTCTTGCAAGAAACTTGAATTTCCACAGTAGTGATAGATGACATCAGGAGTTTTTTAAGTATTTTGAAATGGTTGGGAACAAGTTTGGGAATTTTTCTACCCTAAGTGAATAATATGACTCTTTGTTCTCAGTGCTATTTGTCTCCCATCTTTGGTCCCAATTGAAGATGTTACTCTCATTATCCTAAGATGTTCTTGCAAACTATTCCCGGAGGGCATCGCTCCTTCTCCTGGGTTCTATCTTTCCTCTTTCCCTCTGGACAGAGTCCAGCCAAGATAGTGACCAGCACCAGGTCTCCCTGGTCCTCCAGAGAAAGATGGAGGAAGGGCACAGTTCCCCTGACACACATGAACTTCATCGGACTTCTAGGAGTTTTTCCGAAATGTTTGCACTTTCAGCACCTGGGGCACATGGACTTTCCCTCTTCGATGGTTTCAGTTTCCTTCTGCTTAGTGGCTGCTGTCTCCACCCCACTTCCTGTCTTGGGTCAAGACCAATGAGCACTAGGAAAATCATTTGGATCTCTGAGGTTTTGAACGCTAATCTGTGCTGTCTAGTCCAATGCACTTAGATTTTCAGGGAGCTCATTTTACCCCGACCTTGACTTTTTGTCTTCTGCAGCTCTGTATCCACATGAGCTGTAAGAGTCCTCTGAAAGCTTCTTGCTGAGAGGTATCTCATGGTACCTCTTTTGTATTCATCTCTTCTGTATCACTTCATAGATAGAGGACTAAAGTGGACTTTTGACCCAGCAGAGAAGAGAATGGACACTTGTTCATTTTATTCTGTAGAGCCTGCCCTCCTACATTGGCCTGCTTTACTCCATCTCTTATGCAAAGAAAGCATCCAAGACATCTCAAGATGGCTTTCAGCCTTCAGCCCTGGTTTAGATATAAGAATACTGAGAAAGAAAGGTAAGTAGTCAGTTTCCAACACGGCCTGATCTAGGGGTTTGGAGACATCTTCTTTATCTATCACAGTCCTTAGAAACATATCACTAAAGATTTATCCCTTTGGATTAACATTATAGTGATAACATATTGCAAATCTAAAATTGGGGCCCAGCGTATGACTCTGAGAATATGTTATGCTAGAAAGAAAGAAAGAAAGAAGAAAACAAAAGAGAAGAAAAGAAAAGAAAAAAAGAAATGATCAAAGGAAAAAAGTGTCCCTATTAAAGTATGAACACACCAATGGAGTGGTATTCTCAAAAAAATTATGTCAGCTTTATCTTGATGTGAATTAGTTCTTATTATGAAATCACTTTCCTGCTCTCAACTAGTTGCAATAAAAGAAAGGACATTTTTTTTTCTCGAAATGAAGAGAAGATAATCATGAAGTATGGAGCTTTGTCCCCAACAGGCTTGACCTGGACATCTGGGTAGATGATAGTCAGGGGGTCAGGAGGAAGGATTTGCCAAAAAAGGCAAACCCTGCCTTCATGCCTGTAGACCATATTCTCCAGGAAGCAGGAGAATCCATCACCACGCGGCCGCTGAGGTCCCAAGGGAAGTACTCAGAGCAAAATCCTGAGTTTTTGACCAGGAAAACTTGTCCTCCCCCCGGCAAAGTCTTGGCCCAAAGTGTGGTCTCTGAAGAGTCTCAGTGCTTTCAGAGACTTTCTGGTTGGAAGTGGCTGCCTGTTGTGGACAAAAGGTGAAAACAAACACCATAAAAATAAATCAAGGTGCCCCTTAATCACTCAGCTAGACAACTAGTCAACACCTCTGCCAACCAATGGTGGCTTAATAGACTTCTTAAAATTACTCCTTTTTTTTTTTTTTTTTTTGGTTTCTTTAATAAAGTTGAAAATACAATGCAGTTTTACAAGGCATTTTTTTTTTCTTCAATCGTGTCATTCTTTGTTTCGCTTAAGGGGGAAAAGTCTTTTTCACTCTGGCCAAAAAGAAAGTGGGAGGAGGGCTATGAAGGAATGTTACATTTTGGATTCTTCTCTGGATCAGTTAAAATAAAAGAACTGGCAAAATGATATCGGAATAATGGCAGGTAGTCCCGATGGCCCCATGTTGGACTCTACCTTGAAAAGGCTGTTTATTAGATTATACGGGGCTCTCGAAAATTCCCGGGACTCTAACTTTGACGAAAATTTTTCCATCATCTGGTTAGAATTCCTGGGGTTAGCTCAGACCTGCTATTTCCTCCCCATGTGTTCTGCAAACCACGGAGGAGTGGGTCACTGTTTTGCAGGAGTCAGGAGTGAGATGCAATTATGGAGCCTGTGCGCAGGACGGATGATATTGTCCCCCAAGCCAGCACAGAAAGCTGCCTGCCTGCATTCAGGGGCCGCTGATTGGATTTGGCCCGCAATATCCTACGAAGGCCTTGTCGGCCAGCTCTCCCCGTCTGTTTATTTAGAAAGAAACCACTGTGTGATGTGGTTATTCTAACGCGGCCTGCAGAGCAAGTGCTGCCTTTGACGTGATGCATCTGCAGCGTGCACGTGTGTGTGCCCACATACACACACGCGCACTCACTCTCACACTCACGGGCCCGGAGGCCTTCCTGCCTGGTACATGAGGAGAAGCCTCAGATGTGAGCCTGCATCTCTGAAAATCAAGCAGATAGATTTGGAGCCGGCCAGGGGATTTGCTATCCTCGGTCTTAACCCATAATATTTGGGGGGACAGCTTATATTCAGAAATCCAGTGTGTTGGAATGCTAGAATAACAGCAATTTTTGGTAATTTGCTTGGGTTTGCATTTGTGCTTTCTTTGGCCTAATCTGTTTAATTGAGACCTGAACTCTGGCTGGCTGCCAGCATTTACAGAGCATGTGGGCACCAGATTGATTTACCTCTATTTCTGTCGACTAAAAAAGTGACATTCTTTTTCCTCTGTTAGCCTCTCACCCTGGGGAAAGTCATACATTGAGCCAGCTTGCCTGAAAATAAATTTGAATTTGCAGTAAGTAAAGACAGGGATTGAACATACCAATTTTCACACTTACCCTTCATTCTATAAAGATCGAAACGTGTGTTAACAAAGGGAAGTCAATAGTGGGCAAAAAACGGATTCTTATTGACCAGAAGAGGCTTCACCTTGAATAAAACATTCAGACACACATTGGCATATCTGCTGAGCAGCGAACTTATTCCCGCAGCCATGGGAACTCCAGACAAAGTCCCTAGACCTTACTTAACTCGAGAAAAGCAGAGATGTGCTCAGAGGCCACCCATAGGAAACAGCATGAAAGAACGGTTTTAGAGATAGAAGAAGTGTACTCAGAGAGAGAATTCTTTTCTTCTGGGAGGCGTGGAAAGAAGGTGCGCGAAGGAGGCCTCCTTTGAACTGAAACCCTCCCGCACTTACTTACACACGGACATGAATGGCACAAAATGGAACATGACTTTCACTTCCCAGTGAATCAGAACATATTTGTATATATGTACCTATGTGTTTGTGTGTGTGTGCATGTGTGTGTATATATAAAAGCAGAGAGAAGCAGTTGGGCTTTTATTTTATTTTATCTATTTTTTTTTAAATGTTCATTTACTTTTGAGAGAGAGAGAGAGAGAGAGCGGGGAAGGGGCAGAGAGAGAGGGGGATAGAGAATTAGAAGCAGGCTCTGCACTGACAGCAGCGAGCCCAATGCTGGGCTCGAACTCACAAATTGTGAGTTCATGACCTAAGCCAAAGCTGGACGCTCAACTGACTAAGCCACCCGGGCACCGCATCAGTTGGGCTTTTTCAATATTAACCTTAACATTGTTGGGGCTCTGATAAATCTATGAGACAAAGCATTCAATCTATGGAGAGAGATATGTATCCTATCTCAACTATTTTTGCACACAATAAGTGTATTGGTATTGTATTGCTATACTGTATGGATAGGTCATCTATATTTCATATGCTATCACTGATTAAGCTTATCTTTTAACTGAGGGAATAGACAGTTTTTCAGTGTGATAAGGGAAGCTGTTAGCTTTCTATTGACTCATATTTTTTTCTTTCAGCAGCGCTGCTACAAAGGTGGCCAGCTTTACTTTCAAATAACATGGCGCTCCCTCTAGCTAACAGTATCTGTGATTCAATATCTGCATAGTAAGTACAGTACAGCCAGACACAGCGGAATCTAACCTCCCTGGCTCAAATCCTGACTTGACCCGGTCCACTGTGGTTGATCCCAAAGTTACTTTAAGCATGAATCTCCTCCTCTGTAAAATAAGGATGATGACCATGTCCATATTGCGGGGTTGTTACAGTTCTTCAGTGGGACAACATATATGAAATGCTGAGCACATTCCTTGATACAAAGGGAGCATTCAATAAATTTCACCTATTATCATATACGTAGCATAATAAATGCACACGGCACCAACTTAAACAGTAGAAGTATTTTAGTGAGAGTGGTTTTACTGTTTCACTAAGCTGAAAGCATAATGAAATTATTAGAATATCATAGAGAAAGCGATAGACCAACACTCCCTTCCTACTTCCAGTATTGATTTTATTTTGTTCTGCCGTGATTCTACTCTTAATTTAAGTGCTGGGGATTTGTAAAAGCCAATTGGGGTGGCCATTCCTAGTTGCTGTAGCTCATCAAGACAAAAGTAGCATCAGTGTGAATAGTATTTTGAGGGTTTCATTGTCCATAATGCTTCTGTCTGATGAATCACAGTAAACAGATCCCCGTAACTTATATGTCAACAGGCCATTCATGTAAATTCAATGAAAATCAGTCATTACTGGATATTTTGGTTTGTAAGCCTTCTCCACTAGACCATGACCTCATTGAAGATGGTCATATTTATCATAGCACCTCCCACAGCACATGGCGGCATGTTTGGCCATGATCAAGGATGAAACAACATAACTCTTTATTCCTGGGTGCAGGTCACACGACATGAGACTTGGTCAGCTTGATTTAATGGCACAGCATTACATGGACTTTGCCTGCTTACAGACCTTCAACGACTCTCTGATCAAAGAATCAATCCCAAACTCTTTGATCTATGTATAAAACGATGAAATTTGCAGTCTTTCTACAAGGCAGTAGGTTAGGCTATGAGAACACAAATAATAACACAATATTTGTGCTAAGAAACAGTGTTAGTGACATAGAAACCGGCACTGCTGTTGTACAGAGGTCTCTGAGAAAGAATCCAAACCTTCTGAGGAAAACAGCATAGATGCTCATAGCAGTGAGAATAGGAGCTATTTTGTTACGAAGCGTTCCTAAAGAAGTTCAAATATTCGGTTAACAAATGGTCCATTCAGTTCTATACAGTTCCATTCAGTTTCAAAAATATTGCTATCCACATCATGAAGACTTTCTTGATCACCCTTGCCTCTGATGGTCCAATTCTCAATCTTCCAAATTCCTGGAGCAATGATTGTCTGTGTGCCTCCCCTGACACAGGACACGGTAGAGTGTAGGGTTCCTTATGTTTTCCGTGTAAATTCACCAGCTCCCATTCTTGAGTCTAAGCTGGATCCAGCCCTGGACTCCTATTTGTGACTGACCATGACCCAATTGCCATGAACACCTTGCCATACCACAGTCCTTTGCCAAGTGAGTAGGCCTTTGATATGTAGAGTTTTTATGTTTCTTGACTTCTGCAGGGGTGATAATGCTTGATTAGCATCATGATACTGAGCTTTATTTCTTGCTCTGTAAGAAATGTCCCCAAACTTGTAGAAGAGCCTTCTTAAGCTGAATGCCAGACAAGAGCCCCCTGAGTTACTCAAGCTGGGATACCACTGTCTGCTGTGTGAATATTCTGCCCCGGAGCTAATATGAGTAGGAGTCTCTACAGTTTATGCTTTATGTACATAAAGCTGTGCGGCCAAGCAAAAAAGAGATAATGAAAATGACTAGAAATTAATAACATAAAAAACCAACACACAAATAACAAATGTATGAATAGACAACTATGTCATAGGAAAGTTGAAAAACACAAAAGTGGGTTATTTGAAAAAACTAATAAAACTGACAAACCTCTGGCGAGATTGAACAAAAAGTTCATTTAAAAAAAAAGAATAGAAGATTGGGCTTCTACCTTCAGCTAAGATGGAGTAGCAGAAACGGGATCTACACAACCACTTGAAACCACAAACAAATGCAACAGAAAAAAAAGTACACAAAACAATGGTTTTCAACACACTGGAATTAAGCAACAAAAGGCAGGGATCCCTGAGAGACAGGGGGAAATCAGATAAGGTCTAGGGTTTCTGCCTTGCAAGAGATTTCAGTCTGTAGCATGGGGATGGGGAGTGCAAGAGAGCCTCCAAGTTGAGGAACCAAAACTAAAAATCTGGATAGACCAAGGTGGCTGGAGTTTGTTGGACAGCATACCAAAGAACGTAGCTGAACAGAGAGAGAACTCCAGAGATTGGTAGAGATTTCTCTTCATGTAAACAGAGTAGTGAGAGAACTACTTATGGTTGTGGAAAGATCCTCCCAAAAGACTCAGAGAGAACAGTGCCTTCTACCCACAGAAGGCTGGCAGTGGTGCTTGCTGCCACCCCCAGAAAGAAAACATCATAATTCATCTAGTTTGAGGTAGAATATTCAGAAGTGGGGTAGTTAACATTAAACACTGCCCTGGTGCCTCCTAACAAATCTTAAAATCAAAACCTAAAAGAATCAACTGTCTCCAAATATCTCAACAACACCCTAGGAGAAATATCAGGAATATTTAAAGTGATGCAAAAGTATCCAGCACCCCAAAAATGTAAAATTCATTGTCTGTCATCCAGTCACAAATCACCAGGCATGCAAAGAAGCAAGAAAAATGTGAACCATAATAAGGAGAAAAATCAACCAAAAGATTATACATTGCAAAAGATAATGTTGGTAAACTTGAAACAGAGCAAGAGAGATACTATCTAAAGTGAAACAGGAAGGGAAAAAAATTACTTAGAGCAAAACAAAATAAAAAAATCCAAAAACAATGAACAAAGTATCGGTAGGGTGTGAGATCACCAAGTGGCCTAATAGAACAAGGAATATCCAAAGGAGAAGTGATGGAGAATATTTTTGAAGAAATAATGTTTAGAATTTCTCCAAATAAATAAAAAAAAACCATAAACCCATAAACTATATAAAACTATAAAACTATAAACTTAATCTTGGATTAAGATCCAAGAATCTTAATGAACCTCAAGCAAAAGAAACATGAAGAAAACCACACCAGCATATGTCATAATAAAATCACTCATAAAATCAGTGAAAAGAAAAATTCTTAAAAGATTTTCATTGGAAATAATACACCCAAGAAGACAGTAGAATAATATCTTAAAAGTTACGAAATCAAAAATTGTCAACATAGAATTCAATACCTAACAAAAATATTTTTGAAAGTGAAGAAACTAAAGACTTTTTCAAATACACAAAATATTATTCAGCAGCACGGTCAAGGAGAAGGAAAATGATACCAGATGGAAATATAGATCTACACAAAGGAATGAAGAGAGCCAGAAATTATAATTATGTAGGTAAGTATACAACACAGTATATTTTCTTATTCAAATCTCATTAAAATATCGTTGACTGTTTAAACAAAAATAACTGCAAAGTCATATGATGTTTATAACATATGTGGAAGTAAAATGTATGACAATCACAACACAATTACTGGGAGGGGAGAAGTAAAAGTCTATTATGATAGAGTCCTTATACTGTACATGACATAATATAACATCACTACAAGATAGACTGTGATGACTTAGAAATGCATATTATAAACCTGAAAGCAACCACTAAAATATCAAAACAAAGAATTATAACTAATAGGTCAACAAAAATATAAAATGGAATAAAAAATACACTCACTACAAAAGTAGGCAAAAAATGAGGAAAAGAGTAAAAATGAGGAAACGGGGAACAAAGAATAGGAAAAATAGAAATCAAATTGCAAAATGGTAGATTTAAATTTAACTCATACTAATAACCACATGAAATGTAAATGCTCTAAATACCTTAATTAAAAAAGCAAAGATTATCAGATTGGATAAAAATGCAAGACCCAGGACACATGTTGCATTCAACATATAGCATTATATACAATAGAATACAACACACATATCTTATTTATGTGAATATAAACATACACTAGTTAAAGGAAAATGGATGGAGAAAAAGGTATATCATGCTAACACCAACCAAAATTGCAAGTAGAAACAGATAAATTCACAGTTATAATTAGAGATGTCAATACCTCTTTTTCACTAATTGATAGAGAAAGTAGATTAAAAAAATCAGTAATAAGTGAAAGACTTGAACAACAGTATCAACTAACTTGCCATACTTGACATTTATAGAACATTCCATTCAACAATAGTGGAAAATACATTATTTTAAAGGTTCAGGAAACAATCACCAAGGTAGACCATATTATGGGCCATAAACAAATTCTCAATATAGATAAAATGATGCAAGCCATATAAAATATTGTCTCTAACCACAATTAATTTAAATTAAAAATAAATAATCAAAAAAACCCCATATTTGGGGAGAAGGAGGATAGAAAAAGAAACATAACTTCATATTCTGCTGAAATTTAAAAGGCGATAAGGCATGATCCATGAAAGAAATAATTGATAAGCTGGACTTCTTTAAGATTCAGAAGTTCTGGGGGCGCCTGAGTGGCGCAGTCGGTTAAGCGTCCGACTTCAGCCAGGTCACGATCTCGCGGTGCGTGAGTTCGAGCCCCGCATCGGGCTCTGGGCTGATGGCTCAGAGCCTGGAGCCTGTTTCCGATTCTGTGTCTCCCTCTCTCTCTGCCCCTCCCCCGTTCATGCTCTGTCTCTCTCTGTCCCAAAAATAAATAAACGTTGAAAAAAAAAAAAAAGATTCAGAAGTTCTGCTTTATGGAAAACACTGTCAAGAGAATAAAAAAAGACAACCCACAGACAGGGAGGAAATATTTGCAAAAGATATATCTGATAAAGAATTATTGTTTAAAATACACAAAGAACTCTTAAAACTGAACAATAAGTAAATAAACAACCCAATTAAAAAATGAGCCAAAGATCTTAAGAGGCATCTCACCAAAGAAAATATACAGATGGCAAATAAGTATATGAACACATGTTCCACATCGTATGTCATCAGAGAAATGGACATTGACCATGAGATACCACTACAACAACTGTTAGGGTGGCCAAAACCCAGAACACTGACAACACCAAATGCTGGTGAAGATATGGAGCAACAGAACCTCTCATCCACTGTTGGTGCAAATACAAAAATGCTAGAGCCATTTCGGAAGACAGGTGAGTGGTTACTTACAAAACTAAACATACTCTAATCTATGATAAGTGTTAGCATGATCCAGCAATCATGCTGTATGGTATTTACTCAAAGAAGTGAAAAATGTATGTCCACACATAAAAGCCTACATATGGATATTTATAGTAGCTATATTCATGATTTCCAAAACTTAGAAGCTGCTAAGATTTTTTTTCAGCAGGTGAATGGATAAACGGTGGTACAGGGGAATATTATTCATTGCTAAAAAGAAATAAGCAATCAAGCCATGAAAAGACATGGGAGAACCTTAAATGCATATTATTACTAAGTGGAAGAAGCCAACCTGAAAAGGCTAAATACTCTATGATTCCAACTAAATGGCATTCTGGAGAAGATAAAACTATGGAGACAGTAAAAAGTTCAGTAGTTACCAAGGACAGAAGTAAAGAAGAGATGAATAGGCAGAACACAGAAGACTTTCAGGGCAGTAAAACTATAAGATTCTAAAATGATGGATACGTGTCATTATGCGTTTGTCCAAATCCACAGAATGTACACTATCAAGAGTGAACCCTAATGTAAACCATGTACTTTGGGTGATAATGATGTGTCAATATAGGTTCATCAGTGTACCACTCCGGATCAGGATGTTGATAATGTGGGAGGCTATGCATGTATTGGGGCAGGGAATAAATGGAAAATGTCTGCACCTTCTTCTCTATTTTGCTGTTAACTGCTCTAAAAGAAAAAAATAAGTCTTAAAAAGGTAATAAGAAATGATCAGATCATCTTTAAACTAGCAAATTTGACAATTTTAATGAAAGAAGAAATTTCTAGAAAAATAAACTAGACTTAACAGAAATAGGATTTACAATTTAAAAAACTGAATCATTTCAAAATCTTCAGTCAAAAATCTCTAGGATTAACCAGTTTTACAATAACATGAGCAAAGTATTCAAAGAACAAATAATTCTAATAATACATAAGGTAGACCTATAGAAAGAAGAAACTTTTCCCAACTTGCCTTATGGTCACTGTATAATCATAATACCAATCAGTCAAGGATATTACAAGTGAGCCTAGTACAGGCCAATTATTAGTAAACCTGTTTATAAAAAATATCGTGGCCAAGTTAACCTAGAAAATACAAAGCTGGCTTAACACTCAAACACTAATCAAAGTAAAGGAAAAACTACAGTAACAAAGCAAATGAGTGGTTTCACTGGAGCTCAGTAAGGGTGGGTACTGACTGCAAAGGGGCATGAGGGAACTGTCTGGGGTGCTGGAAAAGTGCACACATTTACCAAAATTTACTCAATTGCATAATTTAAAGGGGTGAATTCCATTCTATATAAAATACATCTCAATAAAACTTATTTGAAAATACCAACCAGAAGGATAAAACCTAACACATTAAAAGAAAAAAAAAATCACACAATCACCTCGAGACAGCTGTAATAGAGTCAAACTGATAAAGGTTAGCATCCATCTATGAGAAAATCTCAAACTGAAAATAGAATATTTCTTAACCTCATAAAAGATATTTTCAAAACCATTAGAACAAAACACCCAATTATGAAAGACTGAAACAAGATAAAAAGCCGAAGTTCAGATTATTGCAAATATTGGAGTCTTAAGGAGAAAGCAAGGCAAAAAAAAAAAAAAAGAGAGAGAGAGAGACAGAGAGAGAAAGAAACGAAAGAAACGAAAGAAAGAGAAAAGAGAAAGAAAGGAATAAAAGAAAGAAAGAAAGAAAGAAAGAAAGAAAGAAAGAAAGAAGAAAGAAAGAAAAGAAAGGAAGGAAGGAAAATTTCAATTTATGACAGAATCAGCATTACAGTTCAGTGAGGAAAAGGATGGACTTTTCAATAAATAATGTTACACAATTGATTCAATTAATGTGGAAAAAAGATTAAATTGGACTCTGCCTCAAAACATACTCAGAACTCAGTGCCAGGTATTTTAAAGCCAGTTTTAAAAGGTAAAACTGTGGTAACTTTAGAAGACAATATAAAGAAAACTATTTCTCAAATAAAATGCACATGTCAGAAGGCATACGGGAAAACTGATGTATTATTAGAATATATTTGTAAATATCTGTCAATCAAAAAGTGACCATAAGAAAATGACAGAAAGAAGTCAAAAACTGAGAGAGAAGACGTACATTGCATCAACCACTGAGAAAGACCTAATATCCAGAATATAAAATTTATATAAATTTATATGAATAAATAATAGGCCAAGCTAGAAAAATAGGAAAAGATGTAAACAGGAATTTCATAGAAGAGGGAACGTGAACAGCCCGTAGGAATAGGACGCGTCTGATCTCGTTACTAAGGGAAATACACATTAAAGCCCAGTGAAATATCACTTCTCGCGTCCCAGATTGGCAAACATTGAGAAAGGCAGACAATACCAAGTGTTGAGGACAGGAAGCAACGGGAACTCTGATACAGTGCAAGTAGCAGTATGATCTGGTTCAACCACTTTCAAAAGAGTTTAAATAGGATTTTCACATAGGGTATGTGCACGTGGATATTCACATGCCCATTGGCCCTATATATGCATGTAGGCATGTCTATAGGGAATATACACATCCCCAGGACTCAGCATTCCATTAAGTATCTATACCAGAGACCTTCTTGTATATGTGTATCCAAAATCATAACAAGAATGTTCACAGTAGCTTTATCCAAAATAGCAAAAGCTAGAAACAACACAAATGACCATGGACAATAGATTAGTTAAACTGAGATGTATTCATACCATAGACCATCGTACATCAATAAATGTTCATGAACTTCAACCACACACATCAATATGGATGAATCTTACAAACATAAGATTAAAAGAAGGGAACACATTGCCAAAGAATTCATCCCCATGGTTTTGTTAATATTGGATCCAAAGGAGACAAAACAAAATAATTAATTTTCTTTACTTTTAATTTCTTTTTTTAACGTTTATTTATTTTTGAGACAGAGAGAGACAGAGCATGAACGGGGGAGGCACAGAGAGACAGGGAGACACAGAATCGGAAGCAGGCTCCAGGCTCTGAGCTGTCAGCACAGAGACCAATGCTAGGCTGGAACTCATGAACCACAAGATCATGACCTGAGCCAAAGTTGGACGCTTAACCGACTGAACCACCCAGGCGCCCAACACCAAAATTTTTAATATTGGTTCTTGTCACTGTAGAGACAGCCTCCCTTACAAATGGAGAATTTATGTGACACAGTTCCTTCTGGTCTATTTTATAAATGGATCTTAAAAATCCAAAGATGTAGCTTGGAATGATGAATCTGAGTTTTATTTTCATGTGTTTTCTTTCTCTCTCTCTCTCTGCCCCCTTCCTTTCTTATTTTTCTATTATTTTTCAGTACAAGTATGATAAAAATTACCCACATCTGTTATTTATCTTTTCGTCCAGGGGCAAGGCAAATGTGTATAGTTCGCTCAGGATAACAGGAACCATATGGAGCCTGTGGAATTATATGTATTATCAGTTTACAAATTCAAACTTTTCCAAAGATTGTCCACAAGCAGCTCAGGGTTCTTGGGTGCAAGAGTTTGCACTGCAGTGTTTATATTCGGCAAACATATTGGTGTAAAACCTGCTTGCAGCTGGTGCCTCCTCAGAGAGAAGGGTCTTAAAGTAGTCCCAGTGATTCTCAAACTTTGCTGTGGATTAGAATCGCTTTGGGGTGCTTTTGAATATCCTTATTCTCACACCACACTCCATATCATTTAAATTAGAATCTGTTGGGCAGAACCAATGGCATCAATATTTTGTCTTGTCTTGTCTTGTCTTTTCTTTTCTTTTCTTCTCTTTTCTTTTTTTCCTTTCCTTTCCTTTCCTTTCCTTTCCTTTCCTTTCCTTTCCTTTCCTTCTTTTCTTTTCCTTTCTCTTCTTTTCTCTCTTCTCTTCTCTTCTTTCTTTTTGTTTTAAATTCGCTAGGCTATTCCAATGTGTAGGTAGGTTTAAGAACCAGCAAGAGCTTAGGGTGGGGGATGGGGGGGGGGACTTATCTGGCTAGAATAAGGGAAATGCTAAAAGACCAAAACACATCTTCAGTTGGAGCCAATTTTTGCCATTAGTTCCGGTAAAAATTTCTTCCTACTCAAGTTGCAATTAACACCCCCGAAGTACTATATATCTCAAGAATATCCTTCTCAAAAACAGCAAGCACTTATTTGACTAGATCCAGAGGGTTTAATCTTTCTCTATTAAAAAGAGAGAGAAGAAACTCAATCCATTCATTCAATTTTCAAGTCAATCGCTATTCATGCGACAAGTTACATCCTGAGCTTAACACAAGTTCTGTGTCTGTTACGCTTAATCACATACAGTTGGCCTTCAAACAGAGATCAGAAGGTGACATACAAGGTACGTTCCAGGCACCAGCTGTCTCCAATTCAGCGTCTTGGAAGGAGCCATGCTGAACAGTGGGTCAATTTTCAGAGGATGGCCCACCGGACGCCTCTCAGAAGACAATTTGCTTTGATCTCAAAGGGCATTTGCACTCTCATGAAAACCTCTGGGTCCCACCGCCCCCTACAATGGTCTCAGTGTCTACAGAATCCTTTCCCAAGTTGTCTTCTTGTTGCAGAGAAACAATGAGGCACTTGAATTTACTATGAAGAGCTGTGTTGCCATCAAGAACTGGATCCTTTATCTTGTTGTTACTATTAATAGAAATAGTATTTCAAACAATAGCTCCCCGTTGATAGGTACAGTTGCCTTGCTGCATAGAACCGGTCCCTGATTGGTTCAGGTAAGTGATTTGAGCAATTACAGATTATCTGTAAAATGAGGGATGATGCTTTGAAATAATGTAATCTCTAAAGCTGCTTCTAGGTAATTCTGAGATTGTCTGATTTTGAGCATCTAGAATTTGCCTTATATAGCACTGAAGTCAGACCAATTTCATAACTTATATTGAGCAATTTACTTATTGCCTCTGGGTCTCAATTCCCACACCTCCAAAAAGGAGCTTATTATTATACTTGCTCCCTTGGATGGATAAAAGCGTGGGTCCTAGAACCAGGCAACGCTGTCTGAACCCCAACCCCAGCAGACTTAGAGTAAGTTACATAACATCCCCATGCTTCATTTCCTTCGCTTTCTTACTTTTCTTCCACCCAGAAATTCTAGGAATCTGCCTAATGGAATAAGTAATTAATTATAAATAATATAACCAAGTAGAGCCCCATCTTCTGCCCACAATGTGATCATCAGAGGACTTTTTGTGGGGATCACAGCTGCCCTCCATAGTGTCAAAGTAGAACATCACATTTTTACCTTGCATATTATGACTATATCATCCATTTCCGGGTAGAGGAAAAGTAAGAAAGTAACTCTGGGATCGCAATGAAGCGTGTGGAATGCACACACTTACCTTCAGGTCCCCCTTGGAACTGCCAAAGCAATGCGAAAACAGAGGAAAACGTGTGTACAAGAAACGATTGAAGAATGTCACAGAGAATAGAAATCCTGAGGAATTTCTATAAGATATAGTGCAAGTGAGGCACGTTGAAGACGAGGTCGACTAAGTCTGCAGGAAAAGACACATTTTGCCGAGAAGAAGCCCCCAGTCTCTACGTGCCGGTGCTAAGGACATCCTGGGGCACATCATTTGAGGAACAGTTTCATCCAGTCAGGCACCGAGTGCCACTTGGAGTAAGGAGCCCATGAACATGCTTCTCCCACTTGCCCTGATGTCTGAAAGCAGGGAATTCCAGGCAATTCCAGGGCGCAGTTTTTTAGCAAAATAAAGTTAGAGGAAAATCTCATCTTTTGCCTTTTCTCTTTACCTAAGCCACTCGTTGCCTAAGAAAATCTTCCTGAATTTTTCCAGAGAGCTGAAATACAAATTTCCTCTGCCAGAAGGAGCAAATGGAAAAAAATTAACAGATTTGCTAAAAGGCACAGAAATTTAAAATGTCTTTTAAGGTTCTAAGGAGTCAGAAATAATGTCCTCTCAAGAAATAGAACTACTATGTGAAATATGTCAGCAAATGAGCTCAAAAAAGCCTGTAATTCATACTTTTTATAGGATTTAGGAAACTATTCAACGTTTATTTATTTTTGGGACAGAGAGAGACAGAGCATGAACGGGGGAGGGGCAGAGAGAGAGGGAGACACAGCATCGGAAACAGGCTCCAGGCTCTGAGCCATCAGCCCAGAGCCCGACGCGGGGCTCGAACTCACAGACCGCGAGATCGTGACCTGGCTGAAGTCGGACGCTTAACCGACTGCGCCACCCAGGCGCCCCAAGGATTTAGGAAACTATTCAATAGAGAATAGACAATCAGCAAAAGGGAAAATTCAATTTGAGAGAATGGTAGACTTTAAATTATGGATATATATTTTGATATATATAAATATATATCCATATATATGGATTTAAAATCTATATATATTTATAAATAAATATAAATATATAAATATATATTCATATGTAAGTATTTATTTATATAAATTTAAAGACCAAGTAATGGCAGTGAGAAGCTAAGAGTATATTGCAGCAAAGAAAACCAGTGATGCACAAACCCACTTTAAGAAAATTTTCTAAGGATGCCTGGGTGGCTCAGTCGGTTGAGCATCCAACTCTTGAATTTGGCTCAGGTCAAAATCCCAGGATCATGGGATCAAGCCCCGTGTGGGATTCTGTGTTGAGCATGCAGCCCGCTTAAGAGTCTCTCTCTCCCTCTGCCCTTCTCCCCAGTCATGGTCTCTCTCTGTCTGTCTAAAATGAAAGAAGATAAAATACAAATCAAAACTACAATGAGATATCACCTCATGCCAGTCATAGTGGCTAAAATGAACAAATCAAGAGACTATAGATGCTGGCAAGGATGTGGAGAAACAGAAACTCTCTTGCACTGTTGGTGGGAATGCAAACTGGTGCAGCCACTCAGAAAACAGTGTGGAGGTTCCTCAAAAAATTAAAAATAGATCTGCCCTATGACCCAGCAATAGCACTGCTAGGAATTTACCCAAGGGATACAAGAGTACTGATGCATAGGGGCACTTGTACCCCAATGTTTATAGCAGCACTCTCAACAATAGCCAAATTATGGAAAGAGCCTAAATGTCCATCAACTGACTAATGGGTAAAAAAGATGTGGTTTATATATACAATGGAATACTACTTGGCAATGAGAAAGAATGAAATCTGGCCATTTGCAGCAATGTGGATGGAACTAGAGGGTATTATGCTTAGTGAAATAAGCCAGGCAGAGAAAGACAGATACCATATGTTTTCACTCATATGTGGATCTTGAGAAATGTAACAGAAGACCATGGGGGAGGGCAAGGGGGAAAAGAAAGTTTACGGAAAGAGGGAGGCAAACCATAAGAGACTTTTAAGGACTGAGAACAAACCAAGGGTAGATGGGGACTAGGGGAAAGGGGAAAGTGGGTGATGGGCAGAGAGGAGGGCACATGTTGGGATGAGCACTGGGTGTTGTATGGAAACCAATTTGACAATAAATTTCATATATTGAAAAAAAAGAAAAAGAACATTTTCTAGAAGAAAATACAATATAGTACCTATTTTTTATTTGCATGACAAAACTCTAAAAGGTTACACAAAACACAATGAAAGTAGTTAAATACTATGGGTAGTGGTAATGGTAATGGGCCGATGGAAGTGGAATAGGAGAGAAACTTCTGCCTAAGAAAGAAACTTCTGCAAGAAAATCTTGTGTTTTAACTTTGGAACAAAGTGAATGTGTTACATATTTGAAAATAGAGTAAAACTTTGAAAGTTCTGTAACATGCTATTCAGAAATAGTAAAGTCATAGCAGAAAAAAAGATGACTTTTTAAAAACATTTTTAAGGTTATTTATTTTTGAGAGACAGAGATAGAGAGAGAGAACCGAGTGGGGGAAGAACAGAGAGAGAGGGAGACACAGAATCCAAAGCAGGCTCCAGGCTCTGAGCTATCAGCATAAAGCCCAGTGCGGGGCTCAAACCCACAAACTGCGAGATCATGACCTGAGCTGAAGTTGGCTGCTTAACTGACTGAGCCACCCAGGCTCCCCAAGATAAGACTTTAAAAGTGGCTTCTGGAGAGCGTAAGTACTGGTACTGTCATTTTTTAATAAAAAACTTATAGCTTTTGACTTGTAAAACTATGCATATGTGTTTTGATATTAAAAACAAATAAATAAATTTAAAAGTCCCCTCAGAACTTAGAAAAAGAAAGAAGCATGGACCCAACAGGAAAGAGAACTTTGAATATTACCAGGAGGAGAAAAAGCAGATAGAAAGAAAATAACCAAAGATATGATAGAAGAAAATTTATTAACCTGAAGAAGCGTTTGTGATAGTAGAGCAGATGAGCCCTGAATATAAGCCAAAACAGATAAAAAAGGACTGACACCTAGACATATCCTAGGAAAATATTTACATTTCAGAGAAAATATAGGCTGGCAAAATTCTTTTTGACAATAATAAATCATGGCTGTTTCTTCTTTCTTTTTCCATCTTCAGTACCAGCAACATCTTACTGGCCAACATTCATGGTTTGCTAAGATCCAGGCAGTGTGCTTAGGGTGTACATGTGTCTTTTCTCTGGATTTTGAGGACAACACCATGATATAGAAATCTGAGTATCCAACATGTTACACAATTTGCTTAGAAAATCAAAACCACCAGCCAAATTCACTCACTCAGACTAGGTGGTCAGTCTCCTCATCTCCGTACTTCAGGGGCATAAGAAAATAAGGCAGCGTCTCTCAACCTTAGCAGCATATTAGAATCCTCCAGAAAGCTTTTTAAAATCCTGATGCCCAAACTTCACTCATAAGGAATCTAACTTAATCAGCCCGAGGGTGGGCCTGGCTATTAGATTTTATCTAATAATGTTAGATTCTAATGTGAAGCCAGATTTGAGAACTGTTGTTTCAGAAAAAAATTTAGGGAATTTTGAGAATAAAAAGTTATGTTCTAATCAGACTCAGGAATAGATGAGGTGACTGGACCCTTAAAGGCAAAATTTAAGGGAACTCAGAAAATCCGGTAATTAAGAGAAACAACATTTTAGTGTAAAATGATAATAATAATTATAATGATGAATGAAAATCCATCATGATGCAGAAATGTCACAAAAATGACACACAAAAATGGAGGCGCCCAATGCTTCATTTGCATGAGTCACCTCACCCTAATCTTGGCCCTGACAGGTCCTGTTTTTATTTAAATTTTTGATATTTTGTGCATCATGGATTTCTGCATTAATTTTGAGTTTTTAAATATTGCATTAAAATATTATGTTCTTGATTACTTAGTTGTTCTGTTCTGTTCTGCCAGAGTAATAGGGAAAAGTATATCCACTCCATTTTCCTGCATGTCCCAAAGTTTTATACCTAACCAAACAATCATTCATAAGCGAAAGGAACTGAAAGGTATCCTCAGGAATAATAGGTCTCAGAAAGAATTTCATATATATACACTTCAAAAATTGCTCAAAGAAACACAGCAATGTATTTAAGTGTGAGGAAGAAATAGTATTTCCTTCAAATACTAATGAACAATGAAATTTAAAAATCTACAAATTAGTCTAGATAATTATAGTTAGTGTAAAGATGAAGCATAATGCACATATAAACAGTAAATCTTAAAATAGAAGATTATTAATGTAATGTTAAAAAAATTAATAATCTGTACCCCAAATTCGAAATGCCAGTAAAAAGTAGGAATAGGAAATTCAGGGAAAAAAGAAAAGCATATCAAATTTATTATATGTCAGAGAGGAAATGAAGAGATTGTATTTTGGTCTCTACAGTTTTTTTGAGGTGAAATTCAGAGAACATAACATTAATCATTAAAAAAATTTTTTTAAGTTTTTTTATTTTGAGAGAGAAAGAGCACAAATAGGGGAGGAGCAGAGAGAGAGGGAGAGAGAGAATCCCAAGCAGGCTCTACACTGCCAGCACAGAGCCTGATTCAGGGCTCGAACTCAGGACCCATGAGATCATGACCTGAGCCGAAATCAAGAGCCAGACGTTTAACCAATTGAGCCACTCAGTTCCCCCCAAACTAATCATCTTAAGGTGAACAAGTCAGTGGCGTTTAGTACATCCACAGTCTTGTGCAACCACTTCTACCTAGTTCCAAAACATTTTCATACCCCAAAAGAAAACCTCACACCCACTAAGAAGTTGCCCTCCATTCCCTTACACCCAGGCCCCAGAAACCACCAGCTTTCATCCTCTCAATGGATTTATCTATTCTGGGCATTTCACATAAATGGAATCATACCACACTTCTTGTGTTTGTCTTCTCACACAGAATGATTTTACCCATGTTATAACGTGTATCAGTACATCATTCCTTTTTATGACTAATATTCTATTGAATGTATACACCACATTTTCTTTATCCATTTGTGCATTGCTGGACATTTGGACTGTTTCCATGTTTCAGCTATTGTGAATAGTGCTGCTATGAGATGCACGTATATGGGATTTGTTTGAGTATCTGTTTTCAAACTCTTAGAAGAAGACATAAGGTGATCTTGGATTTGGCAATGGAATCTCAGATGCGATACCAAAAGCACAAGCAACAACAACAACAAAAAAATGGAGTCACTGAACTTAATTAAAATTGAGAACTTTTGTGCTACAAATGATAGCATCAAGGAATTTAAAAGAATGGAGAAAATATTTGTACATCTAGGTACAAGGGACTTGTGTCCAGAATATATCAAGAACTCTTCTAATTTAACAACCAAAGACAAACAATCTAATTTTTAAAATGGGCAAAGGACTTGAGCACAGATTTCTTCATAAAAGATATAGGAAGGGCCAAAATCACATTAAAAGATTCTCAACATCATCAGTTACTAAGTAAATGCAAATTAAAACCACAATGAGATGTCTAGAGTTAAAAAAAAAACAAAAAAGCAAGAAATAACAAGTGTTGGCAACTTGTGGAGAAATGGGAATCTTCAGACATTGCTGGTAGGAATGTGAAACGATTCCGCCACTGTGGACAATTGGCCATGTGATTTAGCAGTTCCACTCCTGGCTATATACCCAAAAGGATAAATGCTCTTTATAATTTAAATCACAAAAATTTATAGTATACTTTTAGGTAAAAGTTAACAGCTAATAGAATAAACACGTAGGGTTTTATCGAGGAAGTTTACCAAAGCACATAAAATTGAGGGAAAACCTCCAAAAGACTGAGGTGTCTCTTCGAAAAATGAATGTGAATAGATTAAATAACCCCATTAAAAACAAACACACAAGATATTATCAGAGTGGCTCAACCAACACACTTCAACTAGTTTATTATTCTTATAAAGATGCATCTAAAACAAAATGACTTATAAGTTAACAATAAAAGGGTGGGCAAAAATGTTTTGAACAGGGATATTTTATTTTTGTTTTCTTAAGCTACTGAACTGCCTACAGACCACTTGCTAGACTACCAAGGAACTATCAGCTACTGAATAGGCAATTTGGTGAAAAATTTAAAACGACAAGAACTAGAAATAGCCTCTCGATGCTATGTCTACTTGATGCCCAAAAACCTGGTCAACTGAAAGAACCTCTGGCCATTACTCTGTAGAAAACTGCGAATACCGTTCAAGTGAAGGTTTATGCAGATAAAACAGAATCAGGTGTAACAAAAAGAATTGCATGGTCTTGGATATTGATTGGAAAACTGCCTCACAAGTGGTAGGAAAAGGATCTTGTTTCTTATGTGATTTGGCCTCATTCATTCATTCAGTCAATGATGTGGGTCTCCAGGTCACTATGCTAAACTCTAGGAATTCAGCAGTGAACAGACATTGAATTCAGATAAGATCTCGCCTTCTAGTTAAAGGAAATATGCAATAAGCAAGGAAAGGACAGAATAAATAAAACAATTTCAGATAATAGTAAGTGCTACTAAGAAAATAAAATAGAGGGGCGCCTGGGTGGCGCAGTCGGTTAAGCGTCCGACTTCAGCCAGGTCACGATCTCGCGGTCCGTGAGTTCGAGCCCCGCGTCAGGCTCTGGGCTGATGGCTCGGAGCCTGGAGCCTGTTTCCGATTCTGTGTCTCCCTCTCTCTCTGCCCCTCCCCCGTTCATGCTCTGTCTCTCTCTGTCCCAAAAAATAAATAAAAAAACGTTGAAAAAAAAAATTAAAAAAAAAAAAAAAAGAAAAGAAATAGAATAATGAGTTGGAAAGTTCCTGGGAGGGGGCCACTTAGCTTTGGTGATGAGGAAAGCCCTCACTGAAGAGTCAACTTTTAAGCTGAAGTCTGAATGCAAGAGAGAGGTAGACTTAATATAGATGGTATTAAGAGATATATTAAAAGAACTGAGAAAGGTCACCCAAGTCAAAGGGGAACAGCAGGTGCAAAGGTCCTGAGACAGCCTTTCAGACCAACAAAAATCCACATGCTCCTTTCTTCCCATACAAAGAACAAGCTTACCCTTTCTTCAATGGAGATATCCAAATGTCCCATCCATTCACTGCATGCAGCTCAACATCCACCATCTCTGGGTGATGTGCAATTCTCTCCAATAGACCCAGTCTTGGTGCCTTACTCTATAAACTAAATACCAAAGTATTTGCTCCTCCAACCCAGCACACTGTCATAAAATGCAATGGTGGGGCAGAGGCAGGACAACTACTAACCAAACAAACTCAGAAAAGGAAAACATGGGAAACACACAGCCACACTGGTCCACGGCAATGATGGAATCTCCCAGGGGGGCCTTAAAAAGGTAGATTCATTGTCCTGATAGTGATTTGACTGTGATTCTGCCAGTGGAAGGAACTCCTTTGTCAGTTTCTCCTCCAGAAAGCCCGAGTTCTTCCTTGTAAATTTCCCTTCATGGACACTTGCCAACTTGCAGGAAGTGGAGACTATTCTCTCCTTGAGAACTGCAACATTCTCAGTAGCTTCCTACCGCTACAAGTTTAGGGGCCCAAGGGTTGTTTTATGGCTCCAACAGGTCTCATGGGGTTTCTTGGCAATATAATTTCTTCAAACACCCAGAAAGCCTCCAATCGATCTGCTGTGACGAAGAGTTCTTTCACAGACATTATTTTATACGTGCCTTATCTGCCAGACCTCCTCTCTCAATCTACCGTCAGTCCCTCTGAATCAAGACTTAACTTACATAGGTAGTAACACCCTTAACATACTTTTCATTGCAAGCCTGGCGTTCTTACTGAGCTTCTGTCACAGGAAGGCCTTTTAGTCTTATTTCCTGCTTTTTGGAGTCCAGAAGCGAGTGGTTTTTCCACTCTCCAAGACCTTTCACTGTTTAATTGCAAATTGGCCGACTCTTCTCTCCTCACCTATTTCTTGTGACTTTATATAAAACAGCAAATGTAACAGAAGGCAACACACCCATAACATTCTTTCTAAGACAGTCTTGTTTCCAATAGGCTCAGAAGCCTGTCATCTGCCTTCCAAGTTATCACAGGCAGCAATTTTACCAAAGGTGTTGTTACTGCCTAAACTGGGTCTCCATCTTTCTCCTCCAACTATTTTTTTGACCGAGTCAACACCATCTATTTTAGGTTTTATCATAACAACATTCTCTTTCAAGGCCCCAGTTTCTGTATTAGTAATGGCAGGCTAAGTTGCCACAGGAAGAGGCTGAAAGAAGATGGCAGTCTACACTAGAATTTGCAGTGAAACTGACACGACGTGGCCAAATTCCAGATGAAGCTGAGAGATGGAGCCAACAGGACAGGCTGATGCCTCAGATATGCAGGGACAAGGAAAACAGGTAAAGACCCTCTTGGGTTTGGGGTCTACATAATCGAATGGACTGCATGGAGGTCTCCTTTTCTGAAATGGAAACATCTGACATTTGACCTGAGTGAGATATGAAAGACAAAAAGGACCCCAACCAAACAAATATTTATGAGAAGAATATTTAAAAGAAAGAAGGAAGGAAGGGAAGAAGGGAGGAAGGGAGGAAGCGAGGAAGGGAGGGAGAGAAGTGAGGGAGGAAGGAAGAGAAATAATCAGTGCAGAGACCTCAAGAATAAAAGAACTTAGGGGCACCTGGGTGGCTCAGTCAGTTGAGCGTTCAGCTTCGGCTCAGGTCATGATCTCGCGGCTCGTGGGTTCAAGCCCTGCGTCGGGCTCTGTGCTGACAGCCCTGAGCCTGGAGCCTGCTTCAGATTCTGTGTCTCCCTCTCTCTGCCTCTCCCCAACTCGTGCTTTGTCTTTCTCTTCCTCTGAAAAATAAAGAAACATAATAAAAATTTTTTTAAAAAAAAAGAATAAAAGAACTTAGCTTATTCCTGATCAAGAAAAAAAGTTCACTGCGACTAGTTGAGTGTTAGTGTTCTTGTTTTTATTTTCTTTATTAGCCATTGAGGGGAACAAAATGTATTTGCCATCGTTAAACCTATACAAACTGATGTGCATGTATTACAAAACAGTTGTGAGATATTGGCAGTTTTAACACTGGCTGAAATTGTTCTATAATATAAAAATGTTTGTAAGGGAGATAATTTAAAGTTATTTTTGGAGGAGTCGGACAGTTCTAGAATCATTTGGGGTACGTTTTATCAGGAACTCCAAATAAAGGCAGGCATATAAATTGTTGCATATGCTTTTTAAAAGGATGAAAAAGTATTACATTCAAGTCCTCATCTACTAGAAATAGAATCTCCACTAGGTAAGGAATTCTGAAGTAATTAAAAATTGATGGGGTTAAAATTTGATATTGAATCTAAAAGTCAGTGGACGCTTGATTATTTTACCTCTTCTATTTCACAGTGTCGGCCAGAATTTAGCTGAGTCGAAGTACTTAATTGCTGAAATTGGATGGCAAAATCCTACAGATCACATGGGGTGTTAAAAACTATACCATTGGGCCTAAGGCCATTGAACCAAGTCAGGGGCAGATAGGAGGAGGGTCCTCCGAGGCCAAAATAGGTGTGGGGGAACTGGCTGGCATGAATCACAGCCACCAAATCTTCATGTCACATCTGCGGTGTTAGTACAGACCCTGCCCAAGTAGGTTTCTACCATATTGAATTATTTTTGGCATGAATACCCACTTTCGTATGCTAAATAAATATGTTTAGATTTTCCCCCTTCTCCTTGAAAAGAATGTTCCTCTGGCCTAATGTAGACAATCACCATATTTTATATTCACAGAAAACCTTTTATTCATGAGACTTCAAGGACTCAGGCAGAATAAACAACTCTAACCATTTCCCTAGGTCCCTGAAGTCCCAACTGCATGGGAATGTGCACTTTTCCAGGGCAGCATGGGCCAATTTAGATACTATCCTGCCTCCATCTTTGTTTCGTTTTGTTCACCTCTTTCATATCGGAAAATATGTTGAAGGACTGTGCAGCATACATTTTCTTCTAGGAAGTCTTTTTCCATAAAGGTGAGTGTCTGTGGAGGGTCACCTCTTCTTTGAAGCCTTTCCTCATCATCCCTCTCAATTTGCCCCAACTCAGCCATGCCACCCAACACCCCCAGCAGAATTAACTACTTCCTCCATTTCAACCCCCGTTTACCCGTTCAAATCTTTACCATAGCTTAGTGAGGACCACGAGCCTTGCAATTAGGAAGATCTGGATGTGATTTGTAGCTCCTGCACAAATCAGGTGCGTGTGTTGGGTTTCAATGTGCTTATCTTTAAAACAGACATCACAACGGGACTGACCACAAGGAATTATAAAGGTCACAAGAGACAGACAGTGCTTGTAAAGAAGTTAGGACAATGCCTGGTGTGTGAAGTGCACTGTCACTACAACCATCGATGGCAGTGACCCGGTAGTTGTGCTGATTTCATCATCGTCGCTATCCCTACTGTTTGGGCAATTTCAATAATTTTTTGCATTTCCTTGTTCATGTGTCTTTCCCTGCTAGGCTGTCTGTAAGCCCCGTAAGGAGAGGACCTTCCTAATGTTGATTGAATTTATGAATGAATCACTTTCTGCCACACTTAGCATTTTCAGGGTTGTTGTTGTTGTTTTCTACATTCTTGACAACTTATAAATACAGGAGCAATCAACAAATGGCAGTTTAGACTCAGTTCTGATCTTCCTTTTCTTGCAAGCTGTTTGTCCAGTCAGTGTGACACGGATAGATTTGAAATTCAAAAAAAAAGTCCACTGAGCTCACAGCCAAGGGAGGAGAACAGAAGAACTTTGAAGAAGAGCTTTAGTTACAGTTAAGAAACATCATCTAACCCTCAGTAATGAGAACCGTTTACCTAATACTTTTGATCTGAGTTGCAAGATCTTCAGATCCAATTCATTTTACGATTTTTTTTATGCCTATTGGTAAAATCTCATGGAATCTCACTGAAATTGGATTTAAAGGCACACTTAAAGGTTCGATGCGGGGTGCCTGGGTGGCTCAGTCGGTTGGGCGTCCGACTTCAGCTCAGGTCACGATCTCGCGGCCGGTGAGTTCGAGCCCCGCGTCGGCCTCTGGGCTGATGGCTCAGAGCCTGGAGCCTGCTTCCGATTCTGTGTCTCCCTCTCTCTCTGCCCCTCCCCCGTTCGTGCTCTGTGTCTCTCTGTCTCAAAAATAAATAAACATTTAAAAAAAAAAAGGTTCGATGCAATGTATGAATTTCCTCTGTAACACGTGCTTAACGGAAGCTTCTATTTGACAAGTTCCTCACTGCTTCCCTAGGGGGCCTGTATATTAACAACTATAACAAACCTAAACTGTATGATTAGCACGTGTTTACTAAATGACAGGGCCTTTCTAGATGCTTTACATATGTTACCCATAATTCTCAGAGAAGTTCTAAGAAGCAGACATCGTAAAATCAGTAACACTTCTGGTTGCAGGTAAGAGAACATTTGACTTGAGTAGCTTAAGCATTAATCATCATATGATAGGAAGTATCAAGATAGATGAGTTCCGAGGACTCATTCAGCAATTCCAGAATGTTACCAACATTACCTTCAAGCTCTTTCTAGCCATCCTGTCTGCCATATTTAGCACAGTGGCTTCATCCTTGTGACTGTCGCCTCATGGATTCAAGATGGCTGCCAGTTAGGTAGGCATCGTGTCCACCACCGGCAGCAACAGACAAATGTCTTTCTCCTCCTGAGGCTCTAAGACTCCCCTTTCCACTTTTTGGTCAGAAAGCTTTGTTATTTATGCCCACCCCAGAGCACTCACTGCTGAAGGAGAACTGCTTTTTACTCATATCTTAGGTCAGTTAGAATTTGTCCATTGGGCGTGGATCTTCCCTGAGACTGAGAGATCTCTGCTAGTTATCTGAAGCCAAAAATCTAAGTTCTGTTTGTAGAGAAGAAAGTACTAAGTGGCTGTTGGGTTAGAAATAAACTACATCCCAGTTATTACCACCAATTTATAGCTAAAAAAGAGATCTCAAAGAAGTTACACAGTATCTTCAGGATTTCCATCTTCAACACCACTGCTGAATTAAGGGATCTTGAAAATATCTGAGGCTTGAAGGAAAAGAGAGAAACCTCTCGTGATCAGGGCATTCCTGAAAAAGCAAAGACAGAAGATTCAGGAGAAAAGTATTTTTTAGATGCTTGCTATAAGCCTGGCACTGTGTTATTTACTTTGTCTCAATAAGGCTTAGAGCCACTGGTTTTACAAAGGTCTCAGAAGGGTTAGGTAATTAGCTCAAAACCACACGGTATTTCAATGTGGTACAGTAATTTGAAACCAGGCCTCCTAATTCCTTAGCCCATGACCTTTACAGGTTGCCGCCCTATCTTTTTGCATAAACACACAAAGTAGGATCTCTGGAATCAAAATGCACACCATGATCTCGAAAGTGTGAAATCAAGCAAAAGATTGCCGGGAGAAAGGAGGGAAAGGATAGGTGGTTGCCTGAGAATCCCTTTCTCCCTCTAATCTCCTGGTCTTCTGTCTTCGGTTTACACTGACGGTCCTGATGCCCAGTGAACTGGTCCCTCAGAAACAACTCTGCTTCCAATAATTTCCCATAAACCTGGCACAATCCAAATTTTACTTATTTAAAAAGAGCCATCTGTCTTCAGCCATGTGAACCAATTGGTGGCTGTGGGGTGGGGGGTGGGGGGCTGGTAGAGTGACCCAAGTCACCTAAATTATATGGTAACCCTTGCTTCCTGTCCTGACAGTCTGCCGCTGAGATGTCATCTGGGTTTGAAAGTGGAAATTAATTTTGAGCTGAGGCGTGTTGATAATGACTTCTGCAAAGCTCTCGCTATCATATGCAATTCTCTGAGTGGGAATTCTCTAGGACTAGGGTAATGTGAGGGATAAGAGGTTCAAAAAAGAGCCACCATCAGAGTATCTTTCGAGAAGTTTTTATCGGGGGTAAGAGTGAGGAGAAGTCTTCCACATCCCAAGGCTTTGTAGATATGTAAATGTTTAGAGGCAGATAGCATCGGGTTTGAAATCCCAGCGTTGCCACATACTGGCTCAGAATTATCAAGTTATTTAATTTCTCTGGGTTCTTTATTTGTCTAAACAAGATTGACAGGACTGGTCACAAAGCAAGGCAAAGCTCAGAACCTTGCCTGGCACACAGCAGGTGCACACGGCCATCCCTCCCCCGGGTTCCCTTATGAACTGGCATATTTCCACCCATGTAGACCAGCACTAAAAAGCGGACCTGCTCCAAGGCCATGAAGAAAAACAAGGGAAATGGAAGGCCCCTTTAACATTTGGTAGTGATCACATACGAGCACCCGATGTCATAGGTCAGATTCTGACATTACTGTGAAGGGAAGCCAGTTGCCTAGAAGTGGAAAAACCGTCCGGCAATTAAGAAAATTTATAGATATTTCTCCAAACTCCTTGGGGCCTGGTTTGGGGGAGAGGGGAAGACAGGGTAGCAGTATGTATTTTATCAAAGCTCATATAAATCCAGATCCAATTAGAATCACTGCTCGGAGATGTGGAAAACAAGGAGACAAAGGCCAAAGAAATATTTTGTGAGATGTTTCTAGTTGGGACAGCAGGCACGATGCTCTCTGGGTTTTTTGTTTTGTTTTGTTTTTTCTTCCTCTGCCTGCTCAGCCTAGCCCTTGGGGAGGCTCATCCTCCCCTCCTTTGTTTTTTATCTCCCGGCTCCAAAGGACAGATTTGAGACACCTTATTTTTTCACAGACTTAGATAGTTCTCTCTCTAATGCAAAGAGCAGATGTTTGGATTCTGCCTGGGAAGAAAATGCCCTTTCTAAAATATCTGTCATCTTTCTATCTATCTATCTATCTATCTATCTATCATCTATTTGTCTATTACTTATATTTCTCCCTTTCTCTTTCTCTCTCTGTCTCTTTAAAACTTTGCACAATGTAAACGTATGTTACCCAGGGAATGTTTCTTTTGGGGTTTCACGTTGGTTTCATTTTTCCTTTTGCATAGATTTCCAACTTAATAGAGAATGGCTGGATACTGTAACTTTTTGGCAACAAATAGAAAAAAAAAAAAAAAAAAGGCAGTTCTTTTCCAGGACCAAATTGTTTGCCCTCTTTGTCTTGATGGTACCTGACCCCCCTGGGAAGGGTTGGATTTCTCCACATCCATCACGCCCACAGAGGCCATGTCAGGAGTCCAGCCGGGCCTCTCCCCGCCCATCTATAGCTGATTATTCAGTATATTGTGTGCTGAACACCAGAGCCTGTGACGGCAAAGGTGCATTCCTGTCAAGCCGCTCAGGACACTAACCCTTTTGTGAGCCGACTCTTTTCTTTCGATCCCATATCTATGACCTTCCATCGCTGTTCAGAACCATTGCAAGTGTGAGCTTGTAAGGTATCACTTTTCCAAAAATTTTGGCCCCTAACCACTGGCATTCAGATATGAGTAAAAAGATATGTTGGTAATAAAGCCAAGCATAACAATTAACGCATTAGGATTCCGAAGTGCATTTTGCAATACCAGATCATGTTGCGGCTGATGTCAGAGCTTACATGTTGTGAATCTAATAAAAGTGCACAGGGATTTCTCCAAACCTTGGCCCTGCGTATATGAAAATGCTAGCGGACCATTTAGCGTTTTGCTGGCGCTCATCATCTGCCATCTTGAAAGGGATCTAGCTTGACTTCCATCCTTTTGAAAATTCTCTCCTTAGCTGAAGTCAAGTTTAGATAAGTCCTTAAAGGGGCAAAGGTTTAGCTGATCAAAATCAGAACGCTGTGTGGGCTTGGAAATTCCCTACAGGCACCAATGCCAGTGTCTGGGCTAAGAGCTTGGAGAAAATGGAGGGATGGGCCAAAACGTTTTCATCTCTGAGATTTGCAATTTTTCTTCTGAAATGAAGAAGGTAGTCTTTGCTATCACACGTGGGGAAAGCATGAAGCAGGCTAGAGTCCCTTTAATGCTTTACTCTACGTAAGCTACGTCTGAAATGTATGTCATATACAGGCAGAGTATGAGGGGTTGAACACTCGATGCCTGAAAGGCCACATAATAGGGTCACATGGAGAGGGTGTGAGACAGTAGAGTGCTGGCAGTGGAGACAACCAGAATGAGCATGCTCTAAGAGGTCAGCCGCTATTCCACCCCCAAGGATGCAAATGTGACAACATTTTCTAAAACTTTTTCCAAGAAAAGCCAGAAAGACTGACACCTAAGTGGAATCTTTGAATGTTTGCAATTAATTCAAAGTTTTCCCCCAAATTCTCTATGCAGTCAAGAGTCTGACTGCTGAATTTGGCCCATAGGATCTCAGGTTTTAACCTCCGCAACAGACTAGGACTTGGGGATTTGTCTCTAATGGAACAATTTGGAGGCTCTATGAGCAGAAAGTTACGGCGACCTTTTCCCCGTGACATCCTGGAGAATCTGTCACTCAGTCCTTCTGCACGCAGAAAGATCCAAGCCGAGGGCTGCTTACCCACAACGCAGCCTGTGGGCTTTCCAGAATAGTCAGCACACCTTGGGGGTTGCCTCAATTGCACAGTTAATCATTTTCCACGGATACTGTAACAAAGTACCACAAATTTAGCAGCTTAAAACCATACAAATGTGTTACCTCGCAATTCTGTAGGCTAGAAGTCTGACACCAGGCTCACTGACCTAAAATCAAGATGTGGACAGGGCTGCGTTCTTTTCTGGAGACTCAAAAGAGAATGTTTCCCTGCCTTCCCCAGCTTTTCCTTGACTCTTGGGCTTCCTCCATCTTCAAAGCCAGAAGTGGTGGGTGGAGTCTTTTGCATTAAGGCACCACTCTGAGCATGCTTCTGTCCTCACATCTCCTCTGACTCTCTCTGCCTTCTCTTCCACTTTTGTGAGTTCTTCTGATCACCACGGGCCCACCTGGATAATTTCCTGCTATAAGGTCAGGTGATTAGCAACCTAAATGCCACCTCACCATGTAGTCTAGTATTTCACGGCGCCCAAGATTGGGATGTGGACATCTTTGGGAAGCCAGGATTCTGCCTTCCAGAAGGAGAACAGCCTATGGGGGTGCAGGGGGAGGAGTGAGGTTGAGGTTCTAGGATGGGTGAACCACAGGCTTTTAGCCTAAAGGAATCCACCAGTGGTAACTGGTGATCTGGGAAGCGTCCTCCCACAATGGATGACAACAAATTCCTGGTGACTGAGGATCTGCTGACGTACTACTCTGAGGGTTGCTAGAGCCTTTGCTTCTTTGTCATCGTTGCTTCTCTTGAGTTTTGGAACCATTGGTTGCTTCTGGAGTACCCGAACCAGTGCGCAAACAGCCATAAATGGCGCGAGAATGCCATCAAAGGCTAGACATGGTGCCGAGTGATCTCTGTGTCTGCTTCAAATGCTGGGTTTTCTTGGAAGTGTGCCATGGCCTCACTTACCTGTCACCAGTTCTGTATCTCATGGGGCATTGCAGGATAATATTGAATTCTTTTTGCATTGGAATCACAGGAAATTTTCTTCAATTCTATTTCTCTTCCCTAATCTTCTGAGGCTCACTCTTGTCTTACGATTTAGCCACTCACTTTGCTCCTCTGCATGAAAAAAAGGCGCGAGTAACAAATGTCAACTCCTGTCTACCACCAAGGGCTTAACTTGGTTCCTTTTTGTCCGTCTGCTTCTTTGTTTGTTTTTCACTACACTTTTATTGAATGACTTCACTGTAGATCTGTGTTAGGGCTGGGATGGGGAGACTAAGAGAAGATTCCAGAATGAATAAAATGCCCCCTGTTCCTCACTCCCTTACCACGTGTACAACTGAGTGAAACAAGTGACACAGGAGAAAGGATGGCTGGGTGGAGAGAGTGGAGAATGTACCATGGGTGCTGCAGAGGGAACTAGTGAGTTTCAAGTTGGTCTCATAATCTGTTCTTCTGCCTTGAAATATCAGGTCAGTGCTATAATTGAATGGAGTAAATATTCCAAGTTAGGTGGCGAAAGTTAAAATTGGGATGGGAGGTCAGAGTCAGTGCCATGAGTGAAGACATGGGGGTGATGGAGGTTGGGGCTCCCTTGGATGTAATCCCATTTTGCACAAATTTTGGCTAATGCCTTGCTGCAAAACAAAACAAAACAAAGGAAAACACTTTAGAGTCATAAATATTTGCCAAGTTGTGAAACTCAAGAGACAAAAATATCCTATGAAAATACAACCACCAAATTGTTAATGTTGGTTGTGGATGTTGCATATAGCTCACAGTATTGCAATTATTTGAAAAGAAACCTGTCTTCCCCTCTAGGTAAGACTTTGAGGAAAAGACAGATTCTAATTTATCCTATGTTTCCAAACTTGAGTCAGACTTAGTGCCTTGTACAAACATGATTTGAATTCTGCTCTGTACTACTTTGAATTCCATTCTCCTTGCCAACACATGACATCACAAGAACGTGGTGGTAGCAGAACTTTGGCTCCCGTGACCTTCATCTCCTCAGGTTATGTCTGTGCGTATATTATGCAATTAAGATTGACAATAAGCTAATCTTAAGATGGTCTATCCTGAATTATCCAGGTAAGTCTATTGTCATCACATGGGCCCTTGAGAGCAGAAGAGAAAGACAGAAGCAGTAGAAGAATCAGAAGAAGAGATGGACAGCATAAGGAGAGTCATGCTGTTTCTGGTTATGAGATGTAGGGGCCATGTTCCAGGAATGGAGTGGGGAGTGGTCTCCAAGAGCTAAAGTTGGCCCTGGCCAGCAGCCAGGAAGGAAATGGGGACTTCAGTTCTAAAACTATAGGAAACTGAGTTTTCTGTCAATAACTCAAATGAGATTGGAAGTGGATTCTCCCCCAAAGCCTCCAGAAGGAACACAGCCCTGTTGACACCTTGATTCTATTCCAATGAGACCCATGTCAGACTTTTTACCTACAGAAGTCAGAGGTAATACATTTGTATTGTCTTAAGCCACTAAGTTTTCAGTAATTTGTTACAGCAGCAATAAGAAACTAATACAAAAATCAATTGTAGATCCCGGAAAATCGTTTACGTAACCACTACATACCTGGTCTCTCTAAAGAGAAGAGTTTCCTCCCTCATCTTAGCTACGGAGCAGCTATTATCTGTTCCTTCCATATGGCACCCCTAGCGTGAGACTCCTAATTATGGTAGCCCCATTTCCTCATTGGTGTCTTATCTGAAGGAGCTGATTGGAATTCCTTCAAAGTAGAGACCAGGCATTAGTCATCTTTATCTCTTGATGCATAAGGCTTCAGAGAAGCCATTTGTTTCTGCCAAGGAGGTGTTGAAAACCCATTTGGGAAAGAGGTGGGAGTAAGCCCAGCCAGGCTTGAGTTTCAGACTTGAGTTTACAGTGGGAAATCCGACACTCTGGTGAGAGTGCCAAGCTCCGATCCACCAGGAAGGACATTGTCAAACCCAAAGGACAACCAAAACAGGCAGAGAAGCTACCCTAGATATCTAGAGTCAGGAAATCAAGGCAGGTACAAGTCGGTCAGGAGCAGCGTGAAGGGGCTGGAAGATTACCTAAAACATCTGCTGGAATGGGAGATTGACCTTCTGAGCCTGCTGAGATGTGACCGGCTTGATTTAAGAGATCCAGGGAAGCATGGGTGATGTGTGTCCAGAGAATGCCATTTCCCTAGTTGGCAAGTGGCAGCCATCTTCTTATTACCAGGCTGGCATTGAGATATAGCTTCCAGCCAAAGTACTAACTCTAGCATTCTAGAGATTAACTCCACCCACCCAAAAATCTGAAGTCCAAATTTACACCTAACCAAGCTTGGGTGGGCCTTGCGTTACCTCACTTCATTCCATAATTGAAGTCCAAAGTTTCAAAAATAATATTCGTCCCGTCCCCCCCAACCTTACCCCAATGCACATGCCCTTGGCTTTAACCTGGAAATTTCGGTTGTACAGCCGACCTTCCATTTGGATCTCGGCTGACCCTGAGAGCCCTGGTGGTTCTCTCTCAGAAAATACAGATCATCCTCAAATCAAACTTTTCAGCTCACCAATCCCAAGTGGTAGCCTTTCCAGCCAAGTCACCCTTGGAAACATATTTTAAACTCTTTTAGCAGAGAGAACTATTTGGATCTTTGCCTATTTTGCAAAGGCTGAGCATCAGATTACACACTCAGAGCTTCTATTTTTTTAATATTATGTGTCTGTACTATTTAAACATACATGGAAAATAGTATTTTTTTCCCAACAAACTAAAGCTTGCTGGCGCCAGCTTTGGTGACTGTGACCGTTGTATGAGTCGTGTCACTGGGCCACAGTTAGAGGCCTGAGCAAAACAGTCTGAATGCACAGGATGGAGCCAGATTGGGACATGGAATGTGGGCCTTCCCTCTGCTTTTCTGGAAAGTAGGATAATTACTGAACTTACAGAGACTTTCCATTAATTACTCAAATGTCACATCCTGTGTCTCACGGTAGACCATGGTAGGCCCTCAGATACTGACATATTATTCTCTTTATATCTGCAGAGACTCTTTTTAATTAGACGAGTTTTCCTTTCACTAATCATTTTTTTAAATTTAAAGAACATTCTTAGCCCATGTATCTAAGCCACGTAAGCACATGTGTTTGGGGACACTCCATATTTCAAAGGGAAAAGAGAGAGAGATTCTTTGAACACATTTTCCAAGAGTCTCATTTGATTAAGAGTCTCTTTTTCCTTCCGTATCTGTGAATAGTTTGCAAATGCTGTGCCCAAAGTCTTTTACCCCTAGATTCTATATGGCAGTCATCAGCATGGACTTCACTTGGGAATTGGTGGCCATTCGCACAGTTCCACAGTTCAAGGAGGAAAAGGGAGTGGAATAAGTTAACAATAATACAAATAATATTTCTGAGGTTTTTAAAACCAGTTAAGCGAACACGTTAATTCCAACCCCTTCAGATGAATTATTGACATTCTAAATTCTTTTTTTTAACGTTTATTTTATTTTATTTTGAGAGGGAGAGTGAGGGAGAAAGAATCCTAAGCAGGCTTCTCGCCATCAGCACAGAGCCCGACACAGGGCTTGATCTCATGAACTGGGAAATCGTGACCTGAGCTGAAATCAAGAGTCGGATGCTTAACCGACTAAGCCACCCAGGCAACCCATAATATTCTAAATTCTAATAGTACATTTATTTTGCTTTACTGAGCCAGACATTTCAATTTTCCCTGCTATAAAGCCCTTTATTAACACAGTTGAAGTTATTGTATCTACCCGAAGTAAGTAAAATTACATATCTTAAATAATTGGGTTTTTTTTCTTCACACTTTCTGTTTTTTAAATTTTTTTATTATGTTTATTTATCTTGAGAGAGAGAGAGAGAGACAGAGTGTGAGTGGGAGAGAGGCAGAGAAGAGGAAGAATCCCAAGCAGGCTCCAGCTCTGAGCTGTCAGCCGCAGAGCCCGACGCAGGGCTTGAGCTCACACACCGCGAGATCATGACCTGAGCCAAAGTCAGATGCTTAATCGACTGAGCCACCCAGGTGCCCCTCTTTGCACTTTCAACCAGCCTTTCACCTCATTTAGTGACCTTTGACTCCATCTTTAATTACAGTAAAAAGCTCTCTGGCTTGCTTTCTCCCTTTCTTTCCACCAAGAACCCTGTTTTGACTTCTAAGGGCCTTCAATTTTCTTGATAAGTGTTGCACATTCCCCTGTACCCTCAGTCCCACCTGCTAGGCCAGATGTGTCTCATAGAATGGCTACAGAGATGGATAGGCGATAGTCCATTGGACCAGCAAAATCTGTGCCACACAGTCCAGCCGACGCTCTCAGAAAGTAGGCCTTCCTGGGGCACCTGGGTGGCTCAGTCAGTTAAGCGTCTGACTTCGGCTCAGGTCATGATCTCACAGTTCAAGAGTTCGAGCCCCGCATCAGGCTCTGTGCTGACAGCTCGGAGCCTGGAGCCTGCTTTGGATCCTGTGTCTCCCTTTCTCTCTGCCCTTCCCCCACTCACGTTCTGTCTCTCTCTCAAAAATGAATAAACATTAAAAAAATAAATAAAAGAAAATAAAGTGAGCCTTACTTGCTTGTCGCAAGTGCAGGAAGGCACTCACATTTTTGAGGCACCTACTATGTGCCATTCCATGCTAAGCTCTTTGAATGAATTACCTTATTTCATCCTCTCAGCTCTCCTATGACAAAAGTACCCTTGTCCCGAGAACTTCTTTTCCTACTTAGAAGAGCAGAAATTTTGGCCGAGGACCATCTGATCCCAAAGGGCATGTGAGCATATGTAAAGGAATTGGTCCCTTAAATCCAAAAATATCCACCACATCCTTAAAAGAAAAGCAGAAACAACTTCGCAAGCCAACCACTGCAGGAGAACTGATATGTTGTTGAATTTAAGAATTTCTTACAAGTAGTTCCATAAGCAGTCATTGCAGTAAATAGCTTTAAGGAACATGATGATAAGAGAGCGAAAAACTCTTGTAAACCGAATATTCTAGAGATGCTGAGATGGAGATGAAGTCAGGGGTTGTTTCCCTTTTCCTTGCTTGAGAGCTCCCCAGGGGAAGTTATGTGCTGATCAACCTCTAAATGGGGGCAAGATGGTGAGTTAATTGCTTTACAGTAAGTCTGCTGGGTTGTAGTAGCAACGGGAGAAAACATTGCTAGGATCCTCTTAGAACTCAGAGAGTCACCCGCATCCAGCCTCCTCCCCCCACCACTTCTGAGTTTAGTGACAGATGCTGCTCCAACACGTTCCCGACATCATTCCCTCTGCCTGGGGAAGCCACCTCTGCTTCTATGTCAACGTCATAAGCATTGTCCTCCAGGAGTCCTTCCCTGCTTCCTTGAACATGACATCCCCTCATTTCTGTCCGCACCACCCCACGTCCGTGTCTGTCTTGATGTTGGAATCTCTGGGCTGCATGTTTACTTCCTACTAGATGTCAAGCCTTCTGAAGGCAGATACCATGTCTTTTCCACGTGGCAGCCCCTTGGCTTCATTAAGTCATTTGCATATTTTTGGAATGGATGACTCTCATTTGAACCCACTCTGAAGGTCCATAAACCCGTCTTTAAACAATAAAAGTAAGAGACAACTGGCAAAAATGTTTCCCTTACTGATTTTTCATTGGACTATGGAATTCAAGAGTGCTGATGGAACTCTGTGTTTTGGGACCTCAGTTTCTTCATCTATAAAATGTGAGAGTGGGAATAATGAACTGTAAGCTCTGTAAACAGCTAGAAAGAGGTAGAGCCGGTGATCGACCCTTAATCTCTGGATTTGGTCCAGGTTTCCTTATATCTCAGGTTCAGTGGGGTTCTTCATAGCCTATCCTTGACTCTGTAGCCAAAGTCTTGGCACTGTGAATCCCAGTAAGGCCTTTGAGCCCTAAGTCCGCAATTCCAACATTGTCTTCGTGATTTCCTTTGAATAAATGGTCATCAGCAACATTGTAATTCAGACATGAAACACTGGCAGATAAAGACTACAGATCATGCAGTACTGGAAACAATGAAAAGAAACACGTTTTCCTTCCTTCCTTCCTTCCTTCCTTCCTTCCTTCCTTCCTTCCTCCCTTCCTTCTACAAACTGTGGCTATCTATCCATCGAAATACTCTTGCGGTGTAAGATGTGATCAGGGAGTAAACATCCACAAAGTCCCGAATATAACTTCCAAATTTGTAAATTTTATCTTAGCAAAGGAAATATGTGTGATCCTAAGAAGAGTCCATAGTTATCAACGGTTAGACTCATCATTGTCTTCTAGGTAAAAAGAATGTATGGATTCAACCTATAAAGTAATCACAGGGAACAATAAAACGCATTGCAAAACCAGAATCGCTGGCTGCAGGTAGAATTTCTTTAGGCCCAATTTTGTCCGGCAAATAACAGAGAGAAAAATGCGACTTCAGAGGGTATCATGACCAATTTAAGAGAAAGACTACCTCCAATATAAAATCAAAGTATTTTACAAATGAGAAGATATTTTAACTATCTGAACTTCAGGCAGATGGAGGGAACGTATACAGTGCACAGCTGTCTTTACGCTGCCCTTTTTGTTACTATTAAAGTACAGTAAAAGAGACTTATCCCTGTTGGAATGAGATATGTTCTTTTTTGTTGAAGAGAGTTACACTTTCATGATTTCCCACAAAACAGCTGCAAAAATACCTACAGTAGGGCATCTGGAATTCTTAAAAGTGGCTTGAGGATTTGTGGCTAATGAAACATTGTGAAATAACACTCACCATGTTGTAAAAAAATACCCTTAACCATTTATTGGCATTCTTTAAGACAAAAATGAAAGGTTCCCTAAGCATAGTTGCCTGGCTTGATTAGAAGAAAACACCAAAGTGACAAAGACATAGTGTAAATAGATGCCTTGCCCGAAATAGACCTTGACATAGTGAGACATTTAAATCTTTTTAAAGGTTATGAAGAACAGTGTGGTAAAATTCAAATGTGATAGCTGTGGCTTAAAGCGTTTGATCAGATTCTGGGGCATCATCAGTAATAACTTACATGTTCTTAATAAAATGTGGTTTCCTATGGAGACCAAGCCCTGTTCCCAGAAAAAAAAAAAAAAAAAAAAAAAAGAGGGAGGGAATTTTCTTAAAGATGTTTTTCATTCTTACTTCTCACAAGACAGGACTATCAGAATGAAAGCAGTGGCCTTTCCATGAGAACTTGGGTAAAATAAACCAGGGATTGTTCCATCTTAAAATGAAACATCTGGCTGATTTAAGAAGAAAACTGGCTTAATTATTCCTGAGTATCTAACAGGGAGAGGTTAACTTCAAGTTTTCTGTGTCTTTCCAGGGTGGACATGGAAGAAAAAAAAACTATAAAGTTATTTTTGACTCAAGAAAGTAGATCTGGAGGTAATTTAGTGAACACAAATTACCACTGACAAGGGAAGAAATAATTTATTCTCCTGGTGAGTCTTTTATATGAGTGGGCTGTGTGGAGCTGTCAGCAGGGAAAAGGCATTGGATGGATTTAAAGATAATTGAAATCCAAGTCCAAAATCATGCAAGATATCCAGGGTATCATATAAAGGTGAGAAGTCTCATTTCCAAACTGAAGCGTGAGGGGGAAGTTATGAGATATAAATTCAGGTGCAGGGGAGTTTACAGCCAGGAGAGAAACAGGTTGGAAGGATAGCTAACTCTGATGCATTTCTCCACAAATTTTTCTTTTAGCTTCGCTTTTAGTATTTTTTTTCCTGAGTCCCCAGTCTAAGGGTCTCTTCTAATACCTGAAAATACAGGTATTCATCACCCAATATTTGATTATTTTAGTGGGGAATTAGAGGTTTAGGTGGAGCTGTGAAGTTCAAACAAAGAATTTAATGTTGCAACATACTTAATAAAAACCAGTATTTACAGGTGTCTACTGGGAAGTCCTTCTTCCACTCTTCCTGGTGCTCCCCCGATGGCTCCTTCCTTCATTGTGGACTTTGGTCACCAGATAGAATCCACTTGGAAAAGTGTTGGCCCTTCTCTGATGGAATCAGGGGACGTGGATGGGATGGGATATTGATTTGATTATGGCCATGCTTCCCTTGAATGTCCTTTCCCCTCTTCTCTACTTGGGCATCACTCACCGCTGAGGAGCTACAAGGCAGTTACATCCTAGAAGCAGAAAGCTTATAACGGTGCTCTAAATCTGTCTGCTCCCATGGTTCTAGGGGAAAGCACCTATAGATGGAGGGGAAAGTGCCTTCACAAAGGGTTTGAGACTCGCTTGAGTTATGCAGCTTGACCACCCAGCCCACACTTCTCTCAACCACTTCTCCTTCTAATCTCCATGGTGGGAAACTCCACATAACTTTTGGGAAAACCTAGTCCTCTTCCCAGGCTCCTCCTGGACTCTGGCCTCTTCTCTGTCCAGCACTCTATTTCCTCCGGTGTCAAAGAGTTGCATTCTGAGCGGAAGGGGGACTAGAAGGGAACTGTGATTGCTGGTCTTTGACATTTTAAGTCTTTGGAATAAGCCATCTACCCCTTTTACATGATGGAGCCACTGTTGATTTGAACATGCATACATGTCTCACAAGAATATACTTTATTTTTTTTTTTTAGTATTTATTTCTTTATTTAGAGAGTCCCAAGCAGGCTCTGTGCCCTGTCAGTGTACATCCTAACGCAGGGTTTGATCTCACAACCCTGGGATCATGACCTGAGCTGAAACCAAGAGTCAGATGCTCAACCGACTGAACCACCCAGGCGCCCTGAGAACATACTTTAAATCACAGAAAGAGTATCACCTAACTTATGAGGAAGAAGAAGCATTCTCAGACAGCTCCACAGTTTGCAAAACTGCCTCCTTCATGATGGAGTTGTATTTCACTGAGCACCATTAATGCCATTTCTTGGCCCTCAACGAATTTCTCCCCCTCACCTCTCTGTCTACCATCTACTAAGAGTAACGACATAACATTGGTTAAAACACTGCTTCTTTTCCTTCAGTTGATGTTTCAAGTTTCCAAATAACTCAAATTCTTTTTCTTTATATTTATTTATTTATTTTTGAGAGAGAGGGAGCAGAGGAGGGACAGAGAGAAAGGGTGAGAGAGAATCCCAAGCAAGCTATGCACTGTCAGCCCAGAGCCCAACTCAGGGCTCAATCTCACAACCCTGGGATGACGACCTGAACCGAAATCAAGAGTTAGACGCTTAACAGATGAAGCCAGCCAGGTGCCCCTAGAGTTAATTTTCAATAATAGTGTAGAAAAGAAATGAGTTCCATAATTGAAATGAATACATTTTACTGTATTTCAGAAGCTGTTATTAACTTAGGGGCTCAAAATTTTGACAAAGATGAATGCAAAATGCCCAGGTGGCTTTACAATTATGCTGGCTAGCAAATCTTTAAAATGAGCTCTATTAGGGGTGACGCGTGGCTCAGTCAGTTAAGCATCGAATTCTTGATCTTGGCTCAGGTCATGATCTCACGGTTTCATGAGTTCAAGGCCCACATCAGGCTTTGCACTGACAACATGGAGGCTGCCTAGGATTCTCTCTCTCCTCTCTCTCTGCCCCTCCCTCACTCATGCTCTCTCTCTCTCTCTCTCTCTCTCAAAATAGACAAATAAACATTAAAAATTTAAAAACAATTATTAAAACAAAATAAAATGAACATTACTGATGGGTATTTTTACTTTTAAGAATAAAAACATTAATTCCTAGCCATGGTTTTGAGTTGTTTTGATAGATCGTTCCAGGAATTATTAGGGAATTTTCAATTTTAAATCCCCTGAAAAAAAAAATACAGGTATTCATCACCCAATATTTGATTATTTTAGTGGGGAATTAGAGGTTTAGGTGGAGCTGTGAAGTTCAAACAAAGAATTTAATGTTGCAACATATTTAATAAAATTAATTCCGGGATCCACAAGTCACGAGATTGAGAGGGAATCTTCTAGAAGAGGTTATAAATAAAGTAAGAGGGCTTCTCATGAAGACAAGGCCTCAGGACTTGGACTCTGAGGTGTAGTCTTGTTTCCAACGGAAGGAAAAAAAGCTTTACACATTCTTTAACCTATCTTAACTGTTTTAAAAAAAGAGAACAAAAGGAAACACTACAGAGAGGAAGAGAGAGAGAGAGAATTTTAAGGGAACAGTGATACATAGGGTTAAAAAGAAAGAACATCTGCTGGATAATTAGCAAATTCCTTCACAAAGAGAGCATTTAAAACTTTAAAGTTTTCAACGCCATCTAGACCACACTGTTTTCAAAAATACTGTTACTATTTTTTTCCACTCTAAATTCAGTAAATTCAGAGACATCTTTAATGAGCAAAGTAGGGGAAGGAGTGAGGAAAAGTGGCTTTCTCTGTAACTATTATTTAAAATCTCAATCTATCATGACATTTTGGTATTTTGTTTCCAGTGAGGAGGGGGAATTGCTTTAAAAATAATTTTCCAGGTTGCCTCGTTCAGTTTTGCCCTTGATTTGAGCCAAATTAACTTGATATCTGAAAGTACTACTTTCTAAAAAATGTTAGTTTTTGAAACAGAGAGAGAGAGAGCATGAGCAGGGGAGGGGCAGAGAGGCAGGGAGACAGAGAATCCCAAGCAGGCTGTGCACTATCAGCATGAAGCCCGATGTGGGGCTCAAACCCACGCACTGTGAGATCATGACCTGAGCCGAAATCGAGTCAGACGCTCAACCAACTGAGCCATCCAGGTGCCCCTGAAAGTGCTACTTTTTAACAAACCAAACAAACTATATATTTTATCTACCTCAGTTGCTACAGGGAGTTAAGGGGTGAATTGTATTTGTAATCGTGCAAACGTAACAGGAAGCTGGGAATGGTTGAGTCTGGATCCAGCAGGGTAATGGAGAACTGGTGGCCAATGAGCCCACAAGACGGTCTGATTCCAAAAAGAAAAACGGAGGTAAGCTAGGCTTTCTGCTTCATATTTTAAGAATAAAACTATAAGTGCAAAAGGATAAGGAAATAAAGCCTACCTCCTATCTGAGCAGAGAAATCGAAACAGACTTGAAGTCCTACCACCCATCCCCAAAGGGCCAACAATGTAAGAAGGGCTGAGATCCCCGTCCCTGAGGCAATAGAAAACAGGAAGTGGAGAGAAGCAGGAAGTAGCTCAAGCAGCATGGAAAGGCCATGGGTTCATCCTTTATTCCTCCCTGATTCTTTGTGACCCCCTCCTTCTTTCCTTCCTCTTCTCTGTCTCTTCCACCCCTATCTCCTCGTCATGCTTTCCTCTGACGCTGCAGTGGATCTTTGATATCCTGCACCGAATCTGCTACAGCAATTCAACAACCTCTTCTGCTCTGAGGTCCGGCACCAGGGGGAGGTGTGAGTCCTGGCAGGGAATCAGGGGAGTGGAAGGGAAGCACAGTAAAGGCTTCTTGTTATTCCCAGCTCTGACTTTCATCTCCCTGAGGAATCAGATGATTTTAGTCTTGAAAAACTAGCACTAGCTGACGGCCGCCCTCAAACAAAAAAATCAAGTTTTATCATAGAAAAAAGAATTTGCATACATGTCCTTTAGTAAGTCAAAGTATATACAACTATTCGGCCAGCACAGTTCATTTGATTATTCTAACCGGTGGCTTATTTGCTCGTGCAGATGTCATGAAAAGTTACAAAATGCTTTCACTCCTCCCTCCTTCCCTATCTTCCTCATCCTTGCTAGTGAATTGGTCACCCTGTGTGTGGACCTTGCAGGGCACTGACCTGAAAAAATATATATCTCTTTTACAGATCTTCTCAACTTGTTTGGATCCCGGCTGTGTAACAACAAATTTTCACCTATACACCTGCTTTGTGCATAGCAGATACCCACTGAACACTTGTAGAATTGAAAGAACCCCCATCCCGGATCTCACGAAAATCTTACATCAAATTCATACACATATCAAATAATTCCTAAGCTATATAAAAAATACCATGATAGCTGTCAAGGTCTAATCGGGAAAACGGGAGCCACTCTGGGTATATAAAACAGAAGGAATTTAATAACTTAAGTAGATGATAGAAGCTGAGAAACAGAACTCAACATGGTGGTGCAAGAGATTGGCAAGAGCAGGAAGCTGCTGCCTCTCTGAGGCTGGAAGATTGGAGAGAAAGGTGGCATCTGAGTCCAAAGTCAAAGTCATAGGAGGCAATAAGAATCATGGCAGCCCAGTGGGTTCTGGAGGCATGGGAGACATAGTGCACAGTGATGGATTGTTGGCTTCGTTAATGTTAACACTGAGTGTGGGGGTGCCTGGGTGGCTCAGTTGGGTAAGTGTCCAACTTCAGATCAGGTCACGATCTCACCATTGGCGAGTTCAAATCCCACACTGGGTTCTCTGCTGTCAGTACAGAGCCTGCTTTGGCTCCTCTGTCTCTGTCGCTCTCTGCCCCTCCCTCTCCCTTTCTCTCTCTCTCTCAAAAATAACAAACATTAAATATTAACATTCAGTGTGGAGTAAATTCAGGAAAAAGCACTGTTGTTCCTGACACATTAAACCACGAGTGCTCAATGCATTTTTATGTCATGCACATACTTATATACACGTATATCACATATCAGGATGACCCAGGAGTCCCGAACAAGCCCAAGTGCAAAATCGAGAAGAGGGGCATTTGAAATGACTTCAAATAATTTTAGAGTTATTTCTCTCCAGGGTTGCCTAGCAGTCAAAAAGGATTACTCTATGCACATGTGATGTTGTTGGAATCATAAAACTGAATCAAAGGCAGCGAACTATTTAATCTTCATCCTCTTTAGAATAGCAAAGTTTGGCAGGCCTGGGAACCCGACAGCCTACAGAATGCATATTTCCCACCGAGCCACTTTGCCCAGCCTTCTTACCAGTTCTGCAAGCTTATGGTGTCTGGCTTGTGGCTAGACCACAATTCTGACAGCAATTGGCAAGTGGGGGCTGTGCCAGCCTGACTTCACCATGATGATATCCCAGTTGGGTTACCGGTCTCAACAGGCTGATGTCAAAGCCAGCCCATTCCTCCAACCTGCTCGGTCTGCTGGCTAAAATAATTGGCCGACATTAAGTGAGGGACTAAAGACCAAAGGATTATTTTAGGCACCAGGAGACTAGTTTCACGGTACCGGCTGCTCCTAAGTAAGCACCTTCAACTATGTCACGTACAGGGAGGCAAGATTTGGGAGCCAGACAGATCTAGCTCCAAATCCCAGTTCTTTTGCTTACTAGTCACATGGCACTGGGAATTTCAAGTCTCATCTGTAAAATGGAAGAAACGAGGTTAAGGTTAAAGACATGGTCCACATGGAAACCCAGGACTCTGTAACAGAGGGTATGCATTCAACCAATGACCCTACTGCCACTGTGAATGTTAAGTAAAAAAGAATCATTGATAATAATGATAATCCAGCGGCTCAATCGATTTAGCATCCAACTCTTGACTTTGGCTCGGGTCATGATCTCACGGTTCGCGAGTTGGAGCCCCGCATTGGCAGTGCAGAGGCTGCTTGGGATTTTCTCTCTGCCTTTCTCACTCTCTGCCCACCGGCCACCCCGCTCATGCCCACTCTCTGTCTTTCAAAATGAATAATAAATAAAAGCTTTAAAATAAATAAATATTAATAATGATAATCCAGGAAGGAGATAGTTTACAAGATGAAATATTGGCTCAGCCACTGAGATAAAATTACAGTGCAAATGGCCCAGTCAGTTGTCCGTGTGTGTTTAATTGCTGTGCGCTTTCCTCGCTGGGGACAAAACTGTTCCCTAGGCTCCTGATAGGGCAACTGACACCCAAGACTAGGTTTCCTGCCCTTGTCGATAGAGGTCCTGGTCCGTGAGGTCAGCAGCCCCTGCAAAGGAACATTCCACACTGGTTCAATAAATAGGAAGTCATTAGCAATTGCCTTGCCCCTGATTTCATTGCTACTGAGAAAAACCAGTCCTCAGAACATTTTACTTTGGAGGTGCAGCTTGCTCTGTAATGGCTGTAAATGACACGGACGTCCTCCTATTTGCAACAGGACTTACGTGGAGATGGTAAGACTGCTGTTTTGCCAATGCCATCCTCTCTAGCTCCAAAATCTAAATATTTCCCTCCCTGTCTTTGTCCTTAGCCTACTGGTATTTCTTCCACCACCTGAGTACTTTCACACACACATGAATCGCTCCCCACGAAACGAGACACACTGAATCGTTTGTAGCACGGCATGCAACAGGCCAGCCCCCAAAACGTGATACCCATCCATGACATTATTTAAAGGATTTTGTTATTTCAAAATTTGAGAAATCTGTGCACGAGGAGAGTCCAAAAATCCAAGCAACTGCTTTTCTCTCAGGGGGCATGTTGACATGTTCGGCAACAATTTCCCAAACACTATGTGATGTTTGAAGTTCTTTTCTATCTAGACAATGTGTGTAGTTTGAAAATCACATTGGTGCAGTATGTGTTCTGAGACTGGCTTAATGTTAGGTGACCAGAAATAAAAAAAAAAGCACGTCCTTAAAAATTCCCTCTTCCAATGCCTATCTTCTGCAATCAAGGGGGTTCGTGCATTCCAACTTTACATTTTTTTTGCTCTAACGCCCTGTGTGGCCTTGCTCAGTTTAGATTTGAACCCAGTTCAAAAAAGCATAAGTCCAGGGAAGCATTGTGCAAGAGCCATGTTTACGCTGTATTGCACATTCTTAGCAACACTCGCCGTTTCGTCCATAAACATCAATCTAAATTTTATGAGATTACCAATCAACTTCTCAGAAAATATGACAAATTTAAAGGCAAAAGTAGAGAAAATACTAAATAAAGAAATGCCTCCCCCAAAGTTTATATGAGACAATGAGCAGGATGCATTGATCAAATCAGTGAAGCAAACATTTGTGGAGTGTCTACTTTGGGCATTTCACTGTTGCTAGGTGCTCAGAGGAACACAAAAGTGAGCAAGACTCTAGGCCTTCGCTCAGAAAAATCATACTGTAGTACTGAGGCCTTTGTTCCCCCCGAGGCTTTATCGCATCCAACTTCAAATTATCAGTCAGTAGGTGGGGCGCCTGGGTGGCGCAGTCGGTTAAGCGTCCGACTTCAGCCAGGTCACGATCTCGCGGTCCGCGAGTTCGAGCCCCGCGTCGGCTCTGGGCTGATGGCTCAGAGCCTGGAGCCTGTTTCCGATTTCTGTGTCTCCCTCTCTCTCTGCCCCCTCCCCCGTTCATGCTCTGTCTCTCTCTGTCCCAAAATAAAATAAACGTTGAAAAAAAAATTTAAAAAAAAATTATCAGTCAGTAGGAAAATCACTGTATGGTCTCTACCGGGCACTATAAAGAAATTTATCTCGGAGAGCACAGTACAACTGATGAACTGATGAATTCCGTTCCAAATGATCTTATTAAGTTTTTAATTTTTTTTTTTTACATTATTTTTGAGAGACAGGAGAGAGACAAAGCGTGAGTAGGGGAGGGACAGAGACAGAGGGAGACACGGAATCTGAGGCAGGCTCCAGGCCCCGAGCTGTCAGCACAGAGCCCGACGTGGGGCTCAAACCCACGAACCGTGAGATCATGACCTGAGCTGAAGTCAGACGCGTAACCGGCTGAGCCACCCAGGCGCCCCGTGATCTCATTAAGTTTTAAAGATGGGTAAAAGTATATTTTTGTTAAATAGTTCCTCAAATTTCTTTATATTTACCAGTGGAAATTTTAACACTATAATGACAAAAGCTAGCGCTTATTGGGTGGTTACTACGTGTCTGGCATTGACTGACCTCTAAGCATTTTACATGTGATCATTTTTTTTGTTCCCAGAATAGCCTTTGAAATGGGGTTCCAGTTATCTATTGCTATGTAACTAACCAACTTAAACTTAATGGTGTGAAAGAACAACCATTTGTGCTCACAGATTCTGTGGATCAGGAATTCAGACGGGGCATAGGAAACCAGACGCTGAGGACTTGTTTTGACTCCACAGTGTCTAAGACCTCATCTGGGAAGATTTGAACAGCTGGAGGTGTCCTGACCAACTGGTTGAGGGCTGGAATCACCTGGATGCTTCTCTCCACACCACACAGGTCCGCTACCCGGTGGGATGATTTGAAGAGTGGACCCATGAAAAACTGTGGATTGGGGAACCTAGACTCATGTAATATCTCCCACAGCCTGGGGGTCCTCACAACATGGCAACTTCAAAGTCCTTGAACTTCTTCATGGCAGCTCTGGATTCCAAGAGCATGAGTTCTGGCGAGCAAGGCAGAAACTAAAGCACTATGTATCACCTAGCCGTGGGAACATTGCTTCCACCATATTCCATGGGGCAGAGCAGTTGTTACCTGCTTCAGAGTCAGAGGGAGGGGACATAGACTTGCCTCTGGATGGAAGAAGCGTCAAACAGTTTGTGGCCACATTTTTAAAATGCTACAGATTGTTGTTATTACCAGCATTCTACAGATGGGGAAAATGAGTCACGGAGATGCAAAGTAGCATGTCCAAGACCTATTAATCTAACCCTCCCAGGTACTATTTGGTCCTCATGGGCACTCAGCAATATAATCCACATTCCTTGTTTTTATTTCCATTCTCTTCTGGCGTTCTCCCTCAAATTCACTCTAATCAAGTTTCATCCACCATTGTTCTCATCAAGGTCACTGATGACCGAAATCTTGCTCTACCCAACAGCCACTTCTCCCGTCCTCATCTTATGGCCCTAGGAGACTCATTAATTGTTCCTTCTTTCCAGAGTGCTTTTCTATTTGGGGTCACACTCTCTTGCTCCCCATCGTACTCCCTGGTGGCTCTTTCTCTCTCTAAACACGCTCCTTTAGGGAATCTCCTCCAGTGCCTTGATTCAAAACTCCTGATTTGACATTGCAATCCCAATCTTTCTCTAATTTCCATGTGTGTGGGTTCATTTGGTTGTTCAATGTGCATCACAAACTTGACTTGCCCCAGGAGCACATCTGACTTCCCATCCCCCAAACCTCGTCAGCTTTAGTCAGAAAAATCACCATAGAGTATGGAACACTCCAAAGGTGACGGGAGGGGGAAGAAGCCTTGGCTTCCCCAACACCGTGCTTTGCCATTGGTGGGGCATGGTGAGAGCCATGAGGCATAAATGGAGCCATGAGTGTCGTTTACATAGAGGAGCTCCATGACTCGCTTTCACAAAGCACCAGTCCTCACGGAGCTTGCTGCTTTCACTCCAGGAGACTTCCCTACACATATGGAAGACGGATATTTTATTCAGGGGCATATTTTTGAAACTGATTCCGTGTCCAGAGAAACGGTGAGCGTGGAGGAGACAGAGGGAGAAAAGGAGGCCAGCTAAGTGACCTCAGACCTTTACCCTATCATCCCAGACATAGATGTAATATGAGGACACAGTGTCAGTCTCAGGGTCTTAGCAACTGAAATAGGGCCTGTCCTCACCGGAAATAGAGCTGGACGAACCAAGGGGCAGTGAGGTGCCTCTACTCCTCTTCCGGGGAAGCATATGGTTACCCCTTGCTTTACTTTTGATTCCTTGTGGACCACAGGGTCCTCCTCAGCTGTTTCTCTCTGCTCCTCTTTCTAACTAAGCTTGCCCTGTTTGCACATGGTCCACCATGCCAGTCAACCTTTAATCAACCCTCAAAGAGGGAAATCTGATTGGTTGCTAGACACCCGGGGGTTGGCTGACCTTGAGTCAGGTGCATTTATCTGTGGGCAGTGAGAGTGGGGTCATCTGGGCTGGCAAGATCTCTGAGCTGCTGGGGCATTTCCCAGTGACAGGGACTGTTTTCTAGTAAATTGCAACCCATTGCAGACTGTGCCACTGCAGACAGCAAAGGAGAAAGCTCATGTTTTCCTGATAACACTCCCTGAGAATAACCTTACACATGATGATTAGTGAAAATTAAAGAACCAGGAATCAAATACACTGGACTGAAAGCATGCCTCCTCTGAGGCAGAGGAGGAAGGGGGAGGGAGCAAAGACAGAGCACTGAAATGAAAGGGGAAGAAAAGAAAATGTGGCAATCAGAGGAAAAGAACAGAATTCACCAAATGTCTCCCCGAACATGTGTACACATATGAGACCCGTAGATCAGTAGGGTAAGAACGATTTTTAGAGAAACAAAAAGGCAAAAAGGGGGTGGGGGGGGAATATTAGTTGGATTGCAGCCAGTTTTCCAGCTCCAGACATCTGGAGCCAAGACAAGGAAAGGTGAGGAATAGTCCTCTGCTGGTGCCCTTGCCTCCTTGGGAGCTGGTTACTCGGGATATTTACATTAAATTAACGTGGCTGGCTATGGCTGTGTTCAGCACTTGGATACGCGGTTAAATAATCAGTGTGGTTTGGCTGCTGGTTTCTTTACTGTGGTTAAATAATTGGTGTTGTCTTGGTTGCTAGCTACTTTAAAAATGTGTATGTGCACTTGTTCCCCTTTTTTTCTTTCTCTTGAGCAATTTTGACAAGCCCTTGGCAGAAAAGCGGCTGCCCAGCTCTTAAAGGGATGTGTGTTCTCCTTGTCATTTACATTTCCCCAGATGCTTTCCAAGGATTTGAGATCTTAAAGACATGTCCTTTCTGGGATGTAGATGAAGCACTCTCTGTTAGGAAGGAATTCAGTTCACTTCTTTTGTTTGTGGAATAGAGATAAGGCGGAGCCTAAGGGCATCTGTGGTTTTCCAGAAATGCGCCCCCTTCTTCTAAGGATAATTCACAGGGTTCTCAGATCCACCAGAAGAATAGGGAAAGATCATTATGGTGACTACTGGATAAAACAACCCCATGTCCAGGCATTTACCCCTGTGCTATTCGTTGCTGGACCTCTAAATTCTGGAATGATCCTAGTAGGTGCTCCCTATCTGTTGACTGAAAACAATTAACAGCGAATATCCATACTTTAAGACCGCATGACTTCTGTTCCAGAAAGTTGCTCTATTTAGTCATTTTGTTGGTGTAGTTCATAATTATCAAACTACCACAAACTGCTGTGCCCTGAGACCACAGAAGACCCTCTCTTCTCCAGATGGCTCTGTCCCTTCTCGTATCCTCAAACCTATCTCTGACTCCAGGCAAATAATGATCAGGGCAATTAATCCTCTCTGGGCAGCAAACCGACTGAGACAGCTGCAGCAGAGACAGCACAAGTCCAGGGACAGACTTCCACCTAACACACACAACAGACATTAACTACGTGTGCACATAAATTGTGGATAAAGGCCAAGTCTTCAACTGCTCCTCAGAAACCCGCAAGGGTCTCAGGCGATGAGACCTCAGTACGAGACCTCAGTACGTACCTCAGCACGATGAGGTTTGAAGTCAAATACAGAGAGGAAACTGGTATTTCTGAGTGGGAAGGTGGTGAGGTAAGAGCAAAGTTTGTTTCCTCAAAAATATCTTACGAACATGACAATTCACCTCTAACAGAAGTCCAGAACATACGTCTTCTATCAGTTATTCAGGGGTCACTCAGATACAACATTTTGAGATTTTTTTTTCCTGCTCTGTCTTGAGGTGGGATGGGGGAGGAGGGAAAGAGAAGATCCTAAGATTTTAAGAGGATTCTTCAGAATCCATTGATTTCAGCATTTGAGGAAGAAGTCTTTCCCTTTACAAAAGGTACTCTTTAGCGCTTTTTTTGGCAACTACCCTCACAATGGAGGAAAACTGTCACAAAAGGCAAGCCTTTAAGCAGTCATGTGGTGCTATGGAAACAAGGTGGGGTGATGGCCAAGGGTGACCACCTTGGGAGATCGCTTTCTGGGTGCTCTGGCCTCTTAGGTGGGTAGTGTTGGCTCACTTGACCTTTTGAACTTAAATGTCTTCAGTCTTTGCCTCGTGAATTTCTGAGATTTAATAATGTCTGTCTTACACATAATAAGAGAAATTACAATGAAGGCTGCAGTGAGATATAATTGTTACCTATCAGATTGGCAAGGATCCAAAAGTTCAGTAACATGTTGTGTCAGTGATAATGTGCAAAGACAAACACTCCCATATGCTGGCAGAGCTTTGAGGAAGAACAACGGATCCGTCACAATTTAGAATGAATCTCTTCTTTGACTCAGTAATTCCATTCCTAAAGATGGTTCCTCTAGCTGTATTAAAGTACTAATAAAATGACAAATGCGTAAGGTTATTCACCATCACACTAAAATACAAAAGGACTGGAATTTAAACGTTCCTAAATGAGAAACGGGTTAAATAATGTATGGTACATCCCCAAATGGAGTATTATACACTCATCCAAAAGATAAGCAAGTATATGTCAGCACTTAATGAAGTGATATGGAACGGTGTCTAAAATATACTTTTAAGTGAAAAAAAATAAGGCTAATTTCATTGTTTCAAAAATATATGGACAGAGTGCCTGGGTGGCTCAATTTGTTGAGTGACTGACTTGATTGTGACTCGGGTCATGATCTCACAGTCATGAGATTGAGCCCCAGATCAGGTCCTGCACTGAGTGTGGAGCCTGCTTTGGATTCAATTCTCTCCCCCTCTCTCTGCTCTTTCTCTTCGCCCCCCCCCCCTCTCTCAAACAAATAAACATTAGAAAGATACACATTTACATATATATGCAGTATTTCTGAGAATGCATACAAGAAACTGATCATGGTGGTTGAAGGAAGTGGGTGCCCTGATGCAGAGATGAGTAGAAGCTTTTTGGAGACCTTGCACTTTTTACAACCTTGCATGCTTTACTATGTATGTGCATATATTTTCTATACAAAAAAAATACACTTAAGGGGCACCTGGGTGGCTCAGCCGGTTAAGCATTTAGCTCTTGGTTTCAGCTCAGGTCATGATCTCACAGTTGGCAGGATTGAGCCCCGCATCAGGCTCTGAGCTGACAGCAGAGAGCCTGCTTGGGATTCTCTCTCTCTCTCTCTCTCTCTCTCTCTCTCTCCTTCTCCTTCTCTCCTTTTTGCACTGTCTCTCAAAATAAATAAATAAATAAATAAATAAATAAATAAATAAACAAACAAACAAACTTAAAAAATACATTTAGAAATTCTTAAGTAAAATAAACTATAAAGCAAACCAAAAAAAAAAAAAAAAAGTGAAACGAGCTTGGGTAATTCAATGCATGCCCATGCATGAAGCAAAGATATAAAGGATAAAGCCACCTCTCACAAAGTTCCCTAATGCGAAGACCATTGGCACAGAGAGCTGACCCAGGTGAGAGCCCAAGAAATACTTCTGAGACGGATAACTCAACTATATGAATGATTACGTCAATATAAATCATTAATCATTTGGGGAGATGTGCACAACTTATGGGTTTAAATCACATGTATGGCCTCACTTTAATTTTTTTTTTTTCATGGACAGAAAACGAATACTAATTATGGAAGCTTTAAGTAATGAAGCTGTAAATGAAAAGATTTGCTTTAAGATGCCTTCTAGGTTAAAACAGAGTGCTTCCCAGGAGGTTTCAGGAGAGTGAAACTATCCTGTGTGACACCATCATGGTAAATACATAGCGTCATGCATTTATCAAAACCCACAGAATGCACACCACAAAGAGCGAACCCCAGTGTAAACTCAGAGCTTTCTTTAGTAATAATGTGCCAACACTGGTTCATCAACTGTAACAACTAACATTGTATTACAAACATAATAAAGATGTAATAAGAAGGCAAATTAAACCTGAGGGAGGGGAGAAGGGAACGTGGAAACTTGGAACTTTGCAAGCAATTTTTCTATAAGTCTAGAAGTGTACTTTTAAAAAATAAGGTCTATTAATGACAAAAAAGGAAGAAGGGAGAAAGGAGGGGGCGTTGGGGAAAAGGGAGGGAAGAAAGAAAGGCAGAAGAACAAAGTTGGAAGACTTTTAAAAAGGCTTCAGCCTTCTGGCACGTCCAGTAGGCACTCATTAAATATCTCTTGGCTTCCACTGAATGAAATTCAGTGAGAAATGAGCAGGTGAATGTGAAACCAGATTTAAAATGTAGGAAGAGTGTGAATTCATTAGTGATGTGTTGGTAAAGTCCTGGGATACACATTTCATTGGAAAAGATTAGGTGGCTGGAATCTTTATGAATCATTAAGATCATACATTTGTTTCCCAAGACACTTTATGACAATTATGCATTTCCAGCAATGAAGATGTAAGCAATTCTAATGCATGTCCCCCCAAACTGCTTGACAGGTATTAATCACACACTCACAAATCCTACTAGCTCATTGATAGATATACATAGTTTTTGTTGTCGACAGCTACAGGATTTTTAAAAAGCTGATTTTTAAGACAGTTCATAAGTTCTGTTCCAAATTATGGTATTTTTATTTAGAGAACAGTTTATCCAGATTTATGAAACGATAGGAAAAAGTTTCTTCTTCCTGATTTCAATAGTGAAAAAAAACAGATTTTTGAACCAGGTCTGGCGTGGCTTTGAGACATTCTATAATACCCTTGTAGAATTGGCCCCAATTATTTTTGAACTTAAGGCGTGACGGGCGAAATGCGTACAAGGTGCTATCTTGGAAAAGTTACTCTTTGTAGGAAGCTAGGAGTCTGCCAGCTGCAAGGCGGAGAGAAGGTGTGCCTCAAGCGGTCCATATAGAACTGCTACTTCAGAGAGTGTGAAAGTCAAGTTTCCTGAGAATTGGAGCTCCTGCTGGTTTTTTGGGATTTCCTCTCGTTATTAGATGTTGAAACCCGGCCAGGATCTTGATCTCTGGAGTCCCAACGCAATGGTGTGGGGCGCGTCTTCTGCCCCTTACAGAAGACGCCTCCCACATGTCAGGAAAGGCTGGGTTGTGTTGCCAGTTTCCATCCTGGATCATTAACAACATTCTTTGAAGAATCAAAAGTTTGTTTCTTACATTTCTATTCCTTTTCCCACCGTGGTGAATCCTTAAATTCCTGCACCTGACAACGTAATCAACTTTTAAACCAAAGAAAATGACTAGTAGCAATATATAGTACAGAGCTTTTTCAATTATCTGCGGTGAAAGGCCAGATTACTGTTTCTATTGCAGATACTTGGTAAAAGAGAATAAAAATAAGTTACTAGAAAAATGAGATTTTATTAGATTCAACAGACATAAAATGACATTTCCAAGTTGCAGTATCCGGATGCTTACTCCTAAATTGCCATGGGCCACTGAGGACCAGTCCAGGGACCAGCGCCAACCTACAACCCTCCCCCCCGCCCCCTGCAAAAGGACAAGGGCACATGACCCAGACCCAGTGAAGTTCCAGGGCTTTGCCTTGAACGTTTTTGGGGGGGGAAAGGTCATTATTTCTATCGCAACTGCCAGAAAATACATAACATTCACATTGTAGCTAGACTAGTGAGTGTATCAAGCAGGATTTTCATCGTTTTCCCCCCCCTCATTTTCTTTCATCTGACTACTAGTTAATTTAAACATCTTTGCACTTGCCTGTTGTCATTTGGATGTACAGCCCTATGAATCATCTGTTTGCATCTTCCCTCACTTTCTCTTAGACTTTTTCCTGGAAGTCTGTAAGAGCTCTTTGCTTATTAGAGAATTAGTCTTTTGTCATCCACTCTATCAATATTCTTGCCAGATCTGTGGGTCTATTAACTTTGTCTCTGGTACTTCCACATACAGCTACTTAATTTTGTATGTAGTTCGAATAGGTATGTTTTTCTTCCACATCTTCTGATTTTCCAGTCTTGGTTATCATAAGAGTCTTTCTAATTCTAGGTTATATACACCATTGCCAAGATTTTCTTATTTGTTTGCTTTATATTTAACTTTTTACCTGGAATTTTTTTCTACATTTCCTTCTACCTAGGTTACTAGCTTTGCCAGCATCGTTTACTTAAGAGACTTTCCCCGCTGATTAAAGCATAACCTCTGTGAGGTTAATATATGACCAAGATGATGGCTTAATTAGCCTTAATAATTCAACCAACATGGGAATATCATTTTACACTTTAAAACTTCAGAACCGTATCATTCTCTTTAGGCTTTCCGGGCCTCTGTCGTAGAAGCGACGTGGACTCATTCTGAGATGGTTGATTTAGAAAACAAAAAGGTCTAACTTTTTCATCATTCACCCATCAAATATTTCATTGACCTGCGATATGGGTTAATGGGATGTGGGACGTAAGGAAAACAGAAGAGTCCAGAGAGATCTCCGGCCCAAACAGTTGAACATGATGGAAATTGTGTGTGATCATCTCTTGTAACACCATAAACCACCTCCAAAGCTAGTGGCTTAAAACAGCAGTCTTTGTTATTTGTTGTGATTCTTTGAGCTGAGTGGGCTAAACTGTACTGTCACCTGTACTGACCCAGTGCAGGGTCAGGTGAAGAAAATGTTTTTAGGGCACAGAGTTGAGCAGGAGGCACTCTTTCTTGAAGTCCCTGCAATACCACTAACGTATAGTTTGCAAATATCTCCTCCCACTCCATAGGTTTCAGCCGGATGTTAGTTAAAGCGAGGTGAAGGTCCAGCCCAGAAAGCAGGTGGAGAATATAGGAGATTTTGCTGAGAACAGATCGAGAGTAGAAGTGGGGTATTTTCAGGTGGACAGGTGCTCATGATGAAAATTAAATCAACTTAAGAGATGTTCCAAGTGATATGGGGATTAGTGGCTGGGTGATGGAGGGACAGGCTGGGAGGTCTGGTGATTATTACTGAAAAGCTGGATGTGAGACACGGTGTACTCATGGTCTCGGGAGCTTATGGGGGTGGGGTGTTCATTTATTCTCCTATCTCATCAGAGCCTCCTTCTGAGGCTTGGTCTCTTGGACGGCTGATTGCTCCACAGGCCTGGAACGCCATCAGTCTGGGGTGGAGATATCCCCAGAGAAGACAAAACTCTTGGCCCCTCCTTAAATCCCACTGAGAGCAAAATTAAGGCCAAGACGGGCAAGTTTTGCAAACCACAACAATCAGCCCACCGACCTCTCGAGTAGCGCTTCTCAAAGTTTGCTCCCCAGACAAGCAGCAGCAGTAGCAACCCTTGAGAACTTGTTAGAAATGCAGATTCTCAGGTCCCACAAGCCCTACTGGATCAGGAACTCCAGGAGCTGGGTTTTAACAAGGCCAACCTGCAAGTCTCATGCTCACGAAGATTTGAGACCCACCATTCTAAAGGAACTCAACGAACATTAGTTTAAAAATGCAGATGAATGTTGACCTTGTCCTTATGCGCCTAAAATCACAGAACATTAAAGATGAAAAGATTTGATTTCAAGCGTCTAACGTGGCCTTGAGCCTCCCATGTGAAAGATTCACGTCTCAGAGAGAGTGAGATTTGCCCAAGTCCTCTTGGCAGAACTGAGACAACAACTCCAAATAACAACAAGCCCGGGGCCTGAGAAATGGGTGTTTTCATGGGCCACACAGTGGCAGCTTTTCTATTAAAAACACACATACATACATACATACATATATACATACATACATATAGATAGACGATAGATATTGTGTTTTCTACTATTCAAATCAGAGCAACATGGTCTGCCTTAACTCGACCTGCTTCTTTTAAAGTGCTTTGTTTTGTTTTGTTTTTTTAGGGGGGAGGCGGACAAGGGGATTGCCGAGGTGCAGCTTCCCAAGGCAGACAGCCTCTGAGGAATGCAGCCGTCTCCCCAGGAACGGGAGGGTTCTTTTGCAGCCTGATAAATCTTCCTACCCTGAGGCTCTGTTCTGACTTTTGCCATTTCTAATTCACGCGGCCTCAGGGGAGAGGCGGACGGCCGAACTTTGCGCGCACTGGAGCCCCGGCTCCCTCTGCTTTTGGAGAGGAGATTTAGCCTTAATTTTTGTGACAGATGGAGTTGATAGTCTCTCCACGGAAAGGGGAGGAAAAAAGCGCCAGTTTTTGACAGGCCGCAGAAGCCCGGTGCCTCTGGTGGTTGAAGGCTGCGTTGCGCCACAGTTAAGGTAGTTTGCAAACTCCCGCGCCTGGATTGCAGAGGCTGCTGTACCCAGGCGGCTTCCCTTAACCGAGGGACGGATTGAAACCCACTCTAATAGAAACCTTGCTGCATGCCAGTTTATCCCCTTCCTTTATGACTGCGGCCATATGGTGCTGCTCAACATTCCTAAAGATTTTTAATGCTGTAATTATTTTTTCATCGCCGTCCGAGTTAGAAACTTATATGCCTCAAAGAAATTAATTTGATTGATCGGATTTATGTCTTGCAACTGACACGGCTCCCCGGCTCAAGAACCGTACCTGCCAGGTCGGCAAAGAGGGACCCTGTGGTTGGGGCGGGGCCCTTGTAAATATCTCATCGGCATTCTCCTACCTGAAGTGTGGGCCTCTTGTGTGCGTTTGAGTTTTGTTTCGTTTTTCTTCAGTTTCAAAGTCCAACATTAAATTCTCCCCCCCCCCCTTAACTCCCCCTCACTGGTGATCAGGACTCAAAGATAGGGAACTAGATAAACAAACTGAATTCTGAACCCAGTCGAAGGCACAGATGGGAGCCAGGGAGAATTAATAAAACTCTCAAAAAAAAAAAAAAAAAAAAAAAAGGAAAAAAGACCCCAACAAAAAGGCCTGTGGCAAAGCCGGATGCGAACAGCTGCCCCTGAGCCCTGCCCGCTGATTCTGAGCTTGAGCCGGGGCTCCATATCCGAGCCTCCTTAAGAGTAGGAGGAGCTCCCGGGCCTCTGTCAGGCTCCTTAAGCCGTTCCTTTCAAGCCCTGAATGCCTGAATGTGAGCTGCCCACCACCCTCCCCGCCCTCCCCCACTCCGCAACCCCACTCCACTCCAGCGGCTCGTAAAAAAAAAAAAAAAAAAAAAAAAAAAAAAAAGTTTCAACAACAACAGGCAGGACCAATAGCATCTCGAAAAGCCGGGAAAGGGGGCCGAGCAAAGGGCGAAAGAGAGTGGAGAAAGGAGAAAGCGGGCAGGCTCGGAGCGCGCGGGGCCGGGCTCGGCTAGCTGGAGGAGCGTTGCTAATGTTTTTGTTTGTTTGCTTTTCCATGCATGCATAATGAGGGGGCACCGCGGCACCACGCGGGGGCTCCCGGCCCACTTTTGTATTTAAAGCCTCGCAGCCAGCGAGTCCGCAGCCGGGCTCAGCGGATCCGCTCCCGGGGCCCCTTGTCACCCGAGAAGCCGCCGCCGAGGGAAGCCCGGGAGCCGCTCTCCGGCCGTGCCGAGTTTCTTGTTCTCCCCGCGCCGCCCGGAAAGGGCTCCCCGGAGCACGGAGAGGCCGGGGTCGCCGCGGGCGGAGGGGGAGGGGACGCGGGCGTCCAGGGCCGCGGGAAGGCGGGCAGCGCACCGACCCGAGCCAGGAAGCGGCGCGATGCTAGAGCCCGCAGCGGCGGCGGGCGGTGGCGGCGGCGGCGGCGCGGCGCTGAGCCCGGGAGGAAGGAGCCGCTGCGGCCGCACAACGGATCTGCAAGCGCGGAGCAAAATGCACCCGCGGCGCCGCGCGGTCCTGCAGCCCCCGCCGCGGGCCCCGCGGCCCGCAGCCCCCGGGGCGGCAGTGAGCGCCTCCCGCCACCGCCGGGGGCCGAGCGGAGGGGCTCTCCGCGGCTGTGCATTTCTGGGAAACCACCACAGCCCGAGCGAGCGGGCGACCCGACCTTCTGCGAGCGGCGCGGCACCAGCGAGCGGCGCGCATGGATTTATGAAAACACTCATGCAAGAAGTTTGCAGGACTGGGGCAAACTTTTCCACCGGCTCCGCGTCCGCCGCTGCCCGCGCCTCGTCTCCTTTCCCCTCTTCGCCCGGCGGCCGCCGCTGCCCGCGATGGTGGCAGGGCTGCTGGGCGGCGGCGGCGGGGCCCGCGCGGGGACCGTGCCGGGCGCCTGGCTGTGCCTGATGGCGCTGCTGCAGCTGCTGGGCTCGGCGCCGCGGGGCTCGGGGCTGGCGCACGGCCGCCGCCTCATCTGCTGGCAGGCGCTGCTGCAGTGCCAGGGGGAGCCGGAGTGCAGCTACGCCTACAACCAGTACGCCGAGGCGTGCGCGCCGGTACTGGCGCAGCGCGGCGGGGGCGACGCGCCGGGGGCCGCCGCCGCCGCCGCCGCCGCCTTCCCGGCCTCGGCCGCCTCGTTCTCGTCGCGCTGGCGCTGCCCGAGCCACTGCATCTCGGCGCTCATTCAGCTCAACCACACGCGCCGCGGGCCCGCCCTGGAAGACTGTGACTGCGCGCAGGACGAGAACTGCAAGTCCACCAAGCGCGCCATTGAGCCGTGCCTGCCCCGGACGAGCAGCGGCGGCGCGGGCGGCCCGGGCGCGGGCGGGGTCATGGGCTGCACCGAGGCCCGGCGGCGCTGCGACCGCGACAGCCGCTGCAACCTGGCCCTCAGCCGCTACCTGACCTACTGCGGCAAGCTCTTCAACGGGCTGCGCTGCACCGACGAGTGCCGCACGGTCATCGAGGACATGCTGGCCGTGCCCAGGCGGCGCTGCTTCAACGACTGCGTGTGCGACGGCCTGGAGCGGCCCATCTGTGAGTCGGTCAAGGAGAACATGGCCCGCCTGTGCTTCGGTGCCGAGCTGGGTAACGGCCCGGGCAGCAGCGGCTCGGACGGGGGCCTGGACGACTACTACGACGAGGACTACGACGACGAGCAGCGCGCCGGGGGCGCGGGCGGCGAGCAGCCGCTGGACGATGACGACGGCGTCCCGCACCCGGCGCGCCCGGGCGGCGGCGCTGCAGCCACGGGCGGCCGCGGGGACCTGCCCTACGGGCCGGGGCGCAGGAGCAGCGGCGGCGGTCGCTCGGCGCTCGGAGGCGCTTGGACCCCGCTCGCCTCCATCTTGCTGCCGCTGCTGCCGCTGCTCTTTTAGCCCTGGAGTCCCCCGCCGTGGGCTGCGGGAGGGCCTGCGCCGGGGCACCTGTGGCACGGGGACCGAGGGGATGGTTTGGATACTTTCCAAAGCGTGTACTAAGTAGACTCTGCCTAGCGGGTCTCTCCTGCACGACTCTTGGCACTTCTCCCGTGTCCTCTCCCGAGCATGACTTCTTGGACATCCTCCCCCTCCCATTCAGGCTCCAGAAACTCCCAGCTCGTCTGCCCAGCGGAAACCGGCCTAGCTAGAGTTTAGGATGCCGGGGATGGAATGGGGGAGGCGGGGTGGGTGGGTGGGTGGGTGGGATGTGGAGAGAGGATACTGACCTGTGGGGCCTTAACAGTTTCAAAGGAGTGGGCTTGGAGCAGGAGTTTGAAGGAAGATTTACATTTGCAAAGGGGCTGTTTATTAGCATTTTAACTGTGCGGGGTGGGGGGGGGGGGGGGGGAGTGCCGGTGTCGACTTTTATTGTGGCCAGTGAGGACATTGCAATCGTGAGTAAACAGAAAAGTCCACTAACCGATTCATTTGTTTACTCTTGGTCAGCGCTCAGAATTCTGTTTGGGCGGGGGAGGGGGAAAGGGAAGGGGTTAATATGCCTGAATTCGTTTGGGGCAACTGTGAGCCCTTGACCTTAATTTCATTGCCACCACTCTGATCTCTTAGCACATTTCTTAGGATTAAGGGTCAAAAAGATGCTGATCTAAAGGGTTGCTAGTGGTGTTGAACAATGCAACTTTTATGTAAAAGAGCTGTGCACTGCCATCTATGAAAGGCTCTTACGATGTTTGTCTTGTCATTTTGTTCTTTACATCAAATTGTATGTACAAATACGCGGAGAAAATATATTGCCTCTGCTTTTATCAGGGTGCTACACTCTGGTACTTCTATATAAAGTGTATTAAAACTGGGATTTGTTACCAGTGGCTGTACTGTGTATATAGAATTTTTATAAATTGTATGCTTCAGAAATAATTTATTTTTAAAAAGAAATTAAAAATTTAAATCTGCAACCATGTTACACTTTCCTCCCTGAAAGGTATAGAATCCGTGTGTCACCAGGGATCCAAACCCACAGTCCATTGTGAAGTGTGCTCTATCTAGAACAGTCTTAAAATGTACAGTGTATTTTATAGATTGAAGTTAACATTGTTATTTTCAAGAGAATTTATGGACATTGTAGAAATGTATAAATGCATTTCCAAACTGCCTTAAACATTGTATTTTATAGACATCGTTTAAAAAAAAAAGTCCTATGTTTTAAATAACTATGGCTTTGTGTATTTTTTGGTTATTTGTTTTATTAAATATGTACATCAGTAAAGAGTTTTTAAATAATGAATATGGTGTAGTTACTTTCCAGAGTTACACTGTGGGTTACCCAATAATGGGTAAGGATGGGGGTGGAGGGGCCCCGGGGAATCTATCAACCATCAACTGAAATTAAAATACAGCACAAGACAAGAAATGAGGGCTATTATTTCTGCCTCTAATTTAATGAACAATTAGACATGTGTAAATGAAGCAGCTAAAAGATAAAACTGACTGGCCTGCATTGGTTTTTACCTTTATGGAGAGAACTCCCAGATAGTGTCTTCCGTTTCTTTTGCCTCTAACTCTTCTCTACACAATTTGGGGATAACCCAGAGGTCTCTCACCCTCCCCCCTTTTCCACTGAGACACCCCCCCCAAGCCCCTCCTCCAGGAGTGTCCCTATCTAGCTATAGACATTCTCATACAATCAAACATGCCAATAACATCTGTTACCAATAGGTCTTAGGAAACCTGGGACACCCCTTCAAAGTCATTTTCACACGTCTGTTGAAAAAAGTACAAAAATTTGTTACAAAACATTCAGGCGGGCAAAAGTAAACACACTGGGGAGAGGAACAATCCCCAGAACTTGTAATATTGTTGTGAGGAGTTGTTTAGCAGTGGGCTGAAGGCTGGGTTCCTGCCAGAGCTACTGATCTACACTCAAACGCCCTTAGATAAATAATTACACTCTTAAGCTGTGTCGAGTGCTGATACACTTGACCTTGTAAATAGAAATGTTTGCAGTAGGAATAAACTCCGGCATTGGAAAATCTTTTAAACATTAACACAAAAGAGAGCGCTCTGTCCTCTGGGGATTTGAGTCTGAACCTCGCCAAGCTAGGCACTTGCAAGAGGGAAAAAAAGTTTATTTATCTTCTATTCCTGGTGTTTATTTAAAGCTTTTCATTTTAAACGCGGTGATTGGAAGGCGAGTCAGGAGTTTAAAAAGTCACCACAAATAAACTTTGTCTGAGGGGTCGACAGATTAGCAAGATCTCGTGTCTCTTTATATGATATTAACATGTACTGAGAAAACATAACCAGATTTCTCTGCTGCCTGAAGTAATTAACAAAGCTATGCCCCCTTCCCACTCCCCCCCCCCTCCACTCCCCCCCCTACTTTCCAGGTTTCTTTTTGCCTCTAACTCTTCTCTTTTCCCAGCTTTTATGGACAGCTTCAAGGCACTTCTTATTGGATCTAAAACCAAGATGGGTGTATGTGTAGCATCAGAAAGTCTGAGATAGCTGTAGGGTGGTCTGTGGCTGCAATCCTCGGTCACCTGAATGGTTGAGTACACATATTGTTAAAACAAAGCTGGAAGCGTTGTTTCTTTGGGAAGTGAACAAAGAGTATTCCAAGAGACTTGTAAATGAAATCAGCGTTCTTTACAAACCTCGCGTTAGCAATGCTCCTGCATTTGTCCTTAAATATATTTAAATCATCTCTATCTCCTGTTATTTTAACACATTCTTGACTAAAAGTTAAGTCTTTGTCCCAGTAAAAGGCCCCAGTTTTTCCCAGTAAGAAGTAAAAGGCATTAGCACTAGAAAAGGCTTGATAATTAACTGGTACAATAAACTCACGACTTGATTTTACAGGGTCCTGTCAAAAGCATCTGCCTGGAATAAATCAACACAGCTCGCTGTTGGGGAGAGAGGGACACGAGGCTTTATGCTTTCTTCCTTAAAGAAAGTGAACATTGATCGGTGGCTCATTTTAATTTAAACAGTTCTATACCAGAGCCCAGGAGCCCCTGGTCCCTCTACAAGACCTAGTGGATTCCAGAACAGGTTGCTGAGATGTTAGAAACGTTGGCTATGGGATTGTATGTTGCCATCTGCTCCGAGGCAGAAAGAATTTTACAGATGTGGACATCTGTAATATCTCATGCTCTCTGGGGAACCTTTCGGAATTTTGGACATTTGAGACGGCCAAATGTCTCATGGAGAATGCCTGGAAGGACCATTACTGAAAGAAAAAGGTATCTCTGGCTTTTCCTGGGGATTCTCAAAAAGGGCCTTGTTTCTCAGAAGTCTTGCAAGGGCCCAAGGAACTCCTTTTGGATTTCACGTAAAATCATGTGTCCTGGAGTCTGGTCCCGTTTCCCCCGTTAGCAGGTTTGCATTCTCAGTGACAGTTTATTTGTCTTTTGGAGGCACTTCAGTGACAAATGTTTAAGGGAGTGTAGGACAATGGTGGAGAACAAGGAGGCAGTTCATTGAACTGACAGTGACCATACAGTAAATAGAAGGAGGTTCAGGCTTCACTGCTCACCCAAGCACACAGCAACGCTTTTGTTTATGACCACAATGGACATAACATAAGGTCTCTGTTATTTTTAAACAATCTATAGCAATGTATGCTAGCAATACACATATGTGAGAGGAAAAATGGCTGGAGGGGACTAAATTCTCCTCCTGAGCAACAGGACATCCCTGTGCTTAGGCACGGTCCTGACAAATGTCCATAAGGACGCAGATCCCGGGGCCATCTGCCAAAACTTAAGGGGCCACCACACTCCGACACATCCGGGGTGCACCATGGCTCTCCCAACGGGACCCGCACGGATGAAGACACAACTCAGAACCGGTAGCATCTTTCTCAATGAGTCAAGAGAACCCACAGGAGTGGGGTGCCCTGCGTTCGCACCCCCCACCCCATCCAGCAGCGCCATGCTGTATAGAATAAAAAGAGAGAAACGTCACAAGAACCCTCAGGGACATCAAGCTCTGCACTAAAAGCTTTCTACTTTCAAACTTTGGCTTTGTATCATTAGCTTACTGGGTTCCGCGGCAGAAGTTCTCAGATTTAACCTCATGGATCCCTTTTTGGACCTGTAAAAGGAAAAGTGCACATTATCTGGTTTTTGGTCTCTTACACTAAGGAATATCGGAAACGGCGTCAGTTGACCCCATTTCTCCCAGCTCCCCAAAGCAAGCTGTGGGGAGGCAGCCTGTTACAAACACCTCGTGGCCCCAGAGTAGTTCTGGGAGGGCTGGGTTTCCAGTGGGTCTGGCAGCCTTGTGAGTTAAGTAAAGTTGGATGTTACTGTATTCTATGTGAGGGATTGTCTCTCCTGGACAGTTGAAAAGGTTCACCCTTGACTATCTGAATGACATAAGTAATGTGCTATTAGCATAAATACCTTCTAGGGCATCCATTTAATCAATTTCTTAAATAACAGAATGATCTACTACAAAATAGTGGACTGTATACACTATATTTTGGCACAAAGATGGTCATTCTCCCACTAGTACCAGGGGCTCTAAATAAATGATTTCAACAATGTTTTATTAAAGGCCGACAAGAGCCCTCGAGCTGCATTAATCGGGGAGAAGTCGAGTGGCACTTTTGTTATGGAAATGTTAAGCACATAATAGCACAGCCAGACAATGTACGGCCACTTCATTCTTTCAGCCATGCTGACACCCTCTTAAAGAGGAACTGCAGGGAAGGATGTGGGAAAGATTTGCTTTCTGAGGGAGCTTTCAGCTAATATTTCGGAGGACTACCTCCAAACCCCGTGTGATATGCATGCAACGGAAGCCGGAAGGGCTGCTGAGATCCTCAGAGTGCTTCCTTCCCTTATTTCAGGAGCTCCGGGTACCAGAGGGAAAGCAGAGGTCTCCATTTTTTGACAGCGCATCTGTTGAAACTAAATTTGCGTGATTCTGTGGGGCTACAAGTTCGCTTTTCCTAAAGCAGATCAAAGAATCCGTTACTCTCAGTGGTGTTGATATACACGATCGGTAGTGTCGATGAGCTCTCCTTAAGCAAACCGTTCCATGGCCAAATCTGCAAACAGGTCAACATACACGGTTGCATCAAGGACATCTTCAACCTGTAACAAAAAATAGAATGGTATTATCCGTTTCCAACTTGATAGACACCCCTATGCTCCCTGGTTATCTATATACATTCCTACACGTTTATTTCTCCATTCAGATTTTATAAGCTGTATAGGGTATCTGTGTGTTCTTGGATACCAGAATGGAACGATATCTCACAGCCAAATCTTATCATGTATTTTATCACTGATGCGATGTTACTAAGCATCAAAACAAAACATTTTGGTGAGATTTGAGGACCCCCTCGTAGATATCTCTCTTACAAAAATGCCAGCCAGCCAGCCTTTAATTTGAACCTGTGAGACCTCTTACCTGTCAGGTAAGGACACCTATTAGCAATCACTGAAAGAAGATTTTAGGATGATTAATCCTAACGACTGAGTAACCCTCACCAGGTGAGGGGAAGGGATGAGGAACAGAAAGAATGAGCTGTGGTTCCACAGGCACTCTCTGGGCCTCTACTCTGTGGCGGCACCAGTGTGAATTTGGAATACCTTGTCCCTGGACAGGTGGCAGTCAGGATGGGGAGACAGACACACACATATGTTCAGCATCAAATAAAGAGCCCAGAGGAGAATGATAGAATGACTTGGCCCAACATTGGGTTTAAGGAAAACTTCTTGGGGAAGGTGATGCTGAAGCTAAGTCTGAAGGCAGGATAGGAAATTGGCAAGGAGAAGGTGGGAAAAACACTTCCACCAGAGGGAACCGCATGTGCTAAGGCAAGGGGGGATGGAAAAGGATACTGTGTGCGCGCAGGTGGTGACCCTTTGCAATGGTCACAGCATAAAGTAGGAAGTAGCAAGAACGAGGCTTGAAAGAAGGGTAAGTAAACACCAGGCCACAGAAGCCTTGGATGTCACGCTAGGCATTGGCTACACCACGCACACGGGAAGCGTCTGGGAATTCCTAGCTGACAGCTCCAGAAGTTCACCTTCCTGAGCAGAGTACACGACAGTTTGCAGAAGGGAAGACCAGAGACTGGGAGAACAGGGGGTAGGGGTGGGGGTACTGCCAGGTCCAGTGGACAAAGACCGTGAGGGGAGAGAGAAGGCAGATTCAAGACACTGGGATGGGTCAAACATGGAGTGTTGGAGGGGGGCAACACGACTACTGGGTTTCTGGCTCAGTCAATTGGTGGATGAGGCCATCTTCTGTCCCAGAGGAAGAAAGTTTGGAGGGCAAGTCATAGTCCAGGATACCCAGAATATCCCAGTTGGCAGTGTGTTACAGGAAACGAACCGCAGGTCTGAAGCTTGGGGCAGAAGTCAGACTCGTGCAGTAATCACCGTTAAACCTCTACAAGTGACGCACCCAAGGACAAGTGCACGGGCAAAGAAGTGCAGTGGGGAGAGGAAGAGAGTGCCCAGAAAAGGAATCTCAGGAGGGGTTAGAGAAGGTCAAAGATGCCCGAGGAAGAGCAGGAACCAGGAATAATAAAATTTCCGGTCATGGCCACCTAAATATAAAATGCTTAGAGGGGCCAATACTATGAATAAATCTTGAAAAGTAAGATGAATTGACTGGGTTTCTAATATAAGTGACCAAAATCTTCTTCATTATAGCAATGGTAGTAATCATAATTATAATCAAAACTGTCTGGAGGAAAATAAAAAATTATCAAAATTATGCCACTGCATTAAAATAAGAGTAATAATGATAGTTAATATTGTTGAGTGATTATGATGTGCCACACACAGTGTGCCATGCACAATACGTATAATGTCACCATTACAACATCTTTGTGTTCCTTTCACTATTATTTCCACTTTGAGGATGGAGGAACTGATGTTTTCATAACTGTGGTTATTCAATGAATAGCATATACAATCGACATGTTTGTGTCAAGAGATTAAGATCATAGCTTTTGTGCTGTATTGATTTTCAAAGTACAGAAAGCCTGAATAGCCCATGCACTTTTGAAATACTGCACCAAATTCAAATGATTTTTCCTAACCATCTCTCTATAGGACATTTATCTATGTGCTAAAATGTTAGCAGTGGTGGTATTGCAGATAATTACTATTTTCTTCCTTATATATTTGTGTTCCCCAAATTTTATTAATGAATATACAGTATCCTACTTTCATATTAAAATGTTTTTAAAATACGGAGCCTCTGGGTGGCTCAGTCGGTTAAGCATCCGACTTCGGCTCAGGTCACGATCTCATGGTCCGTGAGTTTGAGCCCCGCGTCGGGCTCTGTGCTGACAGCTCAGAGCCTGGAGCCTGCTTCCAATTCTGTGTCTCCCTCTCTCTCTGCCCCTCCCCTGTTCACACTCTGTCTCTCTATCAAAAAATAAATAAATAAATAAACGTTTAAAAAAATACAGCTTTAAAATGTTTTTAAAATAATAACACTCAGAGCCATAAGGAAGAAATAAAAAAGTACAGGTTCAGCATTTGTGATCACTGTCCCCAGTTACCTCGACTTCACAGGAACGTATCTTTTTCCTCATTTGCTCACTACACCTCAAATTCTTGTGAAGAAAAAGTGATGGTTTTTGAAGCCTAACATAATTCAAACTGTAAAATCGCTCTATTTGAAAAAGCATATGACAGGGGCGCCTGGGTGGCGCAGTCGGTTAAGCGTCCGACTTCAGCCAGGTCACGATCTCGCGGTCCGCGAGTTCGAGCCCCGCGTCCGGCTCTGGGCTGATGGCTCAGAGCCTGGAGCCTGTTTCCGATTCTGTGTCTCCCTCTCTCTCTGCCCCTCCCCCGTTCATGCTCTGTCTCTCTCTGTCCCAAAAATAAATAAACGTTGGAAAAAAAATTAAAAAAAAAAGAAAAAGCATATGACAGATGAAAATAAATCATAAAAACATAAAAATGTGAGAGCAAGAAAAGCCTCAGGAGATCTTCCATTCATTCATTCATTCATTCAATCAATCAATGTTTACTGAGCACTTACCAGGAGCCGAGGGACACGTTTGGCCACCAGAACTACAGCAGGGAACCAAAAAGCAAAGCTTCCTGCCTGCAGGGAGTGTGGTCCCTGCTAGGAAACTGCTTTCTGAATTTCGCTCCCTCGGGCGTCGTAATGAGACCATCCTTCATTTACTAAAGAGTAGAACATACCTTCTTCTTTTCCCTCTACCCATTCACTAAGTGTTTTGTGTGTTTTACCTTTCTCAAAGCATGTCCCTGCCTCACAGATATGTGTGGGGAAAATATATACTTCTCTATCAATGACTAATCAGTCTGGTTTTTTATGTGCTTTACAAGTGGAACAATTAAATCTTATAATTTTGCAGTTTATTGGACAGGTGTCTTCTAGTGAATTTCAGAATGGGAGAGCTAAGTCAAAAACTGCCATGGCACTTTCAGGAGCTAAAATGTACCTTGATTCTTGACATGTGCCAAAATGAAATGCTCTATTATATTCTGGAAAACAAATTACCCTAATGAGTAAATTAATCACATAATTGCATATTGCATATTATTTTTAAAATAACCTTCAGTAAGATCTAGAAATATATAACACCCTCTTATATCATTTAAATTGTCTAATGCAGTCCTTGCTCATTGTCACCTGACTTTTGTCTCTTTTTGCAAAGTTCTATCTATTGTAACCAAAACTATTAAAAAAGAAAAAAAAGACTGCCAATACATAGGATACTGACAGGAAATTAGTTATTTTGTAATCTGGCTTCTGTTCATAATAGATAACCCAAAACTTAGTGCCTTAACGTTTTTATCATTTATTTGCTCACAGTGTTGTGATAGGGCAGCTTGGACAGGGCTCAGCTGGGGAATTCTGCTGACCTTTTCTGAACTCACTTGGCTGTAGTTAGCTGATGGGTCAGGTGGGATAGGGCTGGTTCTAGGTGGCCTCATTCGCATGACGGGCAATTGGCTGATGTGATGGGGACAACTGGGACATGGGTCCCTAGTGTCTAACTGGCTAGCTTAGGTTTCGCATGACAGCAGGACTCCAAGGGCAGCAAGAGAAGAAGCTCCAACGTGCAAGCACTTTTCAAGTTGCTCCTGCATCACATTTGCCAGTGTCCCAGGGAAAAAGCAAATCACATGACCATGCCCAACTCCAGGGGGTGGAGAAATAGACTCCAGCTCTTAATGGGAAGAGAGTCAAAGTCCAACTGCATCCAGAGATGGGGAGAATTATGGAAGCCAATTTGTAAACACTCTTCCACAATAATGAACCTTGTCCTTGGGTTCTATCCTCACATCTTCTGCTGGCTGTATAGGGAAAAGAGAAATAAGAAAGTAGTTTATAGCCTTAATTTTCAGAATTTATAGAATGTTAGAATCAAAAAGCCAGAAGAGACCGGAAATCCTGTTCTATTATTTTATTTACAAAAGACTGGCAATGTGGTTCGCTACCTTGTAGGACCATTTCTTTACTTTCCTCTACTTCAAAGCATTTCACTTTGCTTACTACTGTTCTTTTTGTCTTCCAAAAGAACTTTAGAATCAGTCGCAGCATTTCTTTAAAAAGCTTTTATCGGGATTTTATTTGCATTGGATATAATTCATGTGTGAATATGGAGACCCCCGGCACCTTTATAGTAGTGAGTTTTTCTCATTGGAAAAATGCTACATTGATACATAAACAGGTCTTACTGAAAGTTTTATTTGCATTTATTTCATTCAGGTCTTTTCAGATGTATTCTAGGTACTTTGGTTTATGTTGGATGATGATGATGGTGATCATATTAGCTAATTAATTATTGCTGGTGTATAGGAAACTTGGTTTTTGAACATTGATCATGTATCTAAATACTTTGTCGATCTCTTAAGGGTTCTTGTTACTGGCAGAGCCATTTATTTGGCTAGAAAATCGAAGAGATTTTTCTTTCTACACATATAGAAAACATGTTAATGTTTCTCAAACTTTTTGGTTTTAGGAAACTTTATATTCTTAAAAATTACCTAGCTTTCGTTATGTGGGTAGGAAGCGTTGGGGCGCACAGCTTCTAAGACTGCTCAAAGTTCTGATGCCAATTGCAAACTTCGGGGGTTCCCCAAACCACCTTCAGGTTTGGTAATTCTCTAAAAGGACTCACAGAACTCATGAAAGCTGTACTCACGGTTACGGTTTGTCGCAGGGAAAAGATACATATTAAAATCAACAGGGGAAAACATTGTAGAGGGAAGTCCAAGGAAGTATCAGACGCGGAGCATCTGTGTAATCTCCTGGTGCGAAAATAGGCACAGATTGTTGCCAACCAGGGATGCTTGCCCAAGCCTAGGGCTTAGAATTTTTATTCGGGTTCCATTATACTGGCATGACCGGGTGATGCTCTTGTCATCGATCTCAGTCTCTAGGTACACCAATACCTAGACACCCGTAAATCACATTGTTGACCTTTCTGATTTGGTCAGCCCCACCCTAAGATGTGGCCAGCTTTCAACTTAAATCACATCCTTACCATCTGGTTAATCCAAGGCCTCTAAGCAAACAAAAATTACCTCCTAGAAGCTGAGAGTAAAGACCAGATCTCTTTTTAGGTAAGGTTAACTTCTTTACTACACAGTGGGTTTTATATGTATATATATATATATATATATATATATATATATATCTCCATATTTATCATAATAGAAATGAAAACAGGGACACCTGGGTGGCTCAGTCACTTAAGCATCCGACTCTTGATTTTGGCTCAGGTCACGACCTCATGGTCATGAAATCAGGCGCTGAGTTGGAGTCTGTGCTGGGTGTGGAGCCTGCTTAAGATTCTCTCTCTCCCGGGGAGCTTGGGAGGCTCCATCAGTTAAGTGTCCAACTTCAGCTCAGGTCATGATCTCACAACTCACGGGTTCGAGCCCTTAGTCGGGCTCTGTGCTGACAGCTGGGAGCCCGGAGCCTGCTTCGGATTTTGTGTCTCCCTCTCTCTCTGCCCCTCCCCCACTGGTGCTCTGTCTCCCTCTCTCTCTCAAAAATAAATGAACATTGGGGCGCCTGGGTGGCGCAGTCGGTTAAGCGTCCGACTTCAGCCAGGTCACGATCTCGCGGTCCGTGAGTTCGAGCCCCGCGTCAGGCTCTGGGCTGATGGCTTGGAGCCTGTTTCCGATTCTGTGTCTCCCTCTCTCTCTGCCCCTTCCCCGTTCATGCTCTGTCTCTCTGTCCCAAAAATAAATAAAAAAAAAGTTGAAAAAAAAAATTAAAAAAAATAAATAAATAAATGAACATTGCAAAAAAATTTTTAAAAAAAATCTCTCTCCCTTCTCCCTCTAACCTTTCCCTGCTCGAGCACATGCATGTGCACACACACGCTCTCTCTCAACAAAACAGAAATTGAAACATAAATTGTGAAAATATTTAACAGTTGATTGAAAAATCATAATAATCTATTACATGCTAACATAAAAAACATTCTTGTGAAACCTAAGTGTATTTTCCAAAACAACAACATATCTGGCCTTAGGTATGTAGTTACAAAAGGTAGGAAAAATGTCATAGTCTTTTCAGATAATGGTGGGCATGCTTCTTTGATATACAACAACACTCAACATGTGGTAGATTTTTATTTATTTTTTACTTTCTATTTTTTAACGTTTTTGAGAGAGAGAGAGAGAAAGAGAGAGAGAGAGAGGAAGAGAAAATGAGTGGGGGAGGGGCAGAAGAAGAGGGAGAGAGAAACCCAAGGAAGCACCACGCCCAGTGTGGAACTTGTTCTCACGACTGTGAGATCATGACCTGAGCTGAAATCGAGTCTGATTCTTAACCAACTGAGCCACCTAGTACCCCGATAAGTGGTAGATTTTTAAAGATTAATTGTAAGACAGAATCTAAAGCCATATCAATAAACATTTCATAGTCTGTGACATTAAAATCTACTGGTCTGTCTTGTTACATAAATGGCTCTTTTATCCATGCATGATTTTGTAACACTGTCCACTAGTCTTTTAAAAAATATTTGTCACTGGTTTATGAAGATAATCCAAATATTGACGCATTTTATTTTCTGATATTAAATAAATAACGTTTGTTAATATCACCACTGATATTATTATAAAATTCTCTAATGATTGGAAATACATTACGTTCATTCTTCAGGGTACAAGTTTTCCAAAATTCTCATTTTTCCATGCAAGATCAAATGAGACTAGAGGCAATAAATTCTGTTATTTTCCTTGAATTGTGTTTATTTCTGAAAAAAATATTTGCCAAATAGCCAAGTCTGAATATACATCACTTCCTTTTCAGTCATTCTTTCATGGTATCCTTTGGAAAATGGTTAATTCAGTTTACATCTCAAACAATCACATAAGTGATTTTAGGCAGCAGAAATGCCTTAAATGTACTTCCCATTTCATCGCATAGACCGTGGAAAAGATGTGTATTCATGTGTTAAGATTAAATAAAATTTTTATTGTTTCATTAAGGTGATTCTTAGGTGAAACTGTTGAATTTTTTTTTAATCTTTATTTTTGAGAGAGAGAGAAACAGAGTGTGAGCAGGGGAGGAGCAGAGACAAAGGGAGACAGAATCCAAAGCAGGCTTCAGGCTCTGAGCTGTCAGCACAGAGCCGGACGCAGGGCTCGAACTCACAAACCGTGAGATCATGACCTGAGCTGACGTCCGACGCTTAACCGACTGAGCCACCCAGGCGCCCCAAACCTGTCGAATTTTTATAGCTTACAAGCTTGACAGTGACGAATATGATAACTGGTTCAGTTTGGTATAATTGCCTCGATTTGTGCGAAATCATCATCAGTTTTATTCATCATTACTTTTGCTCCATCAGTAGAAACAAATGTCAATACAGTGCACAAAGAAAATAGTGCCTTGAGATTATTAATGAAAATAGCTCTGATCTCACGGTATGCCTGAAAGAGTCTTGTCCTCACGACAAGATTCCTTCAGGAATCTGTACACAACTTTTGAAAACTACTTAGATATCATTTTCTTTATAATATTTATACATCGTAATTACTTTTCATGACATATTGTTTTGGCTAAGATTGCCAGTACAATGTTAAATAGGAGAACATGATAATAAGTGGCCATGCTTCTTGTATGCTGACTCTAGGGGGTATACTTCTAATGTTTCTACTGTAATGCTTGATATAAGTTTCTAGTACATGCTTTATCAAATTAAGGAAATTTTTTTCAGTTTTGTTACTGGTTATTGGCTTATTGAGGAATTCTACTTCCTGAGCTACTATTGGTGATTTATACTTTTATAAAATAAAGTTGCTTTCATTCATATTTTTAACATACTAATATTATATTGCACACAATATTCTCTTTCATATTTTTAATCTCAAATTCTCTTTATCTTCCTTCTTTCTTAACTTTTTACATACCTTCTTTCTTCTGAAATTTTGTTTATATTATTGGTCCTTTGAAGAAGCAAATTTTAAGTTTCATCTATGAAATTCATGCTGTGATTGTTTCTTCTGTTATTAATTCCAGCTATGCCTTTGTTCATTTCATTCTTCTACTTTATTTTTTAGTTTTCTTCTTTTCTTGGGTTTCTGCACTAAACGGCTACTTCATTTATTTTCATTTTTTCATGCTTTCTAATAAATTGATTTACTGAAACTACTTTTCCTCTTGGGGCGCCTGGGTGGCGCAGTCGGTTAAGCGTCCGACTTCAGCCAGGTCACGATCTCGCGCTCCGTGAGTTCGAGCCCCGCGTCCGGCTCTGGGCTGATGGCTCGGAGCCTGGAGCCTGTTTCCGATTCTGTGTCTCCCTCTCTCTCTGCCCCTCCCCCGTTCATGCTCTGTCTCTCTCTGTCCCAAAAATAAATAAACGTTGAAAAAAAAAAAAAAAAAGAAAAGAAACTACTTTTCCTCTGTACAACTTTTAGGTCACATCGTACAGACTCTGATGTGTTATTCCCTTATTGTCATTCATTGCAAAGAGTACATCCTTCCCATTTTGACTGGCTCTTTAACCTCAGAATTATCGAGATTATGTTTTTAAGTTTTTAGGTGTTATTTTCTCATTATATAATCTTAATCAAAATGATTAATGAACAGAGTCTAGTAATTTCTGCTTTTTTTTTTTTTGCAACTTAATGCTATTTCATTTATGGCTATGAATATGGTCAAAGATTTTGTGCATATCTTAGGTCCGTAAGAAAGGAGGGTGCAATCTGTGATTCTGTTAGGATCCTTTTTTACAATGGTATATCAATTTATTTTCATATTTTCATGTTTGTTTGTTTATTTATTTATAAATTCCAGCGTAGTTAACATACAGTGCTATTTTAATTTCAGGTGTAAAATATAGCAATTCAACAACTCTATATAGTACTCAGTGTTCATCAAGGTAAATGTACTCTTGGGGCACCTGGCTGCCTCGATCTATAGAGCATCTTATATGTCATCTTGGGTCATGGGTGTGAGTCCCTGTTGTGGGGTGTAGAGATTACTTTTTAAAAAATTAATATGAAAGATAAGTGTATTCTTAATCCCTTTTACCTATTTCACTCATCCCCTGCCCCTCTGTTTACTGGTATATTGATTTAATTATCAGAATTCTCTGTATCTTTTTTTTCTGTTGTTTTCTCAAAAAGGTATGTTAAAGTCTTTTATTGTGGATTCTGTGGAATCATCCAAGTTGATTCATTAATTTCTCCTTTGGTTCCTATCAAGTGGTGCACATCTGTTTTGAGAGCTTGGTTACTTAGTTACATGACCATTTTATCTTTATGACTCAAAATATATTCTAACAACATGAACCATAACACTTTGCCCTTTCAGTGACCTCTGTCTTTTATTGTATTCTTTTCTTATCGTAATGCTGCTGCATCCGCTTTTATTTTGTTAACTTATGCTATTTATTTTTTGTGAAGTAAACCTCACTTTGCCTTTTCTTTTTTACGGGGTAATGCATACACATTGAAAGTGTAGAAGATAAAGTTAATCAAGAAGATGAAAATAAAAAGCGCCTAAAATAATAATATGTAGAGATAATCTATGTCATTTACATATTACCTTCCAATATTTTCTATAATTTAAATAAAATCAAAATGCACATCTTATTTCATAATTTGCTTCACCCTACTCGTATACATTTTAACACTCTTCAGGGTGTGATATAACTTCTTATATTTCTTCATTTTCAATCCTTTTATGTTCTTTTATTTTAGTTTTTATAAAGAACACATAGTTGGGTGGGGTGAGTTTTGTTTCATTGGTTGGTTGATCCATACTGTTTGTGTTAATGCAATAGAGCTTGTATCTTTTCATGGGCAATTTAAATCTATTTTCATTTACTGGTTACTGGTTGGTTTCAAGTCATTCTTATCTTCTTATTTTGTACTTTAAGTTCACCATGCTTACTTTGTTTTCCCTCTGCTCCCAATTTGATTGCCTTCCTTGGGTTAATCATGTCATGTTTTGCTGTCTTCCCCCGTCCCTAATTGTTTAGAAGTCATACATTGCATTTTTGTTTTTCTCCGGGGTTCATCCTTAAATTTAACCCATATACAACCATTATTTTCTCTCAATGCCGAAAGTTAATCAGTTTCTGTTCTGTCCTCTTAAGGAAAACAATAACTTTTCCTAAGCCTTTCCTCCTTCTTCCAATACATCATATAACTTGTTTCTTCTGCTTTGTTACTGGTATTTTTTCTTTGCGATCTATCTGTACTTAGAGTGCACAATACATATTACTGGTTTCTTTGCAGAGAAGCAAAACAGTGGTAATCAATTATCTTCCTTAGAGAATTGTTATGAGATCAAAAGGAAGTGAGAAAACTTACTTTCCCAGCTGGAACCAAAGTCCCTCGGAGGGAGGAATTTGTGTATGTAGGAAGGACATTGATAGGTTGAGGCGAGGGCAGGGAGGGAGGCTTCAGAATGAAAAGGTTGACTGGAGAACACGGAAAGATAATTCAAATGCTTTTTATGAAAAATGAACCATAATTTGTAGTGGCGAAGTCAGAAGTAAGAGAAGAGAGTGAGAACGAGGACAACAAGATCAGATCCAACAACAAGAAGAAACAAGAATAGGGAACATCTAACATCCCCTTAAATTATCTGCTGTATGGAACTTACATGCGTACCCTTCACCTATAAAACTCTTTTTTTTCTATTTTTTTTTTCCTATGAAACTTTTCTAACGTTCTATCCCACATTGCCATCCCCTCATGATACTCTTGATTTTTTAAAGTGATGGGGGTGGGGGTGTGCTTCAAGAAGACAGAGCTTCTCCTCACTGCGGATTAACAGCTGGAGTAGATAAACAGATTCAAAAGGCAAAGTGGGGAATGAGAACACAGGAAAAACAGAAAATTAGATGCAGCGGAGACTAGTGGGGAAAAGGGTGCCCTAGGAACTGAGTGGGTTCTTTTTTTTTTTTTTAATGTTTATTTATTTTTGAGAGACAGAGACATGGCCTGAATGTGGGAGGGGCAGAGAGAGGGAGACATAGAATCTGAAGCAGGCTCCAGGCTCTGAGCTATCAGCACAGAGCCCGATGTGGGGCTTGAACTCACGAGCTGTGAGATCATGACCTGAGCCGAAGTCGGACGCCCAATCAACTGAGCCACCCAGGCGCCCCAGAACTGAGTGGATTCTTATAGAAAACCCAGGACTCCCTAAAGAACCAGGAATGGAGGTTTTGTGTCTTCATGTGCAGGAACACGAGCAGATGGTCAGTGAATGACAGCTGTTACTGTCACTGGAATATGGAGATGATCTTATCAACCCTAATAGTTCCAGAAGAGGGGAGAATGCTGACCAAATGAGTTCTTCCTATAAAGTTGATCCCGCATCACACAGACACCCAGTCAAATGGGAAGCAATATTATGATTATTGGAGCCACAAATCATGCTATCCCGGTCACAGGGACAGGGTTACTTCAAACGTATCGGTTCCCCAAAAGTTTTCTCCAGCTTCTGATATAAATATTTCCCCATTGGGAAAGAGTGGCCAAGGTAGCTTTGGTTAGCAATAAAACTTAAGGATCCTTTATGTGTGACTCCAGCATCTAGCCTCCCTTGCTGGCTCTCATAGTAAACATTCCCTTCCCGTTATGGATTCTATAAAACATCCCAGAGCCAATCCGATTAATCCTTTTGGAATAAATTCTTTTTGGCAACTAAGCACACTGCAGGCCTGCCATTTGACTTTAATTTGTTCGTGATGTCATCGGTGAGAATGTTTGTCCCAGGAAGCAAACGTGCTTGGTCTTCAGTGAGGTCTTAGCTACTCATTCAACCAATGTTCATTAAGGTATTTCATAGGTACCAGGAACTAAGCTACACGCTGCGAAAACATGCATAATTACCTTGGTCGCTATCACCATCACTGGCCAGCAACGGATAGCAGGGACGGCACAAGGGGAGGGGTGCTACTGCTCCCCCCATAGTTCTCTCAACTTCCCCCGCCAGCCATCCAAACAAATGTTGACATGAGCTGTGTGGAAATGATAAGATGCTTGCTAAGTCAGCACCGTTTCGAGGGGAGTTTCCCAATCTCCCTCGTCACTGGTGCCCCTGAGCTTCTGCATATAGAAATTTTGCGATGGCCCCAGGGGCAGTACTTTCTCTGCCCTCCTCCTTAGTTTATGTGCTTCAGTCTTTGCTACTCTGGTCTCCTCAGTTCTTCTGCCAGTGGCTTCACTCCCCCACTATATACCCTTTACCGGCTAGTTCAGGTTGAGACTCTATTGGACAGTCTGTTTCACTCTTGATGTGGCTGCTGTCACAGGGACACTTCTGTGCCCCCAGCGCGCAGAGGTGACAAACCTGCCCTGGGGCTGGCATCGGCCCCACCGAGTTCAAGTGTCCCTGGTGCCTACTTGTCCAGGATAGAGGATGTTTTTTTCTTAAATCGGGTCTCTCCCTTCCAAATTTGTATGTGCAAGTCCTAACTCCCCGTAACTCAGGGCGTGAACTGACTTGGAAATAGGGTCATTGCAGATGTAATCGGTGAAGTTAAAAAGAAGTCATACGGGAATGGACCAACATGACTGGTGGCCTTATAAAAGGGGAAATTTGGACACCATCACACCTGCACACGCGACGAGGAGGGCAGAGATGGGGTGATGCTTTGCAAACCACCAAAAGCCAGGGGAGAGGCATGAAGCAGATCCTTCTCACAGCCCCCAGAAGGACTCCACCCTTCTCCACCCTGATCGCAGACTTCAGCCTCCAGAACTGTGAGACAATTTCTGTTAAGAAAAAGAGGTGACGGGCTTGCAGTCAAATTTTTATTTCTTTCACTGTTTTGATTTATTTCCAGCTACTGCAGATGTATTCCTTAGTTAGGCTTCGTTTTCGAGAAAGCTCATTTCCCCTAAAGTAACTATCACCGCATATGATAGTATCACATTGTGGATGACGATGGCTCCTTCTCAGGCCATCTTCAGTCACAGGGGTCAAAACTTTAACCCAGCGTTTCCCATACTGCAGCGGGCGTAAGATTCTTTGGGGAGCCTGTTCCAAAGCAGATTCCTGGGCTTCTCTCTTATACCTACTGACTCACAACCTCTGCGGGCTGGGGCACGAGAAACTGTTTTTGACCAACATCCCCACAGATTCTATTGACCACACTTTGAGGAACACCTATATAAGCTGAAGGATGACGGGCTTCCATGGATGGAGCAGAAGCATCTTTTGGTGTAGTTTCAGGAAAAGTCCTTAAATCCCCCTATGGAAGCAGTAACCTTCCTGGCTAACATCTAAGAGAATATCCCCAAAGCACTTGTTATGCATCTTGAATTAAAATGATCTTATTATAGAACCACTCACCACAAAAACCGAACCATCATAGTTTAATGAAGTAGAAAATTACTTCTAATTGGGTTTGTTCCCCCAAGTAAAAGCAAGAGTCAAGAAGAGCGAGAAAATTCAGTCATTTATTCAGCGAAAGTTCAGTATCATTTCTAGGCAGAGGAGACAAAAGCAGTGATGGAACTCTCTCTGCCCTTAATGAGCTTACCCTCTAGAAAGGAAGTCAAAGAAACAGGAGCATGTGAGAACTGTAACCCCTCCTGCCACTTACACTGTGAGTCTCAGTTTTCCCTAGGCAGAAAATGGGTATGTTGGGGCACCTGGGTGGTTCAGTCAGTTAAGCGTCCGACTCTTTCAATTTCAGCTCGGTTCATGATCTCACGGTTTGTGAGTTTGAGCCCCACATAGGGCTCTGTGCTGACAGCTTGGAGCCTGCTTGAGATTCTCTCTTTCTCTCTCTCTCTCTCTGCCCCTCTCCCACTCCTGCTCTCTCTCTCAAAAAAAAAAAAAATTAAATTAAAAATAAATAAACATAAAAAAAAAATTTTTTTATGTTTATTCATTTTTGAAAGACAGAGAGAGACAGAGCCCAAGCAGGGGTGGGGCGGAGAGAGAGGGGGAAACAGAACCCGAAGCAGGCTCCAGGCTCTGAGCTGTCAGCACAGAGCCCGATGCGGGGCTGGAACTCACGAACCGCGAGATCGTGACCTGAGCTGAAATCGGACGCTCAACCGCCTGAGCCGCCAAGGCGCCCCTAAACTTCAAAAAAAATAAATAAATAAAATGGATATATAGTAACTAAAAAGTACATCTCAAATGTATGCATGTAGGTAAAATTCTTATGAATGTTTAGAAAGCAAAAAGTTGGTACATCACTTGCATGCTGTCTTAGAGATTCAAAGCTGTAGTGTTGCTCTTGAAAATAATACGGCTAATACTCCGTGGGGCAACCTTTCCTTCATACACATTTGGTCTGTGAGTCCTAGCGAGAGGGTGGTAAGCCTGGAAGGTTGGACGGTGTTGGTTGCTCTTTTTACCAGACGGCACCCAGGACGGGGATGTGATTCTGATCCTAACGTTTCCACAAGAACCCCGGAGAGATTAAGTTTCAAGAAAAGATCTGATCACAGGTTTTCAAATACGATGGGAAGGTGTTAACAAAAGAATTAACACTCCAAGCCACACTACAAAGTAAGACAAATTCGTCTTCGCAACAACTACCAAATATCAGTTTTCCGTGTTGCCCGACTAAGTTTAGGAGATAGTCGAACAGCAGGCAGAGGGAAAAACAGGCTGCATTTTTCATTGAAGGCCAATTCAGTGTTGATAGATGGTGTCAAAACGTAAGTTTCCCCAGCGCGCAGCATCTTAAAACATCATGCAATTACAGCTGTGTAAATGGTTTTGCCATTGTTTACAGACATTCTCTTTTAATATCCATAAGGGTGTATTTCTCAAAACCCAATGCCAGATTTGAAAATAGCACTTTGGGGAAAAACAGCAATCATCTACCACCATGCATCCACGACAAAACAGGAAGAGCCGAACTATATAATTTAGCAGCCCAGCTTCTTTTTCTCCTAAGTTCCCAGTCTCTTAGCTCAAGGTTTTGTGTGGAGTTTTAGAAAGAATATCGAAGACACGGTTCGTAAACCCACGGGCACTTTAAGAGGATACAACATGCCTATTAATAATTGTATTACTCCTCTATTATTGCTAAGAATAATGACGGGCTCCAAGCGTTGGCCCCAGAGCTGAATTTATCCTGAAATGTTTTCAATTAACTGTTGGCACTGGCAGGAAAGCATCAAACCTTTCCCAGGCTGAAATATGGAAAATCTGCAGGGAACTTCTCAGCAGGAGAGGAATTTCATTAAAACGAGCACATCATAATCCAACGACTTCTGCGCTCCCTCTAAGCCTTCCTATTGATAAGGAGTCCGAGGCGATTTTTATGGATTTGCAAAAAGAAATGATTTCATAAGATCTTTTCAGAGAGGTTGCTTTGGCCCGGGCCTTTGAATTATTATCTGCTCGCTTATGAAAAAATGGTCAGACGGTTGGCTTAACTGGGACTGCCCTGTAAGCGGCTGGGCTGAAGGAGAGGGGTGGGGCTTGAGCCATCAGTCAGCCGGCCGCTTTCTGCTGTCGCTGTAGGATCTGACACGGGGACAGTCTTCCCAGGTCTCTGTGGCGTGGCATACTGTTGCAACCTGCGTTGTGAACGACCCGCGACCCGCGTGGAGGAGGGAGAAGCAGGCTTCTGAAAGAAGGAGATCAGCAACCTCACAATCTGGCAACTTTCAAAGGTGTAAATTGTTTTTAGAAAAGGTCCGCTTGCCCTCGTGGGCAGAGATAATTGGAAGTCATTGAGGGCTGCAGTGCAGAAAAGGAAACTTGCTTTTAAGGTTTAAAATATGCATCTCTGTCCTCAACCTCCTGCCCTAACTCAGTTTCTGCCTTCTCGAGTGAAACGTGTCATGGGAAAGAAAAGAAAGCCTCAGTTTCCCCACCTGTGAAATCGTAAAAATGGTAATCCTCCAAAGACAGAAAGGACAGTGGGTATCAAAAGAGACACCGTAAATTAAGTGCTCAGCAAGCGTTAGTTGTTATAATCATTTTTTGCCGTTTTATTTTTTTATTTTTTTTTTAATTTTTTTTTTTCCAACGTTTATTTATTTTTGGTACAGAGAGAGACAGAGCATGAACGGGGGAGGGGCAGAGAGAGAGGGAGACACAGAATCGGAAACAGGCTCCAGGCTCTGAGCCATCAGCCCAGAGCCCGACGCGGGGCTCGAACTCCCGTACCGCGAGATCGTGACCTGGCTGAAGTCGGACGCGACGCTTAACCGACTGCGCCACCCAGGCGCCCCATTTTTTGCCGTTTTAGAAAGTAAAACATCAAAATACTTGGACAGTACACCTCAAAACTATCAAGGTCATAGAAAACAAGGCAAGTCTGAGAAATTGTCACAGCCTAGGGGAGCCTAGGGAGACATAACAAGTAAATATAACATATCCTGGATGGGAATCCTCGAACAGGAAAAAAAAAAAAAAGGCCAAAAGAAAAGAAAATCTAACAAACTATGAATTTTCGTTAATAGTAATTGATCCATGTTGTTTCATTGATTGTAACAAATATACCACACAAATGTACGATGTTCACAGCAGAGGAAACTGGGTGAGGAGACAGATGAGACTTCTCTCCACTGTTGTTTTAAATTTTCTGTAAATCCGTTTCTGTTCTAAAAACTAAAGTCCATTCAAAACAAACAAAAAAGTAAGCATTAGTTGAAATTATAAAATAATCTTTGGTGGACAGCATTCCAGCCTAATAAAAGTGAGATTGTGATGCATTTTCAAATAGGCGAATAAAGAACATTTGGCTTTCACCAGCTACACATGCCGCACACATGCACACACACCCATGCATGCACATGCACACATATGCACATAAACCACCCACTACACACGCGGATACTCACAAACACCGTCACATAGAACCTGTACTCGCCACAGACGCAGAATGCTGGACATTTCACTGTGGCTTATGTGTAGTAAGGATTCAGTAACTTTGTCACTCGACTGCCTGTGTATCTTTTTTTTTTTTAAGTATATTCATTAATTTTGAGAGAGAGCACAAGCTGAAGAGGGGCAGAGAGAAAGGGAGAGAGAGAATCCAAGCAGGCTCCGTCCGCATTGTCAGCGCAGAACCCAATGTGGGGCTTGAACTCACCAACCGTGAGATCATGACCTGAGCGCAAATCAAGAGTCGGCGGCTTAACTGACTGAGCCACCCAGGCGCCCCTACCTGTGTATCTCATGTACTTTTTCAGCTTCCGCTTCCTGGTGGACCTTCCAAACCTGCTCTTTTTGCAAATCTAGATCATTCCGGATGCACCTTCCCAACTGGATCCCCTACACTTTGAAAATAAATGGAAAACTCTGAGCACATCCTCACTACACACAGCCCTTCCCAACTTCAGATGACTGATACTTAGGACTGATAATAACATCCAGGGATGCTCGAGACAGGCTAGTGAGAAACGGTCAGAGACTCCTTTCCTGTTCTTCTACATTTCCTTTCCCCAGAGTCCTGCATGCAGCTCAATCCCCATTTTTCACCCTTTCACAACCAACTTGGGTCTCGTGACTTCCAGACACTTTCCCAAATCATCTGATCCCTCCCCGAGGATGGCAGAGTACATCCTTCCCTCATAGCACACGCCAACCAAACAACCAGCCAGTCAACAAACACACCTTGAACCACAATCAGTTATGGGCAGGCAAACAGAATTACAGTCACTGTCAGCGTACAACTCAGTGGCTTTTAGTTTGTGCCCCGGATGGTGCGACGATTACCGCTATTTCGTTTCAGAGTTTTTCATCACCCTAAAAAGTAATGCAGTGTTCATCACTACTCATTCTTTACTCATTCCATAGCCCCTCCCTCTCCAGTCCTAAGGAATCACTAATCCACTTTCTGCCTCTGTAGACTTCCTGTTCTGGACATCTCATACGCAGAGGATCATATAATATGTGTTCTTTTGTGCCTGACTTCTTTCACTTAGCATAACGTTTTTGGCCTTCATCCATGTTAGCATGTGTCAGAACTTCATTCCTTCTTACGGCCAGATGACATCCCATTGCAGACACATACCTCATTTTGTATGTCCGCTCCTCAGTTGTTGGCCATTTGGGTTGTTTCTACTTGTTGGCTATTACAAATAATGCAGCTACAGACATTCATTCATAAGTTTTTGTGTGAACATGTATTTTCACTTCTTTGAGGCGATACATGAAATGAAAATGCTGGGTCAAATAATAACTATGCCTAACTTCTTTTTAGGAACCGTCAAATTGTTTTCCAATGCACTACTTAACATTCCTACCAGCAACCTAGAAACTTCCACCTGTCGTACAGCCTCACTGTCATTTGTAATGGTGGTTTTCATTGTAGCCATCCTTGTGGTAAAAATGGTATCTCATTGTTATTATAACTTAATTCCCTAATGACTAATGATATTAAGCATTTTTCTTGTGTGTCTTGACCATTTGTACATTTTATTTGGAGAAATGTTTATTCAAATCCTTTGTTTATTTTTAAATAGGGTTATTTGTCTTTTGATTATTAAGTTATGAGTTTTTAATATATTCTGGACACAAATCCCTTGTGCTCAGATTTGTAAATATTTTATCCAGTCTGTGAGTTGTCTTTTCAATTTCCTGATGCTAACATTTTACAGCACAGAAGTTTTTTTTTTTTTTAATTTAAATTAAGTCTAATTTATCTGTGTTTTATTTTGTCACTTGTGCTTTTGGTGATATCACTGAGAAATCATTATCTAACCTAAGTTTATTAGATTTACTTTGATGTGTTCTTCTAACAGTTTTATAGCCTTAGCTATTACATTTAGGTATTTAGCATATGGCCCATTTTGATTTAATTTTTGTTATGGTGTGAGATAGGGATCCAACTTCAATCTTTTGCACAGAATATTCAGTTGTCTCAGAACCATCTGTTGAAAGATTATTTCATCTACTGAATGCCTTGGAACCCTCAGTTGGCCATAAACGTAAGAGTTTACTTCTGGACTTTCAATTCCATTTCACTAACCTGTATGTCTCATGTTTCTATAGTTTATAATAGGTTCTGCATTTGGGAAAGAGGGAGTCTCTCAGCATTGCACTTTTTCAAGATTGTTTTGGCTCTTCTGGGTCCCTTGCCTTTCCATAAGATTTTGAAGTCAGCCTGTCCATACCCATAATCACAAAAACAGTCAGTTGGTATTTTGATAGGGATTGCATTGCATTGGCAGATCAATTTTCAGAGAACTCTCATCTGGACACTTTTAAATCTTCTGATCTACAAACATTAGATTTTTTTTTTTCATGTATCTGGGTCTCTTCCAACAAAATCTGTAGATCTGAGATGAAAGTTTTTTGTTAAATTTATTCCTAAGTATTTTATGTGTAATGCTATTCTAAATTGAATTATTTCCTTACTTTCTTTTATGATTTTTGGAATTTCATTGTTAGTGAAGAGTAATATAATAGATTGTTTTACATTGGTCTTGTAGCTTGCAAGCTCACTTAACTGTGCTGACGGCCCAGAGCCTGGAACCTGTTTCAGATTCTGTGACTCCCTCTCTCTCTGCCCCTCCCTCACTCATGCTCTGTCTCTCTCTGTCTCTCAAAAAAAAAAAACGTTAAAAAAAAAATTAAAAAGAAAAAGAGTCAAGAAATAACATTGCCTCTAACATAATATAACATAATGCCATCATAACATAGCATAATGCTTCTTCCTTCCCAATCTGTAGGGCTTTTCTATCTTTTCCCTAACTTCTCTGACTGGCACCTCCAATACAATGCTGACCAGAAGTGGCAAAAGCAGACATTCTTGTCTTGTTCCTGATCTTAGGGAAAAGCATTGAAATCATGAACATTAAGTATGTTAGCTCTACAGTTTTCGTAGACAGCCTTTATCAGGTTGAAAAAGTTGCCTTCTGATCCTGGTTTTCTGAGTGTTTTTATCATGAAAGGCTGCTGGATTTTGTCAAGCACTTGTTCTCCATCTGTTCAGACAATCATATGACATTTGTCCTTTATTCTCTAAACATCATTGATTTTTCATATGTTAAACAAACCTTGCATTCCTAAAATAAATCTTACTTAACCATGATGTATAATCCTTTTTATATGTTGATAGGTTCAGTTTGCTAGTATTTGTTGAGGATTTTAGCATCTCTATTCATAAGGGATATTGGTCTGTAGGGCTGGTTTTCTTCTTGTGATGTCTTTGTCTGCTTTTGGTATCAGGTTAATAATGGCCTAACCGAAAGAGTTGTTTCTGTGTTTCTCTGTAATGTGTTTAGGTGTGAATCCTTTGTGTTTATCCTCCTTGGAGTTTCTGAGTATCTTGCAAATTAATCTCTCATATTTATCTCAATTAATCTCATCAAATTTGAAAAGTTTTTGGCCATCAGCTTCAGATACTCTATCTGTTCTTTTCTCTCTCTTGTCTCTTTTGGGGACTCCCATTATGCATGTGTTGGCATGCTGAGTGGGGTCTTTTCTTTTTTTGAAGATTTTATTTTTAAGTAATCTCTACATCCAATGTGGAGATTTAAATTTACAACTCTGAGTTCAAGAGTCAGAAGCTCTACCAACTGAGCCAGCCAGGCACCCGTGCTCAATAGTGTCTTATAACTCTGTTAATTTTAATTTTTAAAAATTTTTTTTGTTTCCTATTTATTAGATGGAACAATCTCAAGTGACCTGTCTTAAATTATCTGATCTCTCTTCTTCCAGGTTATATTTGCTTTTCAGTTCCTTTAGTACATGTTTCACTTTTGTTAGTATATTTTCAAAGCAAAAATTTCTATTTGGTTCTCTACAGTTGCAATTTCTATCCTTTATTGATACTTTCTATTTTGTGAGACATTGTTATCATGCATTCCTTTACTTCTTTAGACATGATTTCCTTTAGGTTTTTTTCTAGTAAATCCAATATCTGGGCCCCCTCACAGACACATTCTGTGGACTGTCTCTCCCCCTTTCTGCCCTGTATGGACCATACGTTCCTTTTTCTTTGTATATCATAACGTTCTTATTAAAAACTGAACATTTTGGGTAATATATTGCGGCTACTCTGGAAATCAGAATACCCGCACTCCCACCCACAGGTTTTTTGTTTTTTTTTTTAATTGTTGCTTTGTTGTTGCTGCTGAGTGTTTATTCAATAACTTCCCTGGAATATTCCTTAACAATTTTTATCCCTGGTAGTGTGCAGTCACTGAAGTCTTGCTTAGCGATCAGGTAATGTATTTATCACATACGTTAAACCAGTGAGTATTTCATCCTTTGTTGAAGGGCTCTGAGCGGGTATTGAGATAAACATTTGATGCTCCAATATTTTACAACTCTACCTTAGTCTTCACTTCCTGCTTGTGAAGGGCCTCAAGGTCAGGTAGAGGTGATAGTCTGGGGCCCTCTTGGATCTTTCCTGGTTAGGATCCCAGCACTACACATGCACACAGCCTTGTAAATCCTCAGAAATGTCTCAGAGGTTTTCAAAGCGCCCTAGTGACACATCCCTCCCTAAATCTTCCTTTTAGGTTTTGGCAAATCTCTTATTTACCCTAACAGGTATGGCGCCCTCAGGCAGCTGCAATGATAAAAAACTGCCTCTGATTGTTTTTAACAAATGCCCCGGTGGGAGGATTTTTCTTGTGGAGTGAGCTCTGGGTCAGGCCAAATAAAGATATTTCAGCAGATTGTGTTTTTCCATGGAGGGGCAAGACAGGCCAAACAGTGAGAATGCTCTATGTATAGGATTTCACCTGGACTTTCCTCCCTAATAGCCGCTACTGTAGTTGTCAGGCTGTTGTTCAAGGCTACCAGGAGGTAGGGAGAAGGGAATGGGAATAGGGGAAATTTAAAATAATACCACAAACCCTGCTGTTCTTAATAACGTTCAGCATTTTCTCTTCAATAAACACCGTATTGTTGTAGGTCAACCAATAATTTTCAGAGTCATGAAAATGTTGACCTAGACAAGTTTTGCCAATGTCTTTGTTGCTTTTAAGGCAGATCAGATTCATAGAAGTCCTCACTCCACCCTTCTATGAATCCACCATTCACTGAACTTCTGAGAGCTGATTTTTCACACCAGAAATGGCATTAGATGAGCCAGGGCCAAATATCTGTGATGACCAACTGGTATCCTGGCACTGGCATGCTCCTTATCTTGATTATATCCATAAACAGAATTACCCAGTAAAACCTGACTGTTCATTTTGTTGACATATACCAAGATGAGAAATTTTTGTAAGGGATGTCACCTTTAGTCCACTTATCACTGTGAACTAAAGTGAATAAATAAGCTAAAAGTTTGAAAGCCATAGCATTACTTGGAAGCTGCTCAGGTACTCATTAAATAGTCCAGAAAGTTAATATATCCCTAACTTTCTTCAGGTGAAACTAAGTTAGTTACGTAGTAGGACTGATTAAGTTTAGGTAATAGGGTAAAGAATAACTTTAGCATACTAAAACCTGGCTGATAGAGTAATTTTTTTTCAGGGTGTGTGTGTGTTTGTTTTTTTTTAATTTTTTTTCTATGTTTGTTTATTTTTGAGAGAGAGAGAGAGAGAGAGCATGAGTGGGGAAGGGGCAGAGAGAGAGAGGGAAACACAGAATCCAAAACAGGCTCCAGGCTTGATGTGGAGCTCAAAACCATGAACTGCAAGATCATGACCTGAACTGAAGTCAGACGCTTAACCAACTGAGCCACCCCGGCGCCCCTCAGGGTGTGTGTTTTACTTTACGTACCTGTCATGGGCAGAATTATGCTCCCCTCCCCCTCCCCCCAGATATTCGCATCCTAATCTCCAGAACCTGCCATGAAATATATGGCAAAAGGGACTTTGCGAATGTGATTAGGGTAAGGGTTTTGAGATGGAGAGATTATTACCTCGGTGTGTCCAATGTAAGGGCAAGGGTATTCACAAGTGAAAGAGGAGGCAGGAGAATGGACAGTTCTAGAAGGATGTAGGACCAATACAATTGCTGGGTTTGAAGATGGATGGGGGCCATGAGCCAAAGAATGCCTGCAGTCTCTAGAAGTTAAAGAAGACAAGGAAGTGGAATCTCCCCTAGAACTCAGAGAAACAACCTGGTTTTTAGTCCAGAGAGATTCATTTCAAGTTTCTGACCCCCAGAACTGTAAGATAATAAATTTGTATTGTTTTAAACCACAAAACGTATGGTAATTTGTTACTGTGGCACTAGAAAACAAATTCAGTACCCTTACTTTATGAAAGAAATGCTCAATTTATTTGCTATACAATAATTATAGTCCCACATGTAGGTGATAAAATAACCATAGGGGAAAGCAAATATGCAGGGAAGAGCAAAGAGTTAAGTGGCTAGTAAGCACAGCCAGGATGAACGTGTGTTATGGAATTTAAATTGCTTTTTTTTTTGTAGTAGACCTAATGTTTTCGATAAACTCTTTATATTCAAGATATAGAACTGAGTGTGAACTTAAAGCCTAAAACAGTTTATAAAATGTCCAAAGGTGCTTAATTTCCACCTTGAGGGGACGGCGTTCTTATGCATATAAAAGAATGCTGCTCAGTGACTTTTGCAGCCAGCTTTGAGCAGCGCGGACAGCTTAGGCCACTGCTTTCTGTTTCATCAGGTGTCATATCTATCATTGCCATGTTGCCGGCCTCTAGCATCATCCCAGAATTTGTGCAGAATGTCAAATCAGATTTTTTCTGTGACATCTTCTCTATTGTAAATGTTGTGTAGATTGTGTCTATTGACAAAGACAGAAATTGTCAGAGATTCTGTTAACCATAGTGTGTGAGGTGGGGGGGGGGGGTGGGCGGCAGATGGGAAATTATGCCAAACTACTCCTGGATCATCCCAGAGACAACAGAGTTGCAAATTATCAGTGAGACAAATAACAGCCCCAGCCCAGTTGAAGGAAAGTGGATTCCTTTCTAACAAAACACTGTTTGCAACACATAAGAACTTAGGTTGTAAAGACCACACAGGTAGGCATTCTTAGTTCCTCAACTTATCTAGCATCTAGCAATGGCCCATCCTTTTGTTTTTGTCTTCTGTTCTGTGCCGATGTGGGGTATTTGTCACTAATGATAGCACACAAGAAAGGGGACGGTAACTTGAAGTACAAAGGTCTGGCAGTATATGTCAGGAATGGGACAAGGAGGAGGAAGGGAAGATACCATATACAATGGCTTTTGCAGAAAGAGACTGTCCTTTGAAAGCATATGTACTCTTTCACTTTCAAAATAAATACATATAAAAACATCTTTCTGTTACACAAGTCACTTGATACTTATCCTCCCTCTCAAGTATTTTCCCCCCTCCTTCTTCTCTCTGCAAACAGACCTCCAGCGAAACACACATATAAATACATGGTCACTCCACATTTATACCTCTGCCAATTCTTCTCTTACATGTAAACTTTAGGAAGTTCCACTCCAAATAGTTTTCAAATCCAAGCTGCCACTTTGATTTCATCAAATCAAGCCCTTGTTGAGATCAAACCTTTGAAATGAGAAAAGATTTTTAATCCATTTACACCAGATGGGGTCCAACTCTCACAGTCTTGAGAGCTGCAGGATTAGAATTTCTCAACCCCCTTCCGCACTCTTACCTCCCACACACCCAGAATATTTTACAGCTACTTTCATCAGATTGTATCAGTACTTGCATTTGAACAAAATCAAGGAAAGAATGCTCTTTATAAACCAGCCTCGCTATAACTGCTGGTGTACTTTAGTGACAAAATTCTGACGTTCTCTGCAAGGATCAGCAAATGAAAATGAAGAAAGGACTTATGAAAAATTAGCTTGAAGCAAAGCCTTTTCAGTGAAGGGGTAACAGAATTAAGAAACTGCCTGAGATTGTGACGGGGAGGCATTTTTGAAATAAACTTGAAACATTCAAGTGAAGGGTAAGTGAATTGAAATGGTAGTTGTCTCCAATGATAGATACTGATATTTGAATTTAAAAAATCACTGTCTAAAATTAGCTTTTGTTCATTTTCATCGCAATGAAACCATTAGATATTTGTTTTTGCGATTGAAGCTGCCTTTGATTTTATTTCCTTATAAATGGCACTTTGAGGAATAATTACATTTCTTACAGCTGTCACTCACTCCACATAGTTATTGCCCTTTTCTTCTGCGGGCGCTTGCCAGAGAACAAAGATGGCATTTTATGTTCCCAGATTCAGGTTACAACAGAAGGTAATTTGTGAAGTGATATGCTATACAAACAAAGCTGGATAATGTACTTTTGGGGACAAAACCCTTGGGCATGAAGAGTCTGGGTGTTGTAGTGTGCGGATCGCATCACATTCATTCAGAGTCTCTGTGACAAACACACGTTCTTCTCCAGAACATGCTCCGTGACTCTTGAAATGTGATCAAGGCACTACCTGTGCGAAGAAGCCCTACGAGTGGTAAAAGCTATTTGTCATTGGTGGCATTTACAGCTGTGTCTCCTCCAAAGTCATCTCAAGCTTAAGCACATCAATGTTAGATTAAAAACAAAATTTCTTAATGCTTTTAGGATTAACAGGCAGTTGGAGTTTGCAAGTAACGGGAAATATGTAAAAAAATATATAATGCCTTAGAAATTTAGAACCTTGACACTTGCTGGCCAAGATAGATAACATGGAAGGAAGAGAAGAGCCAAGCAAGTAAACGGGGTATCCACAAACAGCACTGAGCACTTGACATCTTAGGTTTGCATTATGGGAAGAGCCCTGAGCAATTTTATCCCCCAGAATCACTTTGGTCTCCTGGAAGGTCAAGATGCATAGAGATTGCTGCTGACGCGGTCAATACTCTGTGCGTGTCCCCTCAACTTCCTTCCAGTTGACGCACTGAGCCTGGCTGCCAGGGGCAGTGCTAGTGTCTTTGCTGGGCAGACAACACATGATGATCCACACATCACTTTTGCTCTGGACTCCTCGTGGTCCATGACGGCTTACATGGCAAGTGTCAGGCTCAGAAGAGCAGGGGGATTCACACGCGTGGGACCACCCTTGACCAGTGGGACAGACGGAGCCCACAGATCAACATCCGTGTCATCAAGTGCACTGGGGACACTTCTCAGAACATCTAGGTGGAAATGAACTTCACTGCCCACGGCGGCAACCTTGACAATTCACTCTTTTACAGGCCCTTCTCCTTTTCTTGGCTCACTTCTTCCACCTTCCTGGGATCACACCCTAAATAAACTGTATGCTTCCTCCCCTGTCCTTCTCTCGGGGTCTGCTTTTGGGGCCATCCACGCTAAAACAAATGGGTTGGAAGTTTTGTTTTGTTTTTTAAGGCAAAATCATATGTGAGATAGTGCTACGTGGTCAACAGGCATCAATAAAATCCTTCAAGAACAGATTGGTTCAAAGGAGAGAATACACCATGGTGGCCGTTCTGAGAAGCTGAGAAGTCTGTGGTCTGTCGGTGCTCTCGGGGGGCTCACCCTACCCCCACCATTTTCTCTTTGGAAAGTCTTCAGACCCAGTTTCGGATCTGCATGAGGACCTCAGAGGCTAGCTCTTTAGGGAAAGGAGAAGAAAGTTGAGGTTTTGTGCAGAGTAGTCTGTATGTGGCCCCAGCCTCTTCTTAGGACTTGGAAAAGGGAAGGGAACCAAGCACACTTACCATTTCTCTGGCGCCGGGCTGAGCTTCAGAGAACTTCCTGATCCAGCTCAGGACATCCACTGCCCCCCGAAGCAGTAAAGAGACACCTTGCACTATCCCTTCACTCAAGGCTCCTAATTACTCACGTTAGGAGTGTTTTACTTTTGGCTCATAGACTAGGAACATCAAAACTCTGTTCTAGCTTTAGATGTTCCCTCCAAAACACCTACTCAAATATATATATTTAATTCAACATATAATGTGATGGCTTTGAATGTTACTCAATTGTAACAATTGATACTCAATTACAGTTGAGTATCTAAGTAACCATTATGTTTTCCACGGTACAGTGATCACGTCTTTCACGTGGACAACTACTCTCCACTTCATCGGGTGGCTTTATTTAATTTATGGATCTTTAACAGAAAAGAGTTTCATAGGGTGTGACTTAGGCCATAAGCAGCGAGTGAGCAGAGCGGTATGTGGGCAGGGGGTCCCTCTAAAGTAGGGGGTCCCCTGTCTGTTCCAAATGCTATCCAGATTCAGAGAAACAACATTTCTCCCTGTCCCACCTCACTGGAGAAACAGGAAAGAAGGGTTTAATTTGTCACTTTGTAAACATTTCTCTCATCTCCTGGGAGATGCAGAGTACATGCAAGTAGAAAAATGTGGGTTTCTTTATTTAGACTGCCTTTTACAATTTTTTAGGTAGACAGGCCTGCATTGGAATGAAGAGAAAGTTTAGTTTTAGGCCCCGTCTCCCTCTGGATGTGAATGTTCACTACGTGTTCAGGAGCCATGAGAATTATTAAGAAGTCCTATACGTGTGTGTCGCGTTGGATGGGAGGTGATGTTCTCCGTTTGCTCAGACTCCCCTTATAGCCCTTCTCCCCCCCAAAAGAAAAGAACAGTGGCCATGGCCAGGACAGTGGTTCACTTTGGAAGGAAGCCCGGGGATGACCACCCCTGCTGACCTGGGAGGTCAGCCCCAAGCACACTGGAGGTCAGGAGGAAGGGGTAAGTTAGGACTGGAGGGGGTGGAGGGGTGGGTGGGGGGAGCAAGCAGAAAGGCAGGCAGCTTGTGTTCTGGGCTGCTGCCTCCAGTTGAGGGTTCAACTCAGGTCCTAGGCAGGAGGGAGAGGAGGAGGAGAAGGAGGAAGAGGAAGCCAAAGATGTGGGGGTGGGGTGGGGAACAAAAGGCACTATTTTGGTGGTTCTTCTCTGAAAGACCCATCACCTCCATTTACTGTGTCTCAATAGCTGGGGCTCCAAGCAACGCCCCCGTGGGGGCCAACTTCTGCCTCTCTGGGGATGTGCACTTCCCAGGAGGAAAGTGCAAGAGCACAGGGGAAATAGTAGGAGAGGTGGGAGGAGGGAAGAGGAGGAGAGAGAGAGAGAGAGAGAGAGGTGGGGAGAGGAGGAGGAAGGACAGGGAGGAAGAGGTAGAGGGGGAGAGAGAGGGAGACAGAGGGGGGGACAGGGAGCCTGAGAGACTGGAGGAGGAGGGGGGAGACGGAGGGAAAGAGAGGAAGAAGGAGGGGGGAGGAGAGAGGGAGGGGGTGGGAAGGAATAGAGAAAAAAGAGAAAGGGGTGGGGGAGGGGAGGGAAAAGAAAGGGGAAAACCCCCTTGCTGACACGGGGCATAACTTAATTTTCACGGTGCTGGGACAGCTGTATCGTGTAATCTGCCATGGCATGCCGTTAAAGCTTCAATGACTTTACTGACCCAGAAGGGAAACTCAGACCGTGGAGAGGCTTTTGAAAAGAAGTGGTGATCTTTCACGATTTATGAGCTTGTCTTAAAGAAACAGACTCCACTCACTTTAAATTAATCACCCTTTCCAGGGTGCATAGAAATCGGGGTCTCCGCGCTGCGCCACGCCAGCGCCGGGAGAGCCGGACCCGGGACCCGGGGCCCGGGGAGGGGGAGTGGGGGGGTGGGGGGGACGGACCGGTGGCGGCGGAGGCCACGGCGGCGGAGGTGACGGCGGTGGAAGGGAGGGCTTTCCGTGTCGTCGCCCTCCGGAGCCGGGCGCCCCCCGCGGAGGCCCGGGCGGCGCGGAGGGGGCGCGACGGGAGCGGAGCGGCGGGGACTGTGACTCGCTGGGGAGGGGCGCGGTGTCCTGGGGGGCCGGGAGGTCAGAGCCGGGCTGGCTGGCAGGGGGTGGGAGGAGGGCGTGTGTGCGGTGGGGAAAGGCCTTATTCACGTTCTTGGACTTGCATTCATTGTGCAAGAAGAAAAAAGAAACCAGAAGAAATATAAGGCGTTTCACACCCCGATGAAATGCGAGACCTCCCGCCTGATGGCACTGCTCGAAGGGAAAGCCGGGTATTACCAGACCTGCTGCACCCTCCCTCGTTTTATGTATTTCTGAGAGCAGACGGTGAAAATCCCACCCCAAGGTGCATATACTCAGCCTTTGAATTTTGGCGAAGTTATATTTCTCCAAGGGGGACGTTTTGGAGAGCTGACAAGCCTCAAATAATTAGCCACAATGTCTAAGCAAAGAATCCCAACACCGGAAGTCTTCTTTGACTTAATACAACCAAACAAATGATGCATATATCTTGGAAACACCTTTGCAAACCTCAGAGCTTTCTCCCAGCAATTTCATGACCTCTGCAGAGAACAGATGAGTCTGTAGTTCAGGAGGCCCATGCATAAGACTTTCCCTTCATTCTTTTTGGCGGGGGGGGGGGGGGGGGGGGGGGTGTCCCTTGGTACCTATTCTTTGGCCAGGAGGTGCTGCGTTTGAACCTGTTTTGGAGACTTTTGCTTTTCTATGGTTTTACCCACTGGCTGCCTTTGAACAGCTTTAGATGTATGGAAAGCCACTCAGCTCCGAAAAGATCTGCTCAGCAATAAAACCTGTGCAGGTGGTGGAAATGGGATGCAGATAAAAGAAATTTCGAGGATAGCAAAGTAAATCTGGCCTTACTATTTTTGATAAAATACTGTCTCTGGTCTCCAGATAGGGAAGTTCCCTTCTTCTTATTATTTTTTTTTTAACATTTATTTATTTTTGAGACAGAGAGAGAGCATGAACAGGGGAGGGTCAGAGAAAGAGGGAGACACAGAATCTGAAACAGGCTCCAAGCCCGACGCGGGGCTCAAACCCACGGACCGCGAGACCATGACCTGAGCCAAAGTCGGACACTTAACCGACTGAGCCACCCAGGTTCCCTTCTTAAAAGGTGCCCATATTTTAAAGCTTAGTGGCAGTCAAGAGACTTCTAAGGGTTCCCGCACGAGATTAAAGGGAACAAAGCAGCATCAGTAGCGTGCTCTTGGCCCGGTGGGAAGCGCCAATGTGGTCCACCCACGTCACCCTACACCTCTGACATGTCCTAACCCTTCCTAGTCCATCAGCGAGGTGACCGGGCTCCCTACCTACAGGATGTCATGGGAAGTGTATGTCTTGTGCCCACCACGTCCGAGCAGAAGATTTAAATTTCTCTAATTCAAGCTGCAATACCAATACACCACTTTATACAGTGTATGCATTTCATACAGACTTTATAGTTACTCCCCTCCCGTTGCACATCAGGCAGGCAGGGTGTGGGATATCTCTGTTGACAGGTTTTCAATCCTGACTGAGCATCAGAGTCCTGTGGGGAACTTTATAAAATACAGAGCCTTGCCCATCCCCCCACTCATTGGGTAAGCACGTCTGGACTCAGGCCCAGGCATGCATCATTAAAAAAAAAAAAAAAAAAAAATTTGAAATATATGAGGTGAAATTCACATAAGACGAAATTAACCATTTTTAAGTGAACCCTCCTTCACAGTGTTGTGCAACCACCACCACCATGTAGTTTCAAACATGTTTATCACTCCAAAATAAAATAAAACCCCAACCTCATTAAACCATTTCTCCCTATTTCTGCCTTGCTCCAGTCCAGCAATCGGCATTCTGTCTCTGTGCATTTTGAATAGTTCATATGCATGGAATCATGCAATATGTAATCATTTATGTCGAGCTCAGGTAGGCATTCTTTTAAATTTTTTTCTCTTTTTTATTTTTGAGAGAGAGAGAGAGAGAGAGCGAGGCTGAGAAACCCTCTGGGGAAGAGGCAGAGATAGAGAGAGATACAGAATCCGAAGCAGGCTCCAGGCTCTCAGCTGACAGCAGAGAACCAGATGAGAGGCTCGAACTCATGAACCACGAGATCATCTCCTGAGCCGAAGTCCAACGCTTAACTGACTGAGCCACCCGGGCACCCCTCAGGCAAGCGTATTTTTAAGAGGTGTGTTGTAGCTGGGGGGGGGGGGTCACAGTGGTCCCCCAAAGGGCAAATTTGGCTTTTTTTGGAAAAGCTTTCAATTTTGATGATCAACAATATCAACCACAAAAAACGTTAGTAATTCCTTTCACTTTACAATCTATCTTAAAGCAAAGATTTAAATTTTTTGCAGTCTCCTGATTTTTACTCACTTCTGTAGATTTAATCTTATTGTAATGATAAAATAAATATTTTGCCATACTTCCAGATATTACTGCTTTCTCTATACTTTTATGTGTGCTAATATTTATTTGTTTACCTCTTTAGGCTGTGTGACCTATCACTGTGATAATATAATTTTCCAAACACGTTCCTCTCTTCTTTTTCTGATTTTCCGTGTTTCCACTCCAAACACCCCCATTCATGAAATTGCTTGGGTATTTGCTGGCCTTTCTTGATGATAGGGTGCCAGAAATAGCATTACTGAACCAAAAGCACAGATGGAGAAACCACGGTCTCCTCATTAATGAAGTAATTCATGTTTGTTCCAATCACAGCTCTTAAGCAAAGAGCACTGGACACTTATGGTTGAATAAAAGACCTCAGGCTTCGTCAGGTCACACCTTCAGAACACAACAGTTTCTCATATCAAAGTGCATAACACCCCAAGGCAGAGACTGTTAGGCAATGCGAGGTCCACAATAGGCTCTGGTCCCTCTGTGCTTGCGAAGATCTTACGGTGACCCCCTGAGATCAGATTCAGGAAAGGAGAGAGGAGATTTTTTGAGAGGCAGGAGACCCTTGGCTCCATGCCCTTCAGAAAGGTGCCCAGAGGTGTTCATGCGCCAACTGGCAGTGAGTAGCCAGGAATAAAGATGCTTCCCCAGACTGAGCGTGCGAGGCCATTTTAGAACATCACTAAATCCACTGAGCATCGCTGAAGAACACAGAGTTTGTATGGCAGGGAGTCTTATCTGACAGTTCAATAAGAACAACTCTACATTAAAACAAAAAGATATTCTTTTGTTATCCACAGAAGGACTTTACTCACGAAGGAGCAGATCAGCACCATCACGAATGTATACCATCCAAGGATGTACCATTAAACAACCAGGTGTGAAATGTTCCTGGATGTTCTCTGGGGCATTTATTCTTAAAAGGAGGGAAATAATAAGTGGAAAGCACAAAATGTTTACTTTGCTTAGGGACAAATGGGAGGGGTGAATTAGTTACAACTGCCAATCCGTCAGAGCTAAATTTCGGTAAAGGAGGATTTTGTGCAGACTAGAAAGGTAGAAAGGTACCTTAAGGCATTTATTCAAGACCATGTGGCCGGTGATTGTGATCAGTCCTGTTCTTTCTGGAAGTGTTGGTTGCACTTCGACAGGGCTTGTCAGTTGTGAAGAGATACTTATCAAAAGCATTAAAAGTTGATCCCGTTTCGTTTAGAATTTCTAGAATGTTCGAATTTCTAGAATGTTCCAACACTTCGTGGAGACCCTGAACTTTGGCGGTGTGGAGCTGTATTTCACAAATTTTCTGGATCTAGAGGCAGGATATTGACTAATTTTAGGAGCTCTAGAGTCCGCCACATCAGTCTAACCCCCCCGAGCCACCTCTTCCTGGCTCTCTGCACAACGGCCTCTTTGACATCTCTTGATTTCTCTTCTCCACCGCTTTGGCTTGCTGTGGCCCCGGTTCTATGAGACCTCATACCTCCGGTGTCCAACAGTATCCCGGCTACAGCTTCTGGGTCTGCTAATTCGAACTCTTGATACAGAGATCTGATGCCTGGTTCCATATGGCCACATCTGTTCTAATCATGTCTGGCTGGAGGCAGAGTCACCCAACATAAAGGTAGTCACTTAAGCCGATCTCTTTACTGCTTCCAAAAAAAAAAAAGCAGAAGGGATGCCCTGCCAGGAATCCCAAGTCAGCGTGCGAGTATTTATTTATTTATTTATCCTGCCTTCAACTCAGTCACTTGTTCATTCATTCATTCATTCATTCAACCAAAATGTCATCAGTGTCTACTTTCTGCCGGATGCTACCTGAGCTCAACACTATGCTTACAAAATAAACAAAGGCCCTGCCATCTGGAAGCTCCCAGTCTAGCAAACACATCAGGGCACATACTCAACTAAGCTTGAAGAGCAGGAGAAGGCAAAGAGGGTGACTTTAGCACAGGACTCCAGCAAAATGTGGTAGAGAGATGACATTTCACACATACCCAAAGGCTGGAGGGTATGAAACATCGAGGTATGTGCAGGCTGTTTGGGGAGAAAACGCATGTGTGGCTGGAGAGATCGCCAAGGTTCAAAGCAGGAGGGTCTCACATGCCTCGTTAAGTAGCACAAACTTTAGCCCGCTGGTTAGTAGTTTCTACTTGGAGGATCCCAGACCCCTCCTCTGGGGGATCAGGAAAATGTTCCAGGAGATCAAGTCATTGAAGTTATTATGGGATTTATTTAAAGTTTGATTAAAAAAAACAAAACAAAACAAAACAATCAGCAAATGAGGCCTTGCTTTTATTCCCTTAAAACAAAAAAGCCTGGGAATGTGCATGGCAGTTGGTGGAGGTCAATGACCATGCTTACTGTTATCAGTAGGTTTTAAAATTACTTGGGTTTTTAGGGGTGCCTGGGTGGTGCAGTCGGTTGAGCATCTTTGGCTCAGGTCATGATCTCACGGCTTGTGAGTTCGAGCCCCGCGTCGGGCTCTGTGCTAACAGCTCAGCGCCTGGAGCCTGCTTCGGATTCTGTGTCTCCCTCTCTCTCTGCCCTCCCCCTCTCACGTTCTGTGTCTCTCTCTCTCTCTCTCCCTCTCTCTCTCTCTCAAAAATAAATAAACGTTAAGGGGCGCCTGGGTGGCACAGTCGGTTAAGCGTCCGACTTCAGCCAGGTCACGATCTCGCGGTCCGTGAGTTCGAGCCCCGTGTCAGGCTCTGGGCTGATGGCTCAGAGCCTGGAGCCTGTTTCCGATTCTGTGTCTCCCTCTCTCTCTGCCCCTCCCCTGTTCATGCTCTGTCTCTCTCTGTCCCAAAAATAAATAAAAAAAAAAAACGTTGAAAAAAAAATAAATAAATAAACGTTAAAATTAAAAAAAATAAATAAAATTACTTGGGTTTTTTCGTCATATAAAATTTGTGGATTATTGGTTTGAGGAGGAATTGTAAGGAACAAAGGTGTCACGCACAGCTGATTAGTGAGGAGTAAAGCAGAGCGAACATAATTCTCAAAAATTACCTCCAGATGATCACCACCCTATCAGTGAACAGTACTGCTCTGATAAAAATCCTTCTGCATCACACCAAGGACTCCAAAGTGCAATGTGGAAACAGAAGACACCGCTGTTTGCATTCTAGCTTTACACTCAATAATAATGATCCCTGACACACTACTTCATTTGTGTAATGATTGTAGGCAATGGCCTGAAACCTTTCCTTCTCTCATGTCTCCGAGGCAAAATGGGAAAAATTATTTTTTAAAGAAATAAACATTATAATTTTTAAGGCAAAATGTAAGAGCTCCAAACCGCAGGTCATTAAAAGACTTTTATGTTGATTGCGAAGCTGTGATAAGTAGTTCCATTTCAGTCTGCAGTATAATATATATTTTTGGGGCGCCTGTGTGGCGCAGTCGGTTAAGCGTCCGACTTCAGCCAGGTCACGATCTCGCGGTCCGTGAGTTCCAGCCCCGCGTCAGGCTCTGGGCTGACGGCTCAGAGCCTGGAGCCTGTTTCCAATTCTGTGTCTCCCTCTCTCTCTGCCCCTCCCCCGTTCATGCTCTGTCTCTTTCTGTCCCAAAAATAAATAAACGTTGAAAAAAAAATTAAAAAAAAATATATATTTTTACCCAAATCAAACAAAATACAATACATCACTTAATAATATATATTGATCAACAAATAACGTATTTCGTTACATAATTAATTTACAGCACCCTGAGGGCATGAATCATGATGGGGGGGGGGAAACAAAACTTGCCTTTTTATACTATTGATACGATTGCATTTTTATATTAGAAAGAAATTATAATCTTTACAAATATGCTTATATATACAATGAAATTGCTTACTTGAGATACTTGTAATTTTTATCACATCCTATAAAAAAAAAATCCACAAGTGGTTAAAAGTAGAGTAAAATCTTGGTCTGCGATCATAATTTGGTCCGGAAACATGCTTGTAATCCAAAGCACTTGCATATCAAAGCGACTTTCAAGAACCATTGGCTCCGTTGTGATTTTTGGCATCACGTGTTACTTGGATTACAAGACATCGCGCGTTTATCCAAGTTAAAATGTATTAGAAATGTTAGCTCATCTTATGGAACATTCGCAGAACAAGTTACTCACAATCCAAGGTTTTACCGTGTTCTTAAGGGGCTTCGTACATTGTACCTTGTAATGGAAAGCATCCTGGCAAATGTCCAAAACCGGAGATGCTAATGAGGTTGATGGGAAGCCAAAGGAAATTTGAAACAAGAGAAGCACTTGCCCTAGGAAGGACCATGGGGTCCCCTCCTGGTGCTCACGCCCTCAGCTCTGTTCAAAGGCAGATTCCAAAGCATGTGGTTCGAGAAATTTACTGGAGGAGGGTTTGCTATTAGAAAATATGCCTGGGGCGCTGGGTGGCTCGGTGGGTTAAACGTCGGGCTCTTGGTTTCAGCTCAGGTCAGGATCTCAGGGTTCTTGAGATCAAGGCTGTGAGTCGGGCTTTGCACTGACAGCACAGAGCCTGTTTGGGATTCTTACTCTTCCCTCTTTCTCTCTGTTCCCTCTGCCCTTGTGCTCTCTCCCTCTCTCTTTCTCTCTCAAAATAAATAAATACTCTTTCAAAATACAAACAAACAAAAATGTCTCTGACCTCCTGCTTTGAAATAGATTGAAATGAGACAATTCTGTGCACAAAGTATCCAAGTAACTTTTGTCTGGGTCAAAGAAACCAGCAAAAAACAAAACAAAACAAAAAAAAACCGAAAACCAAAAACCAAAAAAAATGTCTGGAGTTCGTGCTGTTCACATACACCACTGGGTTTAATGCCCCACAGAGGATGTCTTTTACTGGGGGGACATTGCAATGGTACCATCAGAAGGAAGTCGCTGCGTTATCAGGGCCAGAGAAACTGCAGCACGGCCGGAAGCTGGTGCTTTAAAATGTGGGATCAGAAATGGTGAGGCCAACAGGTCAGGACATGAATACCGATGAAAACATACGTACAGCTCCCAAGATGGGGGTACACCGTGCCACATATGGCCACATGGGAAACATCAGGGCCAGGCAGGCAGGAGGCAGAGGGAGCAGGAAGCAACTGGACGCAAGAGCCTTTACTGTGGTTTCTGCAGGAAGGCATGGGCAAGGCAGGTTTAGAATTGGCTTCTTCGAGTCATTTCAGCAGACTCTGGAGGGTAGGGCATGTGTCTAGGTGCGTGGAACCTGGCCCTGGTGTGATTTGAGCAGGGGTAGAGTGCCCTGGAACGTGGGCCCAGGAAAGGAGGTGGAGCTCTGGATGGGCTGGTCCGCACAGGAAAGAAACACGCGCTGGTGAGCCCTTTGCCGACTCTAGGAATTGGTTAAACCCTGGGACTGGGAGGGGCAGTCCCTCGAGGGTCAGCAACGCCTCAAAATATCAAAGCATCAGAAATACAGAACACAAAGAAGGCACGAGTAATACAAGTGGTCATTATAAAGCCACTGACTAAATGGCAAGTCTGGTGGCTTGGAAGTGACTACGGTGGCACAGAAGGTGGAGAGGCAGAGGCTCTAACGTCTACCTGTGACTGACCGTGGCGCATCCCCCGGCCTCAGTGCAATCCACCAATTGCTCTACCTTTTTCTCAGAGGCATATTAATGTGCGTGACTGTGTCGGAAAACTCTACTTTCTTTAATAACACGAAATCCAGAATTTCTTTGTCAAGTATCGGAAGAAATTGCGCGAGTCAGAGAGGAGCCTGGGCCAAATCCTGGTTCCCTCTCCGGGATTCACGTTCCCTTTGGTGTTTTTGGCTGAAACTTCTGGTACTGCCCTGTGAGCTTCAGAGTGGTTTTTCATCCTTTAGCTCCTGTGTACTCCCTCTCGTAGTTGACTGCACAGCGTGATGTTCAAAAAGACTTCTTGAGGCGAGGACAGAGCAAAAGAGACAAAAAAATAGGCAGTATCTTAGCTTATAAAATGACGATCACTCATCTTTAGCCTGTGATGCACCTAAGGGATCCCCTTCTGTCCAAAGTCCACACCGTGCCCAGTGATGGTAATCATCTTTGACCAATACAACCCAGGAGTGAACTCTTAGACACTCAAGTTTCTTGAAGTAAAGACCAAGAAAAGGAGCATACATTGCCTCCCCCATCTGTCTCCATCCTGGTCTCCCAATCCCTGTTTCCTGTCAAGGGAATTCAGTCTTCATCTGGATGAATGACCTCACCCGTAAGAAGATTCCTCACCCACAGGACTTCGCGTCATTCCCTGTGAGTCTCAGCAGAACAAATATTTCTCAGTAGCACCAAAACCCAGAATTCTAAGATGGCTTTCCAAACTTCTACCCTCCTAGTGTATCTACCCCGTATGATCCCTGTGGCTTGGGACTATGATGAGACGGGCACCCCATGATCAGGTGATGTTATTTGGCACAGTTGGCCTAAAGAGTGGGAGAATATCCTCATTGGGCCTGATGTGATCAGCTGAACCCTTGAGAGATTTGAAGTGTGAGAGGAATTTGACATAGGAACAAGTCCCCATTGCTTGTTTGGAAGATAGAAGGGGTCAGATGGCAAGGATTGTGAACAGCCTATAGGAGTAGAGAGCGGCTCCCAGTTGAGAGCGATGAAACTGGGAATTCAGCCCTACGGCTGCAAGGAACTGGACGTGAAGTTGGAAGAGGTCGTGAACTCCAGCACAGAATACATCATGGTTGACACCTTGATTTTAGCCTTGTGAGACCCTGAGCAGAGCATTAACTATGCCTGGATTTTTGACCTAAAGAGTGTGAGATGGTAAATGGGTGCTGTTTTAAGCCACTAAGTTTGTGGTAACTGATTATGCAGCAGTAGAAAACTAATACCAACACCAACCTTCTTGAGAGGCGCACATCTAATCATGGCATGGTGTCCACACGGTCTGTTGCAGAAGAACTGATAGTAGCAGGCTCTGTCGCAAAATGGCTCAATGTGCTCTGGGGTCTGTCATGAAAATAACAGCTAGAGGGGTGCCTGGGTGGCGCAGTCGGTTAAGCGTCCGACTTCAGCCAGGTCACGATCTCGCGGTCCCTGTGTTCGAGCCCCGCGTCGGGCTCTGGGCTGATGGCTCAGAGCCTGGAGCCTGTTTCCGATTCTGTGTCTCCCTCTCTCTCTGCCCCTCCCCCGTTCATGCTCTGTCTCTCTCTGTCCCAAAAATAAATAAACGTTAAAAAAAAAAAGTTTAAAAAAAAAGAAAAAAAGAAAATAACAGCTAGAAAATGCTATTCACAATACAAAACTCACTGCTTTTTAGTCCAGATTTGCTTAGGTGGGTTTCAGAAGAGGTAAATCACCTGAGTGAGCATCAATGAGCAAGCACTATTATTTCCAAGGAAAGGCCCAAAAAGTTGATAGAGTGCCAAGAACATCATGGAGTGAATCATTCGTGGAAACTATCCTCCAGACTGGCCAGATTTCTCATGACCCTCTAGATGGTGAACAGAAGCAGTTTGCCCTGTGAAATTACTCATCAGTTGATGCCTCAAGTCTACTTCTTTCCACTGATGAAACTAACAAAATATTCTGGGTGCTGCTGTCTGCTTTTAATCCTTGCTCAAATTTACTAGAAGGCCTTCCCAGGAACCTAAGAGTCAAGTTCCTGACGCTATAATTGAGGTCAAAGGCTCTGTGTCATATAAAAGCCACAGAGTGAATGGAACCATGTGGCATCACCACACTGACCAGTGGCGAAGAGGGTCCTCCTAGGTGGACGTGAAAATAGAAAAAATAGTTCCCAGTCTTTCTGGGCCAACCTGTATTGGCCTGGTGATGTCTGCATGGATGATTTAGACATACCCAGATATTTTACGCCCCGTGGCAAGGATGGGATAGTTTGTGGGTTCTTGAAGTTCCCAGTGTTAGCTAAAATTCCAGCTCATTGAAACCACTATTTTAGAGAGCCATATGGCATTGGTTTTTAGCCAGACCTCCTGAGGATAAACAAAATGAATGAAGCACACATTTTTTTTTTCTGATTACCAAAACTGCTGACACGAAATCATCCAATGTACCCATATTTACAGTTGCAAAGAAGAGATCTCAGGAATGGTGAAGAGATTCTTAGTTAAAAGGGGAAAGGTACCCAAAAAAGGCGGCGGGGGGGGGGGAGGGTAGGTATCCTGTGTGGCATCTGTTTGAGTTCAGATATTCTGCATGATTTACATCAGCACTAACTTATCTCTGGGGTAAAACCGCAGAGAAAATGTGATCTTCTTCGAGTTTCCTGTCCACTCTGACCTTTCTCGCCTAGGAAACAGAGATAATTCCAGCCCTAGAGGACTGAATGAACTAATGTAAGTAAAGAATATGGCACAATCCCTGCTACATATTAAAGAATAAATGAGAATTATTATCACCATCATCATCATCACCATCATCACCATCATCACTATCATCTCCATTATTACCAATATCATCATTCATTCAACAAAGAACATTTTGTTGAAGGCTTGATACTCTATAGACTGCTTTATTTCATCTAGCTTCAACGTCACCTTAAATGCATCTTTATTTATATACTTAAATATGTTAAGCCACCAAGAGAAAAGGCATAGTCAACCTAGTAAAGTCCTCATAGCTGTGGTTATTTCTTGTCTTGGACTCCCCAGCCTCTAGAACTGTGAGAAATAAATTTCTGTTGTTTATATGGCACTGGTGTATGATTATTTTGCTATAGCAACCTGACTGGACCAAGATAGTCATAAAATACACTCCTTTCGGGGCGCCTGGGTGGCGCAGTCAGTTAAGCGTCCGACTTCAGCCAGGTCACGATCTCGCGGTCCCTGTGTTCGAGCCCCGCGTCGGGCTCTGGGCTGATGGCTCAGAGCCTGGAGCCTGTTTCCGATTCTGTGTCTCCCTCTCTCTCTGCCCCTCCCCCGTTCATGCTCTGTCTCTCTCTGTCCCAAAAATAAATAAACGTTGAAAAAAAAAAATACACTCCTTTCTACTAAAAATAAGTAAATATCTCTCTCCCAGGGCAAGCATATCCCCAGAATCCTCATCTAAGCTCCCGAGGTTTAAGGAAATGATATTCATAGGGCATTGCTTCTCCATCATTCCTGAGTGTAGCTATTCTGTAAGGATGGTTTTGGTCCCCTGCATCCATATCCACCTCTGCCTCTACCTCTGTGTCAACATTCAGTACAAAATTGTGAGGGGGGGGGGGAGCTGTATCCATGGAGATAAGACAGCAAACCTTTCTTCACTATAGAATCTTTTCTTAAAATCTAGTGGATGTCAATTGACTTCTGTATAGCTTTTCCCTAACTTTGAAGGTACCTGTTTTCTTGCTTTTTGTTTGTTTGCTTGCTTGTGTTGGAGGAGTATTTTTGTTTTTTCTCTACCGCATGTTTTAAATGAATCCCATCCGACATAATTAAATAAAGAAATCCAACAAATGGGAGTAAAGAAGATAGGAGAAGCTGAAGGTAAAATGGGGATAGAAGGTTAGCAACGTGTGACACTCGAGTGTGCCTCATCATTATGTTTCCCCATGTGTAAAATGGCTTTTTACCTACCAGAGGCAGCTGCTGATAAAAGTTGCTATATCTTCCCAGCGCCTGGCAGGCAGTGAACACTCAAAAACCGTAACACCTGTTAACCACGCTGTTGTGCACCGTGCTTTCTTCACAGTGACAGTATACATAGAAAATCTCCTTATTCTTTTTAGTGGTTATATAATGTCCTCGTATGTGGATGGATTGTAACTGAATTCATGAATTGTCTTCTGATGGATATTTATATCGTTTCCGGTGTTTTACGTTACAAACCATGCTACTAAAAATATCACTCAGACACAGCATTTCAGCAAGATGTTTTAATTTTTAAGAAATGTGAACAATATGAGTATTTCATCCCTGGTAAAAATTAATCTTCCCCAAATTACATTTTGTTATAAGGTATTAAAATCTTCAGGCCAGGCATTCTTACTTGAAGATGTCTTTTTATCCCCAAATGCTGGGAAACCACTGTCGATTTTAGGAGGAGTGAGGGAAGAAAATACTCTTCTCTCAATGGCGTCCTTAATATGCACACTAATCCCTCCAGGCCTGCACACTCCATAGTTATTTCCTAGCTAAGTCATCTCCTGCCTCTCAGACTCCCCAGTGTTTTCTTTCTTCACCGTCCTCCTGGGTTTTTGTCCACTTATATGTGTTACACAAGCATTCCTTGACAAAGCAGAAAAAAAAACTTAAAAAAAGTTTACAATATTATTTGCCTTAATAATTAACATTGTATGTAGGCGATCGGGATTTTCTTCATAATCTGTCAATGGAACGCATGTAAATTATGATCATCAAAATCCTTCATGAACTATCCAGTTGATCAGCATCTCACAATTACACACGTGAATGCAAACATGCATGAAGACACGTAAGTGAGCATTTGCCCACTGGACTGTTGTCTAGATAGATAATTAGAACAAATGACGCCGTGTCGTCAACAAGTATTCGTAGAAAACTTTCGTGCGTTCACTACTCTTTTCCCATATCTTGCTTACTCTTGGCTACTTTGGGGATATATAAAGTTATATGAGTCTAATTTAACTTCTGGCAATGTTCCGCAGAGGGGCAGAAAATTCTGATATTTGCACCCAAATTCGAACTAATTTTCTCCTAGTATGAGCAGATCAGTCATTAATTGGGCCAGCCTGTATTAGCACAACTTGTAGAGGACTTGTAGGGCTGTGGGGCTGACAGGGGCTTCAGGGTGACCCTGTTCAAACTTCCATCTCACTAATGAGAAAACTAAGCCGTGGAACAAATTCCTTTCCCAGGATAAGAAAAAAACACTAAGATGAGAATTCCAACTTTCTGACTTCCAGTTCAGCGTCTTTTTTTTTTTTGAAATCTAATTGACCGTCTTGTTACTTTGGCTGCTTTCACTCTCCTAGAGTTAGTCAGTTTCTGTATTATTTCCAATAATGTGTGTATGGTATGTGTTTCTGCATAGCTTTTGAGAAACATTTAATCCCTGAATGGTACTTTAGTATCACCTGTCCCATAATTTTTTTTTTTTCATTCCTATAATTATCGGTAGTATTCTCTCTTTCTTGTAGCCGTACTGTTCCCTCAATGACCTCCCCAACAAAATGTAAATGTAACTAGTAAATTACTGAGCTGCCGGTGTGTGTGTGTATGTGCACGCACACGTGTGTGTTTTCCCATCTCAGTATCATTCCTATTCTTTTCCAAGAAGATCCTCTGACTCCTTTGTTCACAGGTGAAGATGGAGAAGCATAGTCAAGATGATGGGGGAGAGAGGTTCCCCAAAAGGGAAAGAGAAGGAGGCGATGAAGCTCCCTGGTCCATGGACCCTGTTGTGGGGATGAGGCAGACAGTGGAAAGATGCTTGTGGTCTTCTGAGGGTAGACAGACCCTCTGCTCATTTGCTACCCAAAGAAGAACCAAAGATGCTAGATTTCAGGACCCCTTATTGCCTTGGCCAATGGTACCTCAGTTTTAACCAGAAGCCCAAATACCAGAGCTCTTTCTTCCTAGGATTTAGCTCTGCTTGAAACGTATGGGATGCTTGCCTAATGGCACAGGGTATCTGGGGGAAGGCCTTGTGTTAATTATTCCTGTATGACAAACCACCCTATGACTTAGTGGCTTGACATAACAAAAAAATCTCATTTTGTTCATGACTCTGCAATTCAGGTTTGGTTTCCTTTCTATTCCTTCCAAGTTCAGCTGGAGCAGCTTGGCTTAGGGCTGGAGAATCTACTTTCAAGATGGTTCACTGCCATGGCTAACGAGCTGGTTCTGTTATGGGCTGGGAGCCCGGGTGGCTGTAGGCTAAGATCTCAGATCTTTAGATCCTCTCCGCACAGGCCTTTCCACGGGCTGTTTGGGCTTCCTCTCACACATGGTGGCTGGTATCCAAGGGCAAGTGTCACAAGAGACCTGGGAAAACTTAACCTCAGAAGTCACATGGTTTCACTTTTACCTCCTCAGTTTCAGATGGAGGGACGACAACCTCATTGCTTGAAGGATTTTCAAAGCTACCCTGTAAGTATAGCATGTAGTATGAGCGGTGGTCTCTATTTTCAGAAAACACAGTCTGCCACACTCCCATGTGACTCAGATTAAATTTTGTACCAGCCCAGCATGGGGGAGGGGTGTTGAACTAGAAATGGTCAAGGTAATCTCATCTTACACTTTCCATTGTGTACAGGAAGATTCGTATCACCTCAATGCGTACCAAGGTCATATTTTTATGCTAATTGTCAGGAGAATTATGCATAATGCTGTATAGAAAATATTTCTGAGACTCTTTCCCTTCATCATATATTTCTTTCCCACTGACCCTATCTGTCCTGCAGATTCTCATCAAAGTGGCTATTTATCTTTGATCAGATAACTCAGAGGTTCACATTATCTAACTATAAACTGTACAACACAGTCTTTCTCTACTTTAACTTGCAGTCTGAGTTTTTTTTCTCTGTAAAATAGTTTATTGAATTCAAAGTAATATGGAAAGAATTATTTAAAGATATTTTCTGAAAAATAAACAAGATCTTTAGGAATATATATATATATTCTTATATATATCTTATACACATAAAGTATTGTATCCTAAACATAGAGAGATAGTGCTTTTGTGTGTGTGTGTGTGTGTGTGTGTGTGCTTTATTTATAAATTTTATTATGGCAATTCTTTGACCAATTAAGTCAAACAGGGTCTATAGTGAGATTGTCAGGTAATAGTGACTAAAGGTTATCAACAAAAGAGTTGAATTCCAGTGTGAAAGCAGCGCTTGATCTTTCACAGGTAAATGTACCAGTCTTCTTTCCTTCCTTCCTTCCTTCCTTCCTTCCTTCCTTCCTTCCTCCTTCTCTTAAATTGAAGTGCAGTCAACATGCAGTGTTATATTAGTTTCAGGTGTACAATATGTGATTCAACAATTTTGTACATTACTCAGTGCTCATCAAAATAACTGTACTCTTGATCCCCTTCACCTATTTCACCCATTCTTCCGCCCACCTCCCCTCTGGCAATCACCAGTCTGTTCTCTGTAGTTAAGAGTCTGTTTTCTTGTTTTTGCCTTTGTTGATTTGTTTTGTTTCCTTTTTTTTATTTGTTTTAATGTTTATTTATTTTTGAGAGAGAAACAGACGGGGCATGAGCAGGGAAGGGGCAGAGAGAGAGAGAGAGGGAGAGGGAGACACAGAATCCAAAGCAGGCTCCAGGCTCTGAACTGTCAGCACAGAGCCTGATGCAGGGCTTGAACTCACGAACTGTGAGGTCATGACCTGAGCCGAAGTCAGATGCTTAACCGACTGAGCCACCCAGGTGCCCCCATTCGTTTTGTTTCTTAAATTACACATATGAGTGAAATTGTATATTTATTTTACACTGCATTATATCCGCTCTAGGTATAATGCCGTGTTGTTGCAAATAGCAAGACCTCATTCTTTTTCATGGCTGGGTAATAGTTCATTTCATACATATACCACATCTTTTTTTTTTTTTTTTTTTTTTTACTTTACTTAAAAAGGAGGCTCCACTCTGGGCGTGGAGTCTCCAATATGGGGCTTGAACTCTCAATCCTGAGATTAAGACGTGAGCTGAGATCAAGAGTCAGATGCTTAACCAACGGAGCCACCAAGGTGCTCCTCCTCATCTCCTTGATCCATTCCTCTGTGGACACTTGGGATGTTTCCATACCTTGGCTAACATAAATAATGCTGCAATAGGAGGAAGATGGTAGCGTAGGAGGACGCTGGGCTCACCGTGTCCTGCTGATCACTTAGATTCCACCTACACCTGCCTAAATAACCCAGAAAACCACCAGAAGACTAGCAGAACGGAGTCTCCGAGCCAAACGCGGACGAGGGGCCCACAGAAGAGGGTAGGAAGGGCTGAGAGGTGGTGTGTGCTCCATGGACTGGCGGGAGGGAGCTGGGGGCAGAGGGGCAGCTCGCTGGCCAAGCAGAGCCCTCGAGTCTGGCTGGCAAAAGCGGAGGGGCCGGATGGAGTGTGTTCTGAGGGCGAGCGGGACTTAACATCTGGAAGGTTATAAGCTAACAGCTCTGCTCAGAGAACGGGAGGGCTGGAGGACAACAGGAGGGAGAGTTGTTGAGCCCCGATGACAGAGCGCAGCTTGGCAGGGAACAAAGGCGCTCACCAGCGCCATCTCCCTCGTCCATCCCCCAGCCAAAATCCCAAAAGGAACCGGTTCCTGCCAGGGAACTTGCTCGCTCCTCGCAAACACCCAACGCTGTGCTTCTGTGGATCCGTCCCTCCAGCGGGTCTGACTCCCTCCTGCTGCCGCAGGGCCCCTCCCGAAGGGGATCTCCGAAGGAAAAGCGAGCTGAGCCTGCCGCTCCCGCCCCTGTGCACCTTGCCTACCCACCCCAGCTAATACGCCAGATCCCCAGCATCACAAGCCTGGCAGTGTGCAAGTAGCCCAGACGGGCCACGCCACCCCACAGTGAATCCCTCCCTTAGGAGAGGGGAAGAGAAGGCACACACCAGTCTGACTGTGGCCCCAGCGGTGGGCTGGGGGCAGACATCAGGTCGGACTGCGGCCCTGCCCACCAACTCCAGTTATACACCACAGCACAGGGGAAGTGCCCTGCAGGTCCTCACCACACCAGGGACTATCCAAAATGACCAAGCGGAAGAATTCCCCTCAGAAGAATCTCCAGGAAATAACAACAGCTAATGAGCTGATCAAAAAGGATTTAAATAATATAACAGAAAGTGAATTTAGAAGAATAGTCATAAAATTAATCGCTGGGCTTGAAAACAGTATACAGGACAGCAGAGAATCTCTTGCTACAGAGATCAAGGGACTAAGGAACAGTCACGAGGAGCTGAAAAACGCTTTAAATGAAATGCAAAACAAAATGGAAACCACCACGGCTCGGATGGAAGAGGCAGAGGAGAGAATAGGTGAACTAGAAGATAAAATTATGGAAAAAGAAGAAGCTGAGAAAAAGAGAGATTAAAAAATCCAGGAGTATGAGGGGAAAATTAGAGAACTAAGTGATGCACTGAAGAGAAATAATCTACGTATAATTGGTATCCCAGAGGAGGAAGAGAGAGGGAAAGGTGCTGAAGGTGTACTTGAAGAAATAATAGCTGAGAACTTCCCTGATCTGGGGAAGGAAAAAGGCATTGAAATCCAAGAGGCACAGAGAACTCCCTTCAGACGTAACTTGAATCGATCTTCTGCACAACATATCATAGTGAAACTGGCAAAATACAAGGATAAAGAGAAAATTCTGAAAGCAGCTAGGGATAAACATGCTCTAACATATGAAGGGAGACCTATAAGACTTGTGACCAATCTCTCTACTGAAACTTGGCAGGCCAGAAAGGAATGGCAGGAGATCTTCAATGTGATGAACGGAAAAAATATGCAGCCGAGAATCCTTTATCCAGCAAGTCTGTCATTTGGAATAGAAGGAGAGATAAAGGTCTTCCCAAACAAACAAAAACCGAAGGAATTTGTCACCACTAAACCAGCCCTACAAGCGATCCTAAGAGGGATCCTGTGAGACAAAGTACCAGAGACATCGCTACAAGCACGAAACCTACGGACATCACAATGACTCTAAACCTATATCTTTCAATAATAACACTGAATGTAAATGGACTAAATGCGCCAACCAAAAGACATAGGGTATCAGAATGGATAAAAAAGCAAGACCCATCTATTTGCTGTCTATAGGAGACTCATTTTAGACCTGAGGACACCTTCAGATTGAGAGTGAGGGAATGGAGAACTATTTATCATGCCACCGGAAGTCAAAAGAAAGCTGGAGTAGCCATACTTATATCAGACAAACTAGACTTTAAATTAAAGGCTGTAACACGAGATGAAGAAGGGTATTATATAATAATCACAGGTTCTATCCATCAGGAAGAGCTAACAATTATAAATGTCTATGCGCCGAATACAGGAGCCCCCAAATATATAAAACAGTTACTCACAAACATAAGCAACCTTATTGATAAGAATGTGGTAATTGCAGGGGACTTTAACACTCCACTTACAGAAATGGATAGATCATCTAGACACACGGTCAATAAAGAAACAAGGGCCCTGAATGATACATTGGATCAGATGGACTTGACAGATATATTTAGAACTCTGCATCCCAAAGCAACAGAATATATACTTTCTTCTCGAGTGCACATGGAACATTCTCCAAGATGGATCACATACTGGGTCACAAAACAGCCCTTCATAAGTATACAAGAATTGAAATCATACCATGCATACTTTCAGACCACAGTGCTATGAAGCTTGAAATCAACCACAGGAAAAAGTCTGGAAAACCTCCAAAAGCGTGGAGGTTGAAGAACACCCTCCTAACGAATGAGTGGGTCAACCAGGCAATTAGAGAAGAAATTAAAAAATATATGGAAACGAACAAAAATGAAAGTACAACAATCCAAACACTTTGGGATGCAGCGAAGGCAGTCCTGAGAGGAAAATGCATTGCAATCCAGGCCTATCTCAAGAAACAAGAAAAATCCCAAATACAAAATCTAACAGCACACCTAAAGGAAATAGAAGCAGAACAGCAAAGGCAGCCTAAACCCAGCAGAAGAAGAGAAATAATAAAGATCAGAGCAGAAAAAAACAATATAGAATCTAAAAAAAACTGTAGAGCAGATCAACGAAACCAAGAGTTGGTTTTTTGAAAAAATAAACAAAATTGATAAACCTCTAGCCAGGCTTCTCAAAAAGAAAAGGGAGATGACCCAAATAGATAAAATCGTGAATGAAAATGGAATTATTACAACCAATCCCTCAGAGATACAAGCAATTATCAGGGAATACTATGAAAAATTATATGCCAACAAACTGGACAACCTGTAAGAAATGGACAAATTCCTAAACACCCACACTCTTCCAAAACTCAATCAGGAGGAAATAGAAAGCTTGAACAGACCCATAACCAGCGAAGAAATTGAATCAGTCGTCAAATATCTCCCAACATATAAGAGTCCAGGACCAGATGGCTTCCCAGGGGAGTTCTACCAGACGTTTAAAGCAGAGATAATAGCTATCCTTCTCAAGCTATTCCAAAAAATAGAAAGGGAAGGAAAACTTCCAGACTCATTCTATGAAGCCAGTATTACTTTGATTCCTAAACCAGACAGAGACCCAGTAAAAAAAAGAGAACTACAGGCCAATATCCCTGATGAATATGGATGTAAAAATTCTCAATAAGATACTAGCAAATCGAATTCAACAGCACATAAATAATGCTGCAATAAACATGGGGGTGCGTATATCTTTTTGATTTAGTGTTTTCATTTTCTTTGAGTAAATACCCAGTAGTGGAATTCCTGGATCATATAGTATTTCTGTCTTTAACTTTTTGAGGAACCTCCATACTGTTTTCCACAGTGACTGCACCAGTTTACATAACTTGTAGCCTGAAGTATAACATTAATTTTATTTCTAAAGCTAGGCACATCTTTAGGTCAACTTAAAGATGCCTGCAGAATTAACTGAGTATAAGTCTTCCCCTAGCCAACAACCGCTGACATACTTATAAAGACAAAAATTCTTAAATTCATTCACAGTAAGCCATCTCAGGCAAAACTCACAAAAATGGGGAGCGGTGGTCCTTTACTTTGTTTAAAGGATTTGGAACAAATCTTTGGAGGACGATCCTGTGGGAAAAATGATTTGCAATAGGGAAAGATTTTTCCTTTGTCCCCCAGAATTCAAAACCAACCAACCACAAGCCCTCCCTGTAATGTCTCCAGTGGCTTTTCTCCCCTTTCCTCAGGGTCTCCTTTTCAAACGCGGATACAGGGGACTAGAGAGATCTGTCAGAGAAGCCCCTAACACCTCACTGGAGAAGGAAGGCTGTACCACGCTGGGGTGAGGGGCGTGGTGGGGTGAGGGGCGCGGTGAGAGTCGGGAGCAGGGGGACAACCTCCACACCTGTCCTCTTGGCAAAATCCTAATGGCTGATCACTTCCTCCGAATGGCATCTGGCTCTAAAGATAACGCCATGGCTTACCTAACCACTACGATTGATCTTGCATTTAGATAAAGATGTAATCACATTTTGTAAGTAATCAACAGCCTTCTTTTTCTGACTTGAATGGAAACAGAGAATATCTGCTAGGCTTCGGTAAGAATACTTAAGATGCTGCTTTAACTTCACCCTGGGGCCCATCTCACAGGATGAATAATTCCAGTAGCCAGTTACCCTCAGAGGCCTGGTTCATTAACACCAGAGCGCTCCTCCCCCCCCCTTTTTTTTAATGTTACTTATTTTTGAGACAGAGAGAGACAGAGCATGAACGGGGGAGGGTCAGAGAGAGAGGGAGACACAGAATCCAAAGCAGGCTCCAGGCTCCGAGCTGTCAGCACAGAGCCCCACGCGGGGCTCGAACTCACGGACCGTGAGATCACGACCTGAGCCGAAGTCCGACGCGTAACCGACTGAGCCACCCGAAGTCCGACGCGTAACCGACTGAGCCACCCAGGCACCCCAACGCTCCTCCCTTTAAAGCATCTTTTAGCTGTAGACAGCACACCATGTGGTCTAACTTCCAGCATGTGATATGATGGTGATTTCCCAGGACAGTTGCTCTGGACAGAGAAGAATTTGAGAGGAAGGGCTTCAATGGATACCTATCCAGCCCATGGCCCTCCCTCAAGGAAAGCTGGCCTCCAGCTCTGGATGTCTACCAATCCAGCCACAGCGGAAACGATTCGACGACAAGACAACCCCTTCCAAGCAGCTTATCGGTAGGTCCGAGGTGGCTCTGTCTGGCTGGCATGAAAGATCCAGTTTACAAATCACTGGAGCTGGGGGGCACAAAGGGAGGCGACTTGTATCAAAAACCTGCAGATAGAGTTAGTATTCCAGAGCAGGGAAAGTAGAAAGCATTGAGTCGGCAGGAGTCTTGAGTATCCTGGACGTTCAGGGGGTCAGAAGTTATAGGTGGAGAAAAAGCCCAGGCCTGTGTTTCTTCCAACTTTAATGTGGAAACATCTGGAAATCTTGTTCAAATGCTGATTCTCACTTGATCTTTCTGAGGTGGGTCCTGAGATTCTGCATTTCCGATAAGCTTCCAGGTGACACAGAAACAGGTTCACAATCCACACTTGGTAGCAAGGGTGTAGACAAGCAGTAACCCTCAGCTCCAGCTGTGTTCTAGCATCACCTGGGATGCTTGGAAAAATCCAGCCTCTGGGGAAGGGACCTGGGCATCAGCCTCTTAGAGCCCCAGGTGATTACAAAGTGCAGCCGAGATTCAAAATCACTGCCTGACAGGCAGGGGCACCTGGGTGGCTCAGTCCGCTAAGCATCTGACCTCGGCTCAGGTCATGATCTCGTGGCTTGTGAGTTCGAGCCCCGCATTGGGCGCTGTGCTGACAGCATGGAGCCTGCTTCAGTTCGGTTCGTGTCTCCCTCTCTCTCTGCTCCCCAGCTCGAACTGTCTCTCTGTCTCAAAAACAAATAAAAACATCAAAAATAATGTTTTTTTAAAAAAACATCACTGCCTGGCAGGGATGTTAGTTAGTGGTTGAGCAGTGAATGCCGAATCAGACCCATTTCTGAGTGTCCAGAAAGGAACAGCAGGTGTCTATTTCCAAGGACGTGACTTCTACATTGTATCTTGAACATATGCCTGATTCCAGGAGGCCTGCTTCTGTTTTCGTTGCTTTCAGCCCACTGTACCTCTGTTCCTCACCATATAGGAGCACTCAGAAGGAATGACAGTGATAATGTATCCTTTCCTTCATCCACAACGCGTGCAACTGAACTGCATGAGGGTGTCTGCGTGAGCAGTCTAAAGTCTCGTGCATAGCTGTGTCTGCCTTCATATGGCATTTTACGCACCTTTATAGAACATCCTTTATCTTCTTTCCAGTCACATGAAGGAATGCTTCAAGCATTCTACCCACTTTTTTTTCTTTTTTAACGTTCATTTATTTCTGAGAGAGAGACAGAGACAGAGTGTGAGCGGGGGAGGGGCAGAGAGAGACAGAGACGCAGAATCAGAGGCAGGCTCCAGGCTCTGAGCTGTCAGCACAGAGTCCGATGCGGGGCTTGAACCCACGAACCACGAGATAATGACCTGAACCAAAATTGGAACCTTAACCAACTGAGCCACCCAGGCGCCCCCAAATCTACCCACTTGTAACTTCCCACCCAGAGTGAAGCTTCCGCATGTCTATTTCCTGACACTTCATAACAGAAGAGAGCATCTCCCACATCCCAAAGGAGGCAGAGCCCAGAAGTACAGCTGGGAAAGCTGTTTGAGAATCCACGATGAAAAATACTCTTTGAAGCATGAATAAGTTTCTCCAAAATAACCAAGTACTTTTGCTGATCTGGGAGGACCCGGTGCTATGAGAAATTGAAGGAAGTGTCAGATAGTGTCTTTTAAGAGCTAATGTTCTGATTATATAAAAACAAAGGGACCTAAAAGGCCTATTGAGAGAGAGGAAAAATACTTTTGATTGGGATGAGGCAGAGAACTCAAGTGATAAGAAATAACTTGAGTCTGATTTTTCAGCACCTACATCCCAGAATGGTTGCACACTCATTAAGATCATAGTCTCTGACATCAGACAGATCAGAGACCAAAGGCTGGGGATTCCACTTATTACCTCTATGAATACGGGCCACATCAGTTTCCACTTGCGTAAATGAGTCTTTCTGGGAAGGCAGTTGGCAGTTGTAAGAACGAACTCACAGTAAGCGGCCGGCCAATGGTAGCCAACGGTGCCCGTAGTTACTGACAGCTTTAAAGCAGGGGGGTGATGTGAATAATACCAAGAAACCTGTTTTAAAAGATGAATGTGGCGGCAGTGAAATGCTTTGGAGGAGGCTGTATTGGGAGGGAGGTAGCAAATGAAGAGGCAAATCCGAAAGACCAGGAGGCGCGTGTTGAAGCCAGGACTGAGCCGATCCTGGAAGCACATGGAAATTGAGACAGTTGAGGTGGTAAGTCCTCCCAGAGCGGAGCACTCAAAGATGCTGTCGGGGCACTCATCCCGGGTGGCCACGAGAATGGACTGTAAAGGCCTGGAGTGAGCCAGAACGTATTCCACTCACCTCCTCAGCACCCCCTACACTCCCCACAATATACTCGGACTAGAAGATGCTGGAAAAGTTCCCCTATTCAGGTGCTGCCCTGGAGGCGCACCCATGATATGCACACTGCATTATTTAATCTCAGTGCCCGGGCTACAAAAAAAAAAAAAGATGCTTTAGTCTACTGGTCACACACCTCCAAGTGTCAGCTAACACGTGAAGATGAGCTTTTCTCTTGCTGCTCCGCAGTAGAAAAAGAAATTTTAAGATCTAAGCAGAAAACAAAACAAAGAGGAGTTCAAAATCAACCATCAGGATGCCCAAAGAGTTAGTTAAGCTTCAGAAAAATAACAATTTTACCCATATATTAGTCGCCCTGCAGAGGAACCATCAAGTAACTTTGCCCATGCTGGAAATTCCCCCAAGATCATGGGATTTCAGAGATGGGCCGTTTTGGGGGCTGTGCGGCCAAATAGGAAAGTCAAGAATGTTTCTTCTTCCTACACAGCAAATGTCTTTGTAAGAATTCAGTAGTTTCTGCCTCAGAGGAAATGTGTCTTATTACCCATACTTCCCCTTGATATTGTTTTTTCCTGATGTGCTTTGAGAATTTCAGGGCAAAATATAAGAAATAAACGTTCTAAGTTCTTACTATTGTTTGTAAACTTAATATCTCAACACTCCACTTTGGACTTTTCCACCTGCCTCTACAATAAACAGGCTGTTGACTTTTATTGAGTTTTCTATTTTTTTCCTCTAATTGCCCAATTATTTTTTTCTCTTTCTCTCTATATTCTGTATTCCTTCTGTACTGTATATCCTATATATATCCTATATTTCTTTATCATTTTTTCTTTTTCTATATCAACTTTTCTACTTTTCTCCCTTAGTTGTGCTATCATTTTTTCATTTAACCAAAATACTTACAGCATTCATGATTTTCATTAACACAGATTTTTAATGACTTACCATTGCTTTTCCAGATAATAAAGTGGCAACAGTTGTTTTATAAGAGTGGGTTGGGTTGGTGGTTATTATAACTCATTTATGTAAAATGTGTAAAAAGAGCAGAGACTATGGAAGGAAAATTTACTTTGGTTATTTCTTATTTTAATGTTATTGAAGTACAGATAGGAGAACGATTGGTTATCCACCTTAATTTGCTACGTGTAGAATATATTTTAAAAATACATTAAGAACAAAACAATGAGTAACATCCATGGTGGGAAATTTCTCAATATCTATAGCACTACAAATCCCTACTTGAGCAAACAATTCCCATCTAAGAATGTAGCCTAAGGATATACCTGTGAGTGCTCAAAACGCACTAACCAGTAACCAGGGTGTTCCCACCCACGTGCTGGGTAATGTACAGGCCACAGGGGAAGAAAAGGATAAACTGGGGTCTCTCAAGTGAGATGAGCATGGGTGGTGGTTTGCAGTCAGGATCCAGGAGGGGAAGGAAGAGTGGACATAGGAAGATGGCCGACTTCAAACAGCTGAGAGCCGGTCAGGGAAATTCCAGGTTTTGCTGCAAAGCAGCAGACGTCGGGACTAGGACTTTTGTGGAGAAAGGACAAGGAGGCAGTATCAGCTCATCTAACAAAAACCACTTCTTCCAGTCCCTGTATTGTTTTTAAGTTTATTTATTTATTCTGAGAGAGAGAGAGAGAGAGAGAGGTACAAGTGATGGAAGGAAAGAGAGAGAGAGAGAGGGAAAGAGTGAATCCTAAGCAGTCTCCACCCTGACAGCTTGTAGTCTAATTCCTAGACACAGCAAATGATTTGCCTATGGGTGTGCCTTTCATATGCAAACCAACTAATTCAGAGACTGCACCCTAACCACCTCATTTATGGGACTCATGGGCTCTGGGACACCGTCCACCTCCCTCCTCATCCCAGAGCCAGGTACCAGACAACTCAGGACAGCACCTGAGCCTCAGAGCCTGCTGAAAGTATTCAACCCAGCCAATCCTAAACCTGCTCACGCCGCCGGATCCTTCCTGTGGAAACCACAATTAGAGGCTCTTGTCCTCGTGGTCCCCTCACTCCCTCTGCCTCCTAACCAGCCCGGGTGCTTCCCCGTGTGGCTCTGTGTGGCATGCCATGCCTCCTCTTTTTAGGGATCCCTTCGTATAGAAACTTCTTCCTTTGTGTCAGTCATTTCTGTGCCTGTGTGTCTTACCAGACCTGATTCGAACAAATCGGGGTCCATTTCAAAACATCCCTGAAAAGAGCTTTCAAATAATGAGAGGTCTTTGGAAATGGAAGGGACCATCATAGATGTAACAGCTGCCCATCCTGTAGAAGAGTATTCAGAAGACAGCAGTCCAGAAAATGCAGTTTGACAGGTTATGTGTGTGTGTGTGTGTGTGTGTGTGTGTGTGTGTTGGGGAAGAAGAGAAAGTCAGTGTCCCAGTTAATTTTTAAGATTCCTCTTGCATGCATTCTTCTACACAACCAGGCACACCCAGAGTCAGTCTGGGTGGTGCTACTTATTTCTGTGCACTTCTATTCAGTTTTGTGTGGTGTAATCTGTGCGATGCCTAGTGCACTGCCAGTACTTATAAGATATTCAGCCCCAACAAAATCTGAACATCGGGCTCTCCTACCACGAGAAGCATATAGCGTGTCATTTTGCGAAAGCTCCTAATGTCAATCGTCTGGCACGCTTGCCTCAAAATATGGAGGAGCAGACGGGGTGGAGGTCTTGGTGGGGAAAGGAGGTCAGCACTGACGAAGCAGGTTAACATAACTGGCTTTAAGTTAACTAAGCAGTTAAGTTAACTAGCATGAAGCCACCAGTGTTGGATTCCTCTCTCATCTGGAGCTATTGTGAAGAGCTTCTAACTGTTGGCTACATAAATCACCTTCAAGCTACAGCATGGGGGCTCTGAGTCAAAGCCAGTTGGAAAAGCCAAAGTACAAACAAGAGAAAAATGTAACTGGACTGTGGGAGCCAGCAGTAGGATTTGGTGGGGGTTTTAGAGCTGAGCCTCACAGGGAGGAGCTCAGAGCAAAAATAGGTTAGAAGCCAGACAAATACATTCCTGTGCAGTTTATGAAAAAAACCTTGGGACTTCCTGGGTTGGTGGGTAGGTGCGTGGCTCCTGAGGGCATCAGGTTGGTTCAAAGGGTCAACAAAGGCAAAGCGAACACCTGTCTTAGGTTGGATTCCCCTGGGAACACATTCTGAGTGTGCGCAAGGCTTAGTGGGGCATGCTCTCGGGTTCAACAGCTAGAAGGGGGCGGCGAGGGAAGCAGGATGGGGCAGAGTGAGAAGGTGAACTGTGATGCGGTTACAAACAAAGCCTAAGCTGATCCGTCAGGTAGTTTCAGAACTTGAGAGGCCATTCAGAATCATCCTGAATTAAGGCAAGGAAAGTGAGCTTCCGGACCTTCTCGATGGACTTGGGCAACTTTGGGGAGGCGACCTCACTCTTGCCAAAGGCAGTTCCTAGAGATGAAGCTACGAATGTCAGTAGCCAGCACTCAGGACGACTGCGGATCCTCAATCCCAGAGGGGGATCCCATGAAATAGAACACTGGCGCTTGCTATTTTGGGAAACGCAAATTTTCGGCCCAAGTCTTTGCTATCATCTCCAAGTGATGTTAAAAACATTAAGCTCTACTGGACTCGGAAATGAGATGGTCCAAACCTGTCAGTGATGGGTTCTCACGGCTCTTATGAAGCTCTGAAAAATTCACATGTGGCTGGGACATGGAGACGTCATTCGAACGGGTAACGGCTGACCCAGCGAAGCTAAGACACTGGGAAGTGGTTTCAATTAGTAGCGAAAACTGAGAGAGCCGAGGTGGTCACTCGAACTGTGTTCATCGCATACAGTTCATCCTTCCTGGGAATACTTTGCACCATTTCCCAAATCCCTCTGACTCCAAAGCGTGATGATTTAAATCGAGACCCGTGGAAGCAATGCAAAATTGTCACTGGAAGTTTCTCTGGTTGCCTCCTGCCCCATCCTCCCCAGTACATACGCAGACACACACACACACACACACACACACACACACACACAAAGTACAGTACTGTTCTACCCTATCCTTAATTTTACAGATCTCCTGCTGAAGTTTCTGACTAATGGTAAGTTATTTGTTCAGAAAGATTTTATGGCTCTCATAAAACGTCAATTACAGTTTTAAAATAACTTGTAGTTTTTCTGTAACATGATGCTGCCATCTTGGTTCCCAGAGGGTGTATTAAATTCAAGTAGCAATAACAAATCATTTAAGCAATAAATAAATAACCTGAGAGAAGCGTTGTTAAGAGTTAATAGTCTCCCATACACTCAATAGAGGGTGAGGCTCCACTCAATTAAAGTGACCCCGGGAGGAGGGGGGCCAGGGGCCAAACTGCACCCAGTTGTTTTGTTGAAGGTATTCAACCCGCACACATTCATTTCCTTCTTTATGTTGTGTCTTTTCAGCAGGGGAGGCTCTCTGCAGTCCCGGGGTCCAGAGAACAATTACGGTACAGTCTCGGAGAACAGAAAGAAAACTGGGGTCATAAATATGTTAAATGGGTGCGTGGGTTTAAGTGGCTTTGTAAACGAAACACGGAAGAAACCTCAGACTAATTAATGAATATGAAACAGTGGGAAAGCTGGAGGGTTTTGGGGGGACAGACTAGTAGGGTGAGGATAGGACATCTGTAGAACTACTTTCCCCCAGGAAGATATACTTATTTATTTTAAAAATCTTTTTTTTCCCCCAAGATCTCAAAGTGTCTTAATGGAGATTATCAGACGTGGGTGAAAAAAGAAATTTTAAAATAAATCCCATTTAAATTGTATTTTCTCCAATCAAGTTAAAATCTCGGCCTGAAAGAATAATTTTGCAGGATTTTTAAAAAGTGTTGTCCGTGTATTTTGAGAGAGAAACATCAAAAAAGAGGATTACATACTTTTCATACAGAATAGCTCATTTAAATATATAGACATTTTCCTAGAAAATGGCCTTTGTAAAATAAATTCCATTTGAGTCAAAGCAAATAATAAGATCTTATAACGTGGCATTTCCACGTGTTCTACAACATTTCAGTCTTTCTGTATGGAGAATTTACTATTTTTTTCTCTGCCTCATCCCCCCGTTTCATTAGCACAAATATCTCAGTGGAAGTTACAGGCTGTCTGAATGTCTCAGATGATCCATTTTGGACCCACAAATGACTTCCTGAGCTTGCTATGTGAGGCAAGCCAGTGCTGGCACTCTGAAAAGATCATTGAACTTGGAGGATGCTCTTGCCGTAAAGGCAAGAGACCAAGGACCAAACAGAGGCCACAGCAGAGATGCCAGTGGACAAAGGGGCAGGGGAAAGAAGAAGGGGTAGAGAGACAGAGAGGGAGAGAACAAGACAGAGGGACGGTGGGAGGGAGAGGCAGAGGGAGCGACTCAAGGGGGGGATGGGAGAAGTAGACAGACACAAATAAAGCCACAGAGGGACACCAAGATAGCAAGAGAAAACAAGCAAAGCAAAAACAAAAGCAAAATAAAACACCCAGAAGCAATGGAAATATGGCTGGCCCAGACTTCCTTGTTTAGCTGATTAAATGGTTGAGCTGTGAGCAATGGACAAATTGAACAGTTGCTCTGCTTCAGTTGTTAAGATACTAAAATGAGCAGACCACCCTCTTGCTTGAGGGCTCTTTCAGTGGTCTTCGTTGCAACAAAGAGAGCCCTTCGTTAAATCATGTCTATACTGAATCAAGTCATTTTATCTTCATTGCATTTGAAACTGCAGAATCACTGAATTATGATCCTTAAATGTGCTTCATACATGGCATTTTTGTTCTTCAGCAAGTTGTATTAAACATGTATTATTTAAAAAAATTTTTTTTTCAACGTTTATTTATTTTTGGGACAGAGAGAGACAGAGCATGAACGGGGGAGGGGCAGAGAGAGAGGGAGACACAGAATCGGAAACAGGCTCCAGGCTCTGAGCCATCAGCCCAGAACCTGACGCGGGGCTCGAACTCCCGGACCGCGAGATCGTGACCTGGCTGAAGTCGGACGCTTAACCGACTGCGCCACCCAGGCGCCCCTAAACATGTATTATAAGAACGGTATGGTAGAGCATAAAGTTTTCTGCAAAGCACACAGAAATGTGGAAGAAGCTAGAATTGTCCCTAAGCACTTAGGAAGCATGTTTAGAATGACATGATAAACACGTGTTAAACTAAACTCTATATAAAGACAAGAACTGAATAGCACAAGAAAAAATACAGGAAATGTTGAGAAAACACACACACAAAAATGTCTAATGAGGGATACAGATTATGTGTCTTCAGGCCTGTGAGGAGAATTCTTGGGAGTTAGTAGAATCTCTCATAGTTCTGTGTACATGGATGGCTTGCTTTGGGTCTTCAAGGACCTCTGGTTCCCCACTAGGTAGAGAGGAAAAGAAGAGGCCTTTTGGAGACATTTGGTTTGTATATTACCCATATTTATTTATTTATTTAAAAAATTTTTTTTAATGTTTATTTATTTTTGACAGAGAGAGAGAGAGAGAGAGAGAGAGAGAGAGAGAGAGAGCATGAATGAGGGAGGGGCAGAGAGAGAGAGAAGGAGACACAGAATCCGAAGCAGGCTCCAGGCTCTGAGCTGTCAGCAGAGAGCCCAATGCGGGGCTCGAACTCACAGACCGTGAGTTCATGACCTGAGCCGAAGTCGGATGCTCAACCAACTGCGCCACCCAGGCCTCCCTGTTGCTTTATTTATAATGACCAGTGGAAAGCACAAATGCAGTTGTGTGATGTCATTTGTACGTTTCCCTAAAATTTCAAGCTATTCTATCACATATTTAAAGAAAAGTTACCTAGCCAATCTGAAGGAAACCTTAAGCAAAATGATAGTAACCCCCAGAATATCTTTCTTTTTTTGTCACTGTTCACACAAACTGTCCAAATCTTCTCCCCTTCATAACGCTGTCCTTCTTGCATCCGACTGGAATGATGTCCTTCTTTTCTGAATACTGTGTGGCACTCTGAGCATGATTTGAGCACTCAAAATGTGTGATGGATGGAGAAGAGAAGCAGATCAGTGGGTGTGCGGGGCTGAGAGTGAGACCAGGAGATGCCTGCCAAAGAGCACAAGGGAACTTTTTCTGTGCTGGAGGAATTCTACAATTTAGATTGTGGTGATGGCTGCACATTTCAAAACTTTAATAAAATCATTGCATTGTACACTTATTATGGGTGAATTTTATGATGTATAAATTATACCACAATAAAACTATTTAAAAAAATGCAGTATCTATCAGGCCAGGCTTACAGTGGAAAGCAGGTGCAGATTTCAGTATTTGGTTGCAGGCACACTCTTTTTGCCTAGTAAACATTTAAGAACATCCTTCCATCCCACAAAGAGAACACAGTCGCCCACAGTTTGTGACACTCAAGATCTTCTAGTGTTTATTTCCCAATTCTGATAGAGATGTGACTATAGGGAAATATTTCTTAAATAGGAGGAAGCCAAAACTGTGAGCACATGACAAGTGGAAATCAATGATTCCCTACTGTGGGACTTCGATCAGGGGTGGTGGGGCTGGTGGTGACCAAGAGAGTCATGGCCCCATCTCAAGCAGCCAGCTACCATGCTGCTCTATTGGTTGGAAACATGGGAGAATGCCAGCCCAATGTTGCCAGATTTTCTAATGGTCCAAGAGAATTTTATAATAAAATCTGATTTTTTAAAATGACCATTCAGACTTTTTAAACAAAACACGGTGTGGTCCAAAGCCAATGAGATCAATTCAGTAGCTGGACTGAGAGTTTGAAACCACTGCTTTATGGGCAGAACCTTAGAATCCAGTGCTTAGTTGTGGATTTCCCAGTTTTGTTCACTGTTATTTTATGGAAGCTAATTTTGACTTCCCAGCTTTTTACAGTTCCTGGAGCTAGGGGTTGGGATAAGAGGTTGGGGGCTGATAAATATACATGTTTTGTGTATGTGTACATGTGTGCATGCATGTGTATTGACTGGCCTTCACCCAACGCCTAGCTCTGTGCCCAATACATATTACAAATGCAAAGTCACAGTTGTTTTAATTAAATATAATCAAATGTTTTCTGAATAAATGTTTCCTTGAAGCTAGCTTGAATATGTGTAGTACTTTACCCATCCAGTAAGATGGAGGGCGGACTTAAACACAACCTTAACTTGACATTTCTTCAAGTGACAGATAAACGGTGACTCCTCAGATTTCCCTTGGCAAGACCTACTCTATAGGGAAGTAACAATAAGATTGCCGGCCCTAAGTTGGGCCATCACAGTATTCCAGAAATATGGGAGAGACTATATAGATTCTTACCACATATTGTTCCTTTTTTAAGAGCACACTGAAGGAGGCTATATTTCTCAGTCTCCTTTATGGTTAGTTTGAAGCCATTAAACTGCATTCCAGGCAATAGAATGTACACAAATGTTATATACGCTATTTCTAGGACTGGCCATTTGAAATCTCCTGCATGAACTCTAAACTTCCTCTACTCCCATGCTACAGCATTTGTGGAAGCCATACATTGAGGATAGAGTCATCGTAAGAAGGAAGGAGCCTGGATCCCTGAGTCACAGCTTGGAGGAGAGTCGCACAGAACCATCTGACTTGCATCAGACCAGCACACATTTAAGAAATAAACATATTTGTTTTAAGCCCCTGAGATTTGATGGTTGTTTGTTACAGCAACCAACATTACGGATCCTGACTAATACACACAACTTGTCTTTTCAGAGATGGTCTAGAAAACAACTGATTACACATGCAAGTGTTCAGGTCCTTCTGATGTAATTAGCACCAGCAGGTTATTCAACAATCATATACTTTTTGTAGGTAGTTAACAAAACTCCTTCACATACTGTTTTCTTAAATGTTCTCAATGCAACCAATGGGGGAACAGAATGGGGCTTGTTCCCACTGGTACAGATTAAGAAACAGAAATGCAGACATGTAGATGGGAGAAGCTGAGATTTAAACAAGATTTTCTTGAGTCTTCATTTAATCCTTTGCCCGTCTACCACTCTTTATGTTCAGCAGAGAATCCTCAAACAGGTAGAAATGATGCTTAACTTTCTTATCCCATTCTTTTCTCATATTTATATTTCAACTTAACATTTACACCTTAAACTTTAAAAGAAAGGGGTAGCACCTGGGTGGCTCAGTTGATTAAGCCTCCGACCCGTGGTTTCAGCTCAGGTTATGATCTCGGGGTTCACAAGATCAAGCCCCGTGTCGGGATCTGTGCTGGCAGTGTGGAGCCTGCTTGGGATTCTCTCTCTGTCCCTCTCTCTCTCCCCCTCCCCTGCTCGTGCTCTCTCTTTTCTCTCTCTCTCTCTCAAAATAAATAAACTTTTACATATATATATCCCCAATATTGATGCCAAAGCCTTCAGCATGGCCTAGATTCTTGGGCTAATGTTAATTATTATTCCTCTAGCTAGATTTTTTAAAAACAGAAAGGAGTTGCACAACCTTGTCTACTCCATATTACGATTAATGACACAGAGAAATGTGGAACTTTCCAGTGCAATTCATCTCCTGGGAAAATACAGAATTGGTCAAAAAAATTTTTTTTAGCCCTAAGTAAAATACAGTGTATAATTATAAGCACGGCTGGCCAAATTTTCTTATAATTTCTTTCTCAGTTGGTGTATTAACTGACTGAAACTTTTATTAAGGCAAAAATTAAAAATATTCCACAAGTATGATGCACTAAAAAAAAAAAAGTTAAAACATCTTCAAAATAGTGTTTTGTCAAAGACAGAAAATGAGACATCAGAAATGAATGAGCTCAGGGAATTTCCAAACTCTTATCCTCAAATTCTACCTATTTGGTCAGGTTTTCCTTATTCCTCTCAGCCTGAGTTAACAAATTTTAAACCCATATGATGATATTTTTTCACCGTGCCCCTAAGTATAGCCTACACCCGGGTGGTTCTCATTCCAGTGTTATTTTGCTCCCTAGGGAACAGTTGGCAAAATCTGGTGACCAGGACCCTCTTGATAAATGTGTGACCTATGCATTCGCACAGGGCCACATGTTCAGAAGGGCCCTGTTCCTGGTTTAATGCTCAGCTGCTGCCCTTTACAATTGCTAAGAATTTTATCTTTGAACTTGTATTTTGTAAGAGAAGTCTGATGGAATGATGGAGCATGTGCGTGAGTAACCCCTTCACGTCCAGCATTCGAGATGCCCCTGGAACACACAATTCCGGTGAGCCTACTTTGAGTGGGAGCTCAGTCAGACTCCAGGTAGTTCAAGTTTAAGGTGCTTCATCTATGACTGAGTAAGCAGGGACATGCACAGCCCCAGCAGGCTGCACTTTCTGTTTGAACCAGAACTTTCTTTGAGTGAAGAAGGAAGACGCCGGCATTCTAAGAAACACAAATGACCAAGGAACCCCATCATCTCCTTTCTTGTTCATGTTACTTCCCAGTCTTACCCCACCACTTACACAGACGATAACGATGTAGAAGGAAAGGAAAAGCTAGAGCAGCCCCTAGCTCCTTTTCCTTTATGAACTTCCTTCCTCAGCAAGGAGCTGAATGAAGGTAGAGCATGAGTAGAATGTGTGCATATTTCATGCAGCATGTTCGTTGTTCTAACGGGGAAGAAATAAGAGTTGTGTAATTTCAGTGATTCTGCGTATGACAGAAATTTGCAATAAATCTGAGATTCTGCAGTATGAACAGTGAAATTCATGCTAATAAAGTTGTAATTTGTCTTGTTGGAACGACATTAAATAGCACGCTTTATAAAGCATTGTGGCAAATCGAGAGAAAGAGACTGTGGAAGAAAAAGCTGCGTATTTTATAATACCTTTCATATCACGTTTCCCCTGCTCTTTGAATAAGGGACCCACACTTTCATTTTGCACTGGGCCCTGCAAATTACATAGCTGGCCCTAGCAGAGACATTTTTGATGGTCACAACTGGTCTGGGGAGGTGCTACTGGCATCTAGTGGGTAGCGGCCAGGGATGCCCCTGAACACCCTGTAATACACAGGATGCCCGCCCCCCCACCGCTCCACCCCCGCGACATAGAATTATCCGGCCCCAAACGTCAATAGTGCCAAGGTTGGGAAATCGTGCAGCATTTGGGTCCATGTAGAACTTCTCCAGCCAGCTGTCAAATCCCTCCAGGTCAAGAACGATCTCTTCTCTTGCTGACTCACATAGTACACTTTCTGGCACAGGAGGTGGAATTTAATAAAAGCGATCAATAAATACTTGCTCTGTTAAAAAGGAAAAAAGACTAATCTTTGAACCTGCTTTCTTGCTCTCATGATCCTTATTCTACAAGACTTCTTCAACAGCCTGTACAGCTTGCAAACAGCTTGCAGGGATCCAGTCAGTGGCAGCACTGGGAACAGTTTTGCACGAGGCACAGGTCTGCACGAGTGAAACACAGGAAGTCTCCCCTGCAGCCACGCGAGAATGAGAATTCCAAGTGGATGTGTGGTGGCCACATACCCTGTCCTAAAAAGCACACTTTGGATAAAGGGCTGCTAATCAATCCGCGGGGCCACGGGTATTAACCAGGACTGCTTCTGAAACGTGGGCACGTGCACGGTCAGTCTCCTCCTCCAGAAGGACCCTGGAGGAGGGGTCCTTAACCGAAGAGGGCAGGTTGCCTGGTCAGCACCTGTTTCCCCGCGGCGACAGCTGACACTCCGCTACGTTTCCTTGCCCGAAGGAAGTGAAAACAGAAAGTGAAGCATGGAAGGTGAAAAGCACGCAGGGCATTTTATAATCCACCCTAAAATAAGTACAGGTACCTTATTTTTTTGCCTCGAAAGCATTAGTCAAAAAAAAAAAAAAAATCAGGAGCAGTCCTGGTGGCGTAGGACAGGCACATCCTAACAGATGCCACCTGCAACCTTTTTTCGTTGGCAGGAGACTCCTCATACAGACCGGCGCCGGTTCCCCTCACCCCCTAGTGTCTATGGCTATATAAGTGTGCCCACAATTGACGCGACTGTGTAAGAAAAGCTTGCGGTTCAAACAACCTCTGAAAGACGTGAAGCGGATATTCTGGGTTTGTGCCATAGTCTTGGTATGGTGATCAATTAAATACACCATGATCAAAACAACCATAGCTCTGGCTCCTCGTCCCCCTGCAAATAATACATGCAAATCAGACATGCATTACTGGAAGCAACGGGGCTTGCCCGGGTGGGGTAGGGAGCCACATGGCTCTAGGGGAACCGAAGGTTCAAATCCAGGGCAGGAATCCAGCCCCTCACCATTGGTTCATTTGAATACCCCCTGCTGCTCCTGACTCTCTACTCACCCCCTGCCCCCCAAAGTTCTGCTGGGCAGAATCCAGAAGCCTGAATCTAAATTTGATGGTAGGCACACAGATTTGTTCCCATTCATAAAGATTCATGACCACAAAGACCAGGAAGTTAGGATCTAGACCACAGTCCCTTAATGTGTCCTATTTTCATACTCTGGGTCATTGACCCTCAGATGGCTGGATTGGCGATTTCGTGAGTGAAAGGCTCCTGGTTCGCGGTTGTGCCTCCTTCCCGGGCCGAGGAAGGCAGTGGGTCAGAGACCTACCCTTTTGTCTCAGCTCACACGGACTCCTGGCAGCGGACTCTAGTTCAAGCTTGCTCACTTTCTGGAGTCCTGCCAAGCCTCACACTAAGGAAATGACAGCGTTTAATTGGGGGCGGGGGGAGCACCTCACAGTACATGAAAGAGAGGGGTGAAATGGGAAAAATTAATTCATTGCTATGTAATAGGTGTAAAACACTTTAAATACGTAGTGGTTGCCATTTCGTTAAAAGAAAGAAAGAAAGAAAGAAAGAAAGAAAGAAAGAAAGAAAGAAAGAAAGCCGCGTTCTTATTAGAAAGTAGTGTAGTTCTCGGGACAGCTTGTCTGCCCTGCTAGCAGCCGAAGGCAACATGGAAATGAGAAAGCCATCGCAATAAACCTCTGAGCTTTGCCCTATTAAAAATGTCAGCCTCATAAATCACATTTTTAATGACCGAGGAGGGGAGATCAATACGTTTGGGGAAGCCACCTTTAGAAGTATCATATGGTGGTATTTAACGAAAGCTCCCCGAGGTGGCAAATAACTCACAGCAATCTTAAGATCCGAACTGGAACGTTAAGGTTGTATTCGCTTTCAGGCCAGAAACCTTGGTGTCCACCCTCCTAATTTTAGATGCTATTTGATCTTTCAGATCGTGTCTGTGTTTCAGAATAAATGGTCCTATACCTTGCAAGTCGCTTTTCTCTCTTCAGAATCTTCAAAATGTTTTAAAAAAATTTTAAAAGGTCCATTCTAGTGATCATTAAAAAGCATTGCTAAATTTGGCAATTGTTTAGTGTATCGAAACAACAACAGGAAGTCAAATTAAACAAAAGGGTGAAATTTACTGTGGAGGCAATGAATGTAAGAGTATTTCCAATAGATCTGCAGGCTTCAGCCCTAGTGGAGATCAAACTGTCACACTCAAAGAAAAATAGATCCCGTAAAAGAAATAATCCTAGTCTTCAAATTATTCTTAGTGGCTTTTTCTTCTCTTTTCCTCCCACCGCCCTACCCCTGAGTTACATATGTATTCATAGACATTCTCATGGCGGGCATGAGGGGGTGGGGGTGGGTAGCTAAATCGCACATCTTTTATAAATTATTCAGTTTGGTAAAAGTTTCAAAATTGCCTTATTTAATGAGTTTCTCTTCACAAGTACAAAAGATATAAATAAGGTGCAGTGATGGACAGGCAGTAAAGGAAGCTCTTTTGAGGTCTTGGGGAAACTGGTTAGCTGGGATTGAAGGCCACTTCTGATGCTCATTCTAAAAGAAATATTTTAAGCAAACCATAAAAGTAGGCTTGACCCTTCCATGGGCCCATCATAAATCAATTGTTAAAGCAAGGGTGAAAACTGGGGAGGAGGTCAGAGGTGGGAGAGAGGTCACAGAGAAAGGACAGTGTGAGAACCAGAGGGGAAATGGGGCCATCTTTGGGCCGAGTAGCATCATTAGTTCAGAATTATGGTCCTTATAACTGTACACGAATGAAATTATTGCCATCTGAAAAATGCCCACAAAAGAACTTAAAACCTAGGGCTGTTTGAGTTAGAAGGTCCCTCCCTGATCAGGGAAAGATAGATTAAAACTTGGTTAAAAGTCAGATATCAATCTACTCTGTCCTTAGGAAAGTTCCCCCAAACGGGAACTGTTTTCTTTTTATCGGTAAAGGAGAGATCTTAAAACGTGCAAAGCATAATGAGACATAAATACCTCATTCACAGTATCTCTGGCATGTCATTTTTGCCATAATCTGAGAAAGACGGCCTATAACTTTTTGCCAAATTGATCTTAACACCCACCAGGAAAGCTTTGTGATAACCCCTCCATTGAGAGAGAATATCGAGTGATGAGTTAGTTTGTTGACTAATCTAAACATTTTAAAAACTTGCTTTCGTAGAAAATTTTGTCCCAAAGGTAGAGTTTGAATGATCTATCATCTCTCATCATTCGTTTCCATGGGGTGGAATCAAGTTTGAAGCCCAGACAATGAAAGTGATTCACATTTAAATGAAAGGTGGCTTGATTGATTTGTAACGACACAATTTATTTGGTAATAATGACATTCCTTGAGTTTGGCCAGGAAAACAAAGGTTGATTTATTTCCTAATAACAAAGACAAATGGCCCTTCTGCTCTGGCCTCTTCCTCATTCTCAGTGGCTCAGGGCCAGGTTGCATGTGGACTCTGGCCTGTTCTCCCTCCTACTAAAGGAGATTTCTAGACAAATCTTTCAGAAACATGCATCCCAATGGTCCCAAGAATGGAAACGAGATAGTTGTGCACCTGAAAGTTTTAAAGAGCCACATGGCAGTTTTTTTCTACTTGCAATTGTACAACTTTGTACTTAAAGGGTCATGCCAGAACAATTCTACATCTTATGCAAAGCACCTTAACAGTGACATTTGTAAAGATATAGCTCTAGTCAGTGTATGTGTTGAGACGAATCTTAGAGGACTCAGAGAAATGAGGTAAATATTATGATAGCATCGTTACTAGAATGACATTGCTCATATTTTTAAGGATAACATCCTTAAATGTTATCCAATGTTTTATACAGATGACTCGCTTTAAATAAGATTTTTAAAAATGCAAATGTAAGTGGAAAAATTGAGGAATGGCTACCTAAGGTAATAAGGAATAGCAAAAATAATGTAAGGGCAAACATTAATAAAACCAATTTTGCGCAAATATGTGATTACTATTTTTACGTGATAAAAATCACAGTATTAAGCTTTTAAAAATACGTTTCCTATTTTATCTTATTTCTTAAATTGAGATACAATTCACATATAACATTGTATCCGTTTCAGGTGTACAAGATAATGATTGGATATTTGCATATGTTGTGAAATGATCACCCCAATGTCTAGTTAATATCCATCGCCACACATGGTTACAATTTTTTGCCTCCTTGAGACAAATCTTAAGACCTACTCTCTTATCAACTTTCAAGCATGCAATACCTCAGTATTAACTATAATTAGCATGCTGTACATTACATCCCCAGGACTTACTCATTTTATAAGTGGAAGCTTGCACCTTTTTACGCCCTTTTCTCATTTCATCCAAGCCACCCACTATCTTATTTCAGTATGTTTTTAAATATTCCGACAAAAGCAGAGTTACTGGGGACTTTCAAGAAACAGAATCTTCTGGAACCTGCTGGGCAGACGAGGCCTCCACCATGTGAGGGAGACCATGGCTGGGGAAAAGAGGTCAAGGAACGTTACTTGGAACGATGTCCTAGCATAATTTTCCAAAGACCTTTTTTTTTTTTTTCTGAGTAGGAAAAATGCAGGAATGTGGAAGTTAAAGAAGAGTGTGTGTAACCTCATCTTTGTTTCTTTCTGAAAACAGACGACTTTTTCATTTTCACCCTGAAAGGAAGCTGAGAAATACCGCAGGTAGCTGTGTCCAAGAGCTGACAGAAGAGCTAAGGAAGCACATTGCTCTTTGCTCTGCATTGCGGCTTTCATTTCATTCAACAGATGTGTGCCTACTATGAGCCCGGCACTGATCTCCAGCGTGACATAGAGCAGTGAAGAAGGCAGGCTAGGAACTCCGCCTTCCTACAGCTCCGTTCTAATGGAAGGGCTGGGGGACAGGTGGTTGGAATGTAAGCAAAAGGGATGCTTCCTGACAGCGAGAGGTGCTAAGTAGGCAGTAAATAGAGCAATACGACAGAGCCGGGAGAGTAAATGGTCAGATGTGTACAGACAGGTGACCTACACGTGAAATTGGCAAGGGGATACTGGAGAGGGTGGCCTGCTGCTTAGCACAAGCCAGTGCAACATTTTACGTTATTTTTTTTTTTTAGTTTCAAACTTTTTTTTTTGATGTTTATTTTTCAGACAGAGAGAGACAGCATGAACGGGGGAGGGTCAGAGAGAGAGGGGGACACAGAATCCGAAGCAGGCTCCGGGCTCTGAGCTGTCAGCACAGAGCCTGACACGGGGCTCCAACTCACGGACCGTGAGATCATGACCTGAGCCGAAGTCGATCACTCAACCGACTGAGCCACCCAGGCGCCCCCTTTTTTAGTTTTAAAATGTCAGTGAGGTTCAGGATATAAAAACATACGCCTGCATATCTAAAATTCACAGTTAATATAATACATGGTAGCATATTGTCATTTGGGCTTTGATTTAGTTTTAATGAAAGAAATGAGACTATTACAACTGAAGTCTCTCTCTCTCTCTCCTCTCTCTCTCTCTCTCTCTCTCTCTCTCTCTTTACCCGCCTCTCTACTCTAATTCCCTTCCCTTCATCCCTCCATCCCTGCTGGAGGCGGTCACTATCAGGACGCCGTGTGCTGTTCCTGCAGCCATGTGGCTACACTTTTATTCCACACCTATGGGTCCAAGAATAGCACTGATTTGTGTTCTTTCAATGTATACAAACTGCATCATTCTGTATGCAAGATTCTGTTCATTGGTTTTTATTCACCACTGGTTTGGGGGAGACAATATTTATAAATCAACTTCATTCCTTTTGGTGGCCATACAGTATTCCATCATATAGCCTGATTTATTCACCCACAACCGCACTGACGGACATTTAGATTTTTGAGAGATTTTGCTATCACATACCATGTTTCACTAAACATTCTTATACCGTGTCTCCTCACACACAGATGCCAAAGTTTCTTCAAGAAATATAGCTGGAATTAAAATTGCTAGGTAGGGGTGGGTGGGGGTGTGTGTATGCACTGAGTATTCCAGATACTGTCCAATTGCTTTCCAAAGTGATCGCACACACTTAGAGTCACATGAGGAGTGTGGGGCTACTCCTTTACCCCGTTCTTGCCACCGTCTGCTATTGTAGACTATATTGTCATCAAATGATATCTCCTTTTTCGCATTGGCGTATACAATATTATTTCCTTGGTCACTAGTGAGGTAAAACAATTTTTCATATTTATTGGCCATTTGGTTTTCCTATTTTGTAAACTCATTGCTTTTATCCTTTGTTGGGTTTTCTATCAGGCTTTACATTTTTCCTTATTGATTTGTGGAAGCTATTTACATGTAGATTTTGATATACGTGCACATAAATATATATGTATGTCTAGATAGGCATATATATGATATATATTAATATATATTACTAATACATATTCAGTAAGGTGAGCGACCATAAAATTAATTTACATTAATTTTAAAAATTAACAGCATTAATTCATATTTGAGATAACTAGTTGGAAGATATCATGAGAGCTTAATTTGCAAAGCTACATGAGCAAACAAAATACTTAGCAATATCTTTATTGAAAAATATAGAGAAATTTTAAAATACTACTACTCACCTAAGTTAATGAAAAGAGTTTTTAAGTCCCTGGAGAATAAACTAACATCATAAAGGTGTAAATCCTTCTTAAATTAATCTAATAAATTAACGGGATTCTATTAAAACCCCAAACAGTATTTTTCATGGAACTTGATACAAAATCCACATATTGGAGTAAAAATATTCAGGAAGAATTAAGGCAACGAGTACGTCCTACGAAGTGACGAAAATTACTGAAAAATTGGGGCGTGTGGGTGGCTCAGTCTGTTAAGCTGTGGACTCTTGAATTTGGCCCAGGTCATGATTTCACGGTTCATGAGCCCTGTGATAGGCTCTGTGCTGACAATGGGGACCCTGCTTGGAATTCTCTCTCCTCTCTCTCTCTGCCCCTCCTCCCCTCTCAAAATAAATAAACATTAAAAAAAGTAAAAATAAAAAAAATAAAAATTGCAGTAATGGTAACCATGTGCACGGACACAGAAATATATAAACAGTCATTGTTCCTCACTGTATTTTTTTTTGTAATTGACATAGACAGTTTACTAGTTTCAGGTGCACACCATAACGATTGGATATTTGCATATATGTGACATAATCACCACACAAGTTAACATCTGTCTCCATAGATAGCTATCTAAAATTTTTTATTGTATCTTGACAAATTGCTATTCTAAAAACAGTCTCTTGTTTCTTTAGTCAAATAATTTTTTAATTTTTTCCATTTTTAGTTTTTAACAAATAATTCCACTCCAAGAGGGAAAATACACATAATAGTCTGGCTCATGTTCTGAAGCCTCTCAAACTAGAAGATCCCCTGATGTCTTAATCCACAGAGAAACTGCTTCCTGGTGGTGAACTCAAGAAATGCAGGAGAAATTAACCCATTTCTCTGGGCCACCTTATTTCCTTACATACAACAGCAAGTTGTACATGAAGATATTGCATGGAGAAGTGTTTAATGTTAGAATTTGAAGAAACCAAAGTGATCCTTTATAGCATGTAACGCATTTTAGGAAGGAAGAAACTGAACCCAATGGTAACAAAATTAACAGCGTTTGTCAGTATGGTTCTCTTGTGATGGATAATACCAGCAGCCAGAAAGAATATTTAAGAGCCCCCAGGATGAAATCCCAGCGGGCATGGCTGTGCCAGCAAATGCTGCTAGAAACAGGTGGAGACCGGGAGACAAAATTCATGAGATTTGCAGGGTGCCTGGCACCCCTCCTTGAGCCAGCTGTATCTGCCTATGTCCCCACTTTCCCAGCCAACTTCACCCTTGAGAGGCAGAAGCCGTTCTCTTTGCAAATTGTGATTCTCCTTGGAATGCTATCAGAGCATTTTTGCTCATCTTCCCCACACACCACCGTGCTTTTTAAAATTAGTCAACTCAGAGCACCTGGGTGGCTCAGTTGGTTAAGCGTCAGACTCTCGATTTCAGCTCAGGTCATGATCCCACAGTTCGCGGGACGGAGTCCCGCCGTGGGCTCTGTGCTGACAGCGCGGAGCTTGCTTGGGATTCTCTCTCCTCTCTCCGTGCCCCTTCCCCTGCCCCCACTTTCTCTCTCTCTCTCTCTCTCTCTCTCTCTCTCTCAAAATAAATAAATAAACATTTAAAAAAATAAATAATAAAATATTTGATAAAATAAAATAAGTCAACTCAAATAACAAGTGCCCGAACCGGAAGCCACCATTTGGGTCTTCATTTGCATGTGATTATAACTTAATCAGATTCTATTCACTTGTTGAGATGTAAGAGTTACACTAGAGTTTTTAAAATACCTGGGGATTTTTGAAAAAAATACTTATCTCATGGTATCTATACTAGGAACAGGTGTTACAATTTCCATTTAACTGACATGGAAGTTGAAGCTCAGGAAGGCAACTCACTTTCCCCGGGGACACAGGGAGAGCGCGCAGAGGCAAAATGCCAATCTGGTCTAGCAAGATCCAATCCTACGATTGCCATCTCGGGTGATGCTGTCAACTCACTTTGCACTGACTCGAGGCTTACTTGAAGAGTCCCAGCACTCTGATGACTTGGTGTTCTGCAATACTGGGATTCCAAAGAAATACACGATGTAATGACCTAGAATTCAGAGCTGGTTGCTCTCTGGCCACGTGCCATAGGATTGCCACACCTCCTGAACTGCACCATTTCACTACGTCTTTGAAGGATGTTAACAGCCCTTCATTTTGCTTCTAGGGAACTTCAAGAAATTCGTGTGCTTACACCAAGCGCTAGTTACATGCTCCTGGTGATTAAATAGGTTCAGCATCACGTATAAGAATAAAAAAGTAATGTGCTGGTAGTAAGGATCAGTAGCTTGAAAAACTACAGTAGTGAGCTAGTGATACAGTTATCTTTGACTCCATTCTTTTCGTTCACTTGGCCCCTGGACCGTAGCACCTCGCCCATTCTTTAATCATATGAAGCTCATTCGTGGCCCAATAGGCATTTACTGTTCCCCTGTCTTAAAACCTGAGCCTCCGGAGTTTTTGCATGTCTGCCTCTTTTCCTTTCTATTTTGGATCAAACATTAGCATCTCAGGAAAGCCTGCTCCTATCACCAAGGCTCTGCAGCTAGTCTCTATCAACCCCCCCTAGTTTGTTTCTTTCCATTGTCTCAATTTGAAATTATCCTATTGATTTATTTTCTTAGGTCTGGAGATTCTTCTGGTTCATTATCGGATCTCCGGTACGCAGAATAAAGCCTTAGAAGTTGGGGGTAGCTCAGTAAAAATTTATTAGATGACTCCTCCAGTAAACAAGCAATCTGGTGGTAGAAACAGAGAAAATGATCAGAAAACTCTTTCCAGCTACATTTCCCAGAATAAGATTTAGCAATGAAAATGGGAGGGCCAATCCTACTTTTATTTGGTTCCAAAGCCCTGGTCAGTACTGACTTCAGAGGCAAAAGAAACCTGAGATTTGACTGCCTCTGGGTTTTGCATTCCCAGGCTCAGAAAACCCCCTGGTGTAAGCATAACCGGGGCTCTTTGGATCCTCCTCCCTCCAGCTCTTTGGCGTGTGCTGGGGCGGCAAAGGTTGCTATTTACTGGGTTTTGTCGAGCCAACACAAAGTAAATATTTTCAGTTCCCGAATGCGGGTGAGGGCAAGGGAGAGATCAAATGGCAGTGCTTGGGGATCAGCTCTGCCCCTTGCAGCGGTGGGCTGGGTGCATGTGCGCTGGGAGCCCTCGATTAGGAACACATGGGGAGGGGGAGGGCTGAGTTCCTCCGGCAGCAATGCAGCATGCGGGAAGCGTTTCTGCAGCTTGAAGAGAAAGCCACAGCGACAACAAATTAGGTGTTGGATGCTGTCAGGCCCACGCGGTCCCCAGGGCTTGTAAATACCCCGGTAGACTCAGAGAAGCCGGTGCATTACAGAAGTGAGAGCAGGGCGACGGGTGGGAAAGATACCCAGCAAATCAGGAAGAAGGGCAACTAACTCTTCGGGATGATCGTTAAAGAAAACAAAGCCTTGGTAGTCCTGAGCTCAAGCGCTGGAAAACCACGCTTACCTGTAAATAAAAATCATTGAAAACCCTGCCTGTCGTCTTCTCCTGTAAGAGAACAAGGTTCTGGCATCTGATGGACACTTGGAGAGCCATCTGAAATGAGGTGGCCCTGAGGCTCCCAGAATCATCTCGCTGTTCTGGTGCGGGGTGGGTGGCAGCTGAGTGCTCCCAGGTGATCTTTTCCTCTTGGCCCACGGGAGAGAGTATTAGGGCCTGCCCAAACAGGCCCCAACAAGGCACTTTTATTTAGTTTCTAGCATGATTAATCTAATTTGTTTTAGGTTCTGGGAAACTGGCTGTACTACAAGGTAGCTTCCTGGAAACTTAACGAAAACTTACATCCAAAAATTCTTGAGCAAATTAGACATTAAGGGGCCAATTGTGTACGTTTCAAATCAACAAGCTGCTCCATAGGCAAAATTAATCCATCTAGAAAAGGTTTATAGTTTAGGAAAAATTAGGTTTTGAGAAAACAGCATATGTTCTTTTTAAGCGTGCTTTCTCAGGCTGACTTTTAAAGGCTCACTGCAATCCCCCATTAAGAAAGGTACTAAATCTATCATCAGAAAGATATCAGATAGCACTCCCATCTGCTACTGCTTTACCGTTGTAAAAGGATTCACTGAGAGTGGAGAAGCTTCTCTCTTGGAAGCTGGCAAAACGCTCTCTGTGCCAGGTGCAGGCCCCCGGGACCCTCCTAAGAGAAGGGCAGAATCCTGAGGTGGATGGTCCTGTCCTGCCTGTGCCGAACCAAAGCGCAGAAAGGGAACAGGACTCAGGCTCTCCCTTTTGCAAATGAGAAAACAGACTCAGGGATCAGTTAAATAATTTTCTTAAGGGAACAAAGCCCATGAACTAATGAGAAAGCAAGTTCTAGAAGCTCTGCATCCTGCTCTCAAGCCCACAACCATTCAATTCTGTCGTGAGGCAGAGTCTGTTTAGATCAATTGCAAGGGGTGCAATGGTCCCCTTTCCATATGGACACTGGTCCAGCAGGATGGTTTTAGGACATGCACAGGTTTTCAATCCAGGACTTCATGTTCCACCCATGCCTTCCCAAATCCAGAAACTGGTTTTTTAAAATATTTATTCCTATCTTCTAAGAGTGGATTTTAAATCCAAACCAAACCTCCAAAAGAAGCCACAAGCCAAAGTCCTCTTTACTTGCACTAGACCTCTAGCAACATTAGCTCTACGTGGAAATCATTTAGGCTTTTCAGATGCTTCAAAACTGTTGCATTCTTGGGAGGAGATGGCCCAGGAGAAGATATTTTTTGCAGGTGCCCATTTGGTTCAATTTCATGGCTGTCCTCCTCAAATGATTCTCTTTTTAAGGAGTCAAATTTTGTATCATAGTCTTACTGAGGATATAGTAGATGTTGCTCCTCTTTTCTCAAAATAGCTTCTTTTATTTCATAAAGAACAGACATTTAACTGTTCTCTTTTTTTTTGTCTATGAAACAAACAAAATAGAATTCTCTTGACAATGGAGCTTTGTTTTAAAATAAGAAAAACCTGGGATGCGTGGGTGGCTCAGTCAGTTGAGCGTCCGACTTTGGATCAGGTCATGATCTCATGGTTCGTGAGTTCGAGCCCTGCATCTGGCTCTGTGCTGACAGCCCCGAGCCCAGTCGGATCCTCTGTTCCCCTCTTTCTCTGTCCCTTGACCACTCTCTCTCTCTCTCTCTCAAAAGTGAATAAACATTAAAACAATAAAATAAAATAAAATCTTATCACCTACCCATGCTACAAATGGAAGAGGTTTAAAAAAAATATATTTGACATGTGGACGTGGAATATGGTGCTTATTCAAAAATCTTGTTTAAAGGTATGGAGGCTTTCGAGAAGGATGCATTGACCATAAGTTGGTGTGCAGCACAACCATGGGAGTCAAGAGAATGAAAAGTAAAGAATACTTCTTCGCTGGGACTATTATGTCCGTTAAGAACTGTGAGTGTTCAAAACCATCCAGCCCTGTGACTCTTTGGTGGTATATGGGAAATCTAGCCACAGATTAGCTAGAACTCGTTTCCAAAAAGCAGTGCATCTCAACCACCTTCAAGACAAAGTGCAACGATCCCACCAGGGCCAACTGACCTGCAAAATCTCTGTTCCAGAATTCTACCGTGCATTTTAGTCGCGAAGTTTGTCAACTTGCTAACATCAGTTCATTTACCTAAGGAAATGGTGAGTTGTAACTTCTCCTATAATAAGCTCTACTGTAATCAGCTCCATATGGGCTTACATGCATAATAACTCTAGACAATTATTAATAAATCATTTCTTAATACCTACTTGCTAGTTTTATCCTCCTGTTATGCATATTGTAATTTTCTGGAAAACTAACATCTATCCAGAGTATTAGTCAAGAGACCATAATTGAGAATTCGAGGGGAAACTTATCTGTGAACTCATCCGAAGAAGTTGTTTGAAATGAGAAAGTTACAAGGAGAACCCTCTCGCACTGTTGGTGGGAATGCAAACTGGTGCAGCCACTCTGGAGAGTGGTATGGCGGTTCCTCAAGAAACTAAAAATGGAAATGCCCTATGATCCAGCAATTGCATGATTAGGTATTTACCCAAAGGATACAAATTCAAAGGGGTACATGCACCCCAATGTTTATAGCAGCACTATTGACGATAGCCAAACTATGGAGACAGCCCAAATGTCCATTGACTGATGAATGGACAAAGAAGGTGTAGTGTGCATCTATAATATTACTCCACCATCAAGAAGAATGAAATTCTGTCATTTGCAACACGGGTGGAACCAGAATGTATTCTGCTAAGCAAAATAAGTCAGTCAGAGAAAGGCAAATACCATATGATTTCACTCATATGTGGAATTTACAAAACAAAACAGATGAACATAGGGGAAAGGAGGGGAAGAGAAGAGAGGAAAACAAACCACAAGAGACTCTTAATGATACAGAACAAACTATGGGTTGATGGAGGCAGTGGGAGATGGGCTAGATGGGTGATGCGTACTAAGGAGGGCACTTTTTGGGTGTTGTATGTAAGTGAGGAATCACTGAATTCTACACCTGAAACCAATATTCTGTATGTTAACTAAAATACAATTTAAAAAAAATTTTTTTAATGTTTTATTTATTTTTGAGACAGAGAGAGACAGAGCATGAATGGGGGAGGGTCAGAGAGAGAGAGAGACACAGAATCTGAAGCAGGCTCCAGGCTCTGAGCTGTCAGCACAGAGCCCGACACGGGGCTCGAACTCATGGACCGTGAGATCATGACCTGAGCCGAAGTCGGACGCTTAACCGACTGAGCCACCCAGGCGCCCCTAAAATACAATTTTTTTAAAAAAAGGAAAAAAAAGAAACAAGGAAGTTAAAATAATCCTAAAGAGTTTTTTTATGAGAAAATATTTGTGTGTGTGTGTTCATTTATTCTCCCTCACTAGAATATAAGCTGCACAAGGGCAAGAATCTTTGTCTTTTTTTCCCCCCCACTGCTCTTTTCTCAGTGCCTAGCTCAATGCCTAACATGCAGTGGGCACTCAATAAGTACATGGTGAATGAATGAATGAATGAATGAATGAATACACAAGTGTGGAGTTTCTACTCTGTGTGGTTGACCAAAGGATTCCATTCCAACTATTCCATTCCACTCGGAACACCGTGCTGGGGAATTCAGCGAGGCCAGGAGATTTTGTTCTTAAAATCTTAGCGAGTAGAGCACAATGGAAGATGTGCATTCCTTTGGCAGCCATTTTAATTTTTGAGATATGTTTTTAGAAGTATTGCTAACTGTTTCTTTTCCCTACTCATAAACAGAAGTCAGCCAATTTTATGGCATTTGCTTTCAAGGACAGGGAGAGTATGTCATGTGTCTTTGAATTCCCCAGACCTACGTTATGCAGAGTAGCCAGAAAACAAATACACCTTCATTCATTTGACTAAGAAAAATATTCCCAGCAAATCTTCTCTCTGGCTAGAGAGTCCACAGATTTATTTTTCCTCTACTCAATCTCCAACTGGAAAGAAGAGAGTAAAATGCCACATAATCGGTTTTACTGGGTCTGTCATGATTTGGCCAGGCTAGATGAACTTTGCATTCTCCATTTTCCAGGTTCCAAGAGGAATACCATGTGAATGAGCCTCCCTGGTCAATGTCTACTGGTGTAGACAGAGGAAATCGGGAGGCCATTGGCTCACTTCAATCCAACCCAGATAGTAGCCTGGGACAGAAAGTGGTCCTACCTATATATTTACGTGAGAGTGCCTTGGCTCACAACTCCCCATAAATGAAGGTACACATTTTATCATCTCTTATAGTATGAGCACACTGAGGCAGACAGCCAAAGTTGGGTCACAGCATTTTTGTACTAATTTACTGAGGGAGATGGGAACAGACCAAGGACAATTTGACTTTGGATCCCATCGCCTTCATATAGAGCCTGGCATATTAACAGAGGCCGGCCAGTGTTTCTGAACGCTAGAGTAACCACCTAGTCCTGGTTAACCCAAAATGACCTCGATTCTAGCGATGAAATTCCAACGTCTCGGGAAAAAAACCTTGTCCAGGGCGTATGGGGATGGTTGGTCTTCTCTGTTCACAAAGTTGCCACGAAGTTGCTCACTGACGTGCAGAATTCTGAAAGAAGGTCAGTTTACCTCTTGCAAATCTGATAGTACCTGTCTCCTCAACCTGGGGGCACAGGGTTTGCAAAAAGCAAACAGAGTTTTCTATTAAAAATATCAATGTATTTTTGGACCATTTGAAAAATTCTCTTTCTTTTCTCAAATACCTGTCAGAATAATTAGTCAGCATGAAAAACTAAAAGGCCCGGAGGAGAAAAGAACAAAACCAAGTAAGAAGCATGACAAATTATTTCTGTTACAGGGCTCACCTCTCACTTTCTTTCCCCCAGATTATTTGCCAAGTGACTTTACTGCAGATATACTGGTCAGCACAGAGGGATTTAGGGTTATAATTTGGGTATTTTGGTATGAGAAGATAATTTAAAAAGAAACAAATGCCAGGGAAAAGGGATCAACAATGGTTTTCTCATACTTCCTTTCAAAAACAAGAATTAAAGAGAGATTTGTCCCCAGAAATATCCTGCCTTCTGTAATTTTGTCTTGAGTCCAGTTTGCATTTTCAGAATTTCCCCAAGTGGAATGCCGCAGAGAAGAATGCACATTTTACTGTCCTGAACATATTTAATATACTGTTTTTACAACAGCTGTTGATTTCACAGAACTTTAACCCGCTGTGTAAATGCATCACCAGGAAAAATCCTCGGGTTGTCATGGAGACAACCTTAGCGCAAGGCCCTTTGCTCCGTTGAACTGGTGTCAGCTTTCAGCCTCCCTGCATTCCAGTCTGGCATCAACAGGGCTACCACTCAGACTTCATTAAAGGCCCTGATGAAGGACAGCGCAGGAATCCAAGGCAATCGCTAGAACTGTATGACCGCTTTCCATCAACACACCTGATGGCAGAACTGAAAATTAATTCCAGAGGGAACGGTGGTATTCATCAAGATTTTCTGGCATCTTCCCTGAAGACCCTCTGATAGCCCAGCTGTCTTTTTCCAGCTAATTTTAGGCCCATCCATTGTCTTAGCAGGGAGAGATAACATTACAGCTGACGTTTGGGAGATTATTTAAAGTATCGTGTGACAAGTGCTGCAAGTGTAAGGTCAAATTTTCAGTGTTGCTAAAAGAGTTGGTGAAATTTCTGCCACCCCTTGAAGAAAATACAGAGCCGTAGTGGCTTTGAATCCTGAATGCTGATCATTCATTATGGCGTTTTGGGGAAAATGTTGAATACTTGACTCTCTGAACAAAATTGAGCTCAAATCGGTGGCACAAAAAATATTGAATAAAAAAGGAAGCCTGATGGGCATGTGGTTCTTCTGTAAAGCACTGCAAAATAGAAAAAAAAAAAAAAAAAAAAAAGTGAAGTTCTAGCCTGGCTCACCCCTTCAGAGAGCAAATTAAAAAAAAAAAATTTTTTTTCAGGCCACCTGGATGGCTCAGTTGGTTAAGCATGCGACTTCGGCTCAGGTCATGATCTCACAGTTCGTGGGTTCAAGCCCTGTGTTGGGCTCTGGGCTGACGGCACTGAGCCTGCTTTGGATTCCCTGTCGCCCTCTTTGTCTGACCGTCCCCTTCACCTCTAAAATAAATGAAAACGCATTAAAACTTTTTTTGTCTAAAACAGCAAAGCTTTATAATCTTGCCGACATCCACGCGCCTGGGTGCGCACACACACCTACGCTCACAACACATGCGCACATATACGTACGTCTCTGTTATTTCCGAAAAGCTCTTGAATTTCATAACAAGGAGATTTCCAAGTGGGTTTCTTTTTATACACTTTTCACGTGTATGTGATTTAGCCATGTAAACACCTCTTTGACCACAAAGGAAACTTAAAAAATTGTTCTCAGTGGACCGACCCCAAATTAAAGACACAGAATGAACTCAGTAGTTGAATCAGGTCCCCGTCAAACGGCCTTATTTGGTGGCGATTCTAGCAGAGTCTGGGACAGACAGTGGGCATGTGCTGCGCTAAGTTCGTAAGTAGTCATCCTTGGAAATTTGGCTGAATGGGGCTTATGTTTAGGCCCCCTGTGAATGACGACAGTTGCCATGTTTAATAAGTTGATCGAAATGTGAGGAAAAGGTGGAGTCGACTTTAATTTGTTTTCTCCTCCTTTCCTTGAAAGATTGTCTGGAATCCAGGCTCTCGTAGGAAGTCTTCAGTCAAGGGTCTCCACCTGGAAGTGTTCTCTCGCTTCTGTTCACTCACTGAAGTCCTCATTTATTTACCCACTCAACAGCAGTTTACTGAGCACGTACCACGTGCTGGTCACTGTGCGTGGTGTATGATGGTGAGCTGTAAGTATGATCCTGCTTCATGGAGCTCACACTTTTCTGAGCTGCTCATTTGGCATGGTGATATTTGCTCATGTTGTGAAATGTTTGCTTCTGTGTTTCCGTATTTACAACGCCTCAAGGGCAAGAGGTATGCAACTAAAATAAGTTGTTCTTTAATAACGTTGGGTTTTTTTTTAATGTTTATTTATTTCGGGACAGAGAGAACGTGAGCGGGGGAGGGGCAGAAAGAGAGAGGGAAAGTGAGCATCCCAAGCAGAATTCAGCATGGAGCCCCACTTGGGGCTCAACCTCACGAATCGTGAGATCATGACCTGAGCTGAGATCAAGAGGCTGATGCTTACCCTACTGAGCCACCCGGGCACCCCAAGCTGGGTTTCCTTTTAATGAAATTGTTGTAAGAGTCCGCAGAGCATTTGAGAAATAGGGCTTATCCCATTTTTGACCCATCGTTTAATGAATAGATATATATGTTCCATCATGGTCACTCCCTTTGTTCAAAATTTGCAATCAAAATTGGCCTAGAAGTCAGGGTTAGAAGGACTTATTAACAAAACTCAATGTCCAAGAAGAAAGTTGTGTCATAATTAAGGTTACTTTAAATAACACACCATAGGTGTTATTCCAAATGAGAAGTGTCAAAAATCCATTGCAGTATAACAAATGTGAAGTATTAAGCAACGTTCTATTTGTCCTCTGCTCCAATACCTTAGCTATGGCTCAATACCTCCAGGGAGAGACGTGACAGGGATAAAGCGAGAAAAAGTGTTGCTTCCCTGGCATTTGCTTCCAGAAGCCTGATAGCTTAGGGAAATACAGGGGGCTCCAGCATAGAGACAATGTTTGGGGAAAACATGAGCAGAGCTTTCTACGTCACCTGGGGCTTCTAAGTTTTCCCAGGTTTAAGGAGGTAGAAGGCCCATGGAATGAGATGAAAGGAAGGTTGTGAGAGCAGAGGGATGGGCGGGGCTAGGAAGGAACATGCTGGAGTCCACGGGGACTGAGTAGACAGGAACAAGGACCATCTCAACAAAAGGTGACCGTGGGAGGCTCAATTTAAGTGTCCGAAGCACTGGGTGGGACTCAGAGACCTGGTGCCCAGGTTATTACCCAGGGACCAATTCGTTGGGGTAGTGATCGTTCGAGCCTCCAAATGTTCTTTTTGTTGCCCAGCATACTAGTTGGAATAGGCTTGGTTATGCTGCAGTACAAGCAACCCCAAATTTCGTGGTCACTCTGGTTAGTTTTTAATCAGAATTGGCCTAGAAGGCCAGGGTTGGAAGGAGTTACTAACAAAAATTGGGGCAACTGGGTGGCTCGGTTGGTTAAGTGTCTGACTCTTGGTTTTGGCTCAGGTCATGGTCTCACGGATTGTGGGACCAAGCCCCATGTCAGGCTCTGTGCTGACAGGGTGGAGCCTGCTTGGGATCGTCTCTCCCTTTCTTTCTCTCTCTCTCTCTCTCTCTCTCTCCATCTCTCTCTGCCCCTCCCCCTCTATCACTCTCTCTCTCTCTCAAAATAAATAAAAAATTAAAAATAGAAAAAAAAGAAGGTCTTATTAACAAAAATCAATGTCAAAGAAGATAGGCATGTCACAATTAAGGTTACTTTGAATAACCCACTGGAGGGGCGCCTGGGTGGCTCAGTCGGTTAAGCGGCCGACTTTGGCTGAGGTCATGATCTCACAGACCGTGAATTCGAGCCCCGCGTCAGGCTCTGTGCTGACAGCTCAGAGCCTGGAGCCCGTTTCAGATTCTGTGTCTCCCTCTCTCTGCCCCTCCGCCGTTCATGCTCTGTCTTCTCTCTGTCTCAAAAATAAATAAACGTTAAAAAATAAATAAATAAATAAATAAATAACCCGTCGGTGTTATTCAAACCTTTTGTTTGGAGCTTTATGTCTTATTCATGGTGCTTGTCTGTTGTTCACAGGCTGGGAGGAACTCTGCCCCATCATCTTGTCTTGTCTATGAGAATCCAGGGAGATTACACTAGTTCCCATCTGGCCCCAGGCCAAAGGGAAACGGGTTGTGACAAAGCCCAAATGCCTCCTAAAACTTCCGTCCAGATGTGCCGGATGTTACTTCTGTTCGATTTTCATTGGCCAACACAACTCGTGCGCTAAGCTTGGTTTCAATGGTGTCCCCCGGGAAGGGAGACAGGTGTCAGGGACCGCTCGTACAGTCTACCACATGCACTCTGTGCAGCAAGGAAGCTTGCTTGATCAAGGAAGCAAGGAAGACACCTTGAGCCTTGGACACCTGGCAGGCATACCTGCGTGGGTGTTTGTACGAGGGGGCGGGACGGCGGTGGGTGCATCGGTGTGCGCAGGTGACCCGAACCGGCCAGGGATAAACCCCAGCCAGATAAGGGCTTCCTTTGTTCCTGATACCAACATGCGATAACAGCCTCATTAGGAACAAGCCAATATGCTTCCTGTAGTGAAAATCAATTTTGCTTTTGTTTTTGTACTCCCATTCACTCAATGGAATCGGTTAAATAAACCAGAAAAAAAAAATGTACTTAGTGTTCTTACCCGAGAAGCGACAGAAGTCAAATTTGCTTGAAGTTATCAAAATGAACGTGTCACCTGGAACTAATTATTCATCCTCACAATGCCTTGTTCTTTATTCATTAATGAACGTACTAGAAACTAAAGCTTAAGAAATAAGTTTATTATGCTTAGTCATAAAGAACTTCCTTCCTATGCCAGTGTTTAATTTTTGGGTTTTTTTTTGACTTATCGTGGCAAGATTGAGACATTTTAACTTAATTGCCGTGGCCGTGGGCATCATGAATGACTCATGTTGCCAACTTTCACTGATGATGCAGCTTTTACCATTTGTATTTTTAGGAGCGATAATAAAAGCTAGAAGATCATTATCCCCCACTCCATTAAACTTTGCGGTTTATCAGTTGAATCTCGGAGGTCACCTTCAGAAACTCACCTACTCTTAGTTCGTTTCTATCACCCTGTCTTCTCGATGATTCTGTGAAACATCCATCATCCTGGCTTTTACATTTTTTTTTCCTTTATTGATCTGTAGGAGCTCAAATTATATTAAAAATATCGATGTCATTCCTCAGGCATGTTATGAGAGTAGCATGATGGATTTCTGTTGCACACAGTGACTGTTACAACAATAAAGCATTATATTTAAACATTTTTGTAGTTCATTTACTTATTTTGAGAGAGGGCATGAGGGGAGGAGGGGCAGAAAGAGAGAGGGGGAGAGCGAATCCCAAGGAAGCTCTGTAGTGTCAGCACAGAGCCCGACTAGCTGCTCAATCCCACGAACCCTGAGATCATGACCTGAGTCAAAACCAAGAGTCAGACGCTTACATGACTGAGCCACCCAGGTGCCCCAACGTTAGTATATTTAAATATTCAGATGATTGTCCTAAGACAGCTGCTCCAGACTGTCCTGCTTTGGATCTCCCCAGGTGTCTGCTTGAAACGCATTCTACACTGCCCTGAAACCTCGCTCGGCAAACTGGTCGTTCTTTTCAGGAAAGCTGTCTCCCTTTTCTGGAAACCTTTCTACTCACCCTCTCTGCTTCTGTAGCACTGCCAGGCTGCACCTTCCGCTGTGGCATTAGCCACAGACGCCCTTGCATGATTATTCCAGTGCTTTGTTAGTATCTCCACTCCAGGGACCAGGCCTCATGCTTCCTGCCTGTTCTCCTAAAGCCCGAGACACTCATGTGGCTACAGACTGTGTATTCCCAAAGAGAGAGTAAATTCCTTGAAGTCCAAATCATAGATTTGCTTTCTTCCGTATTTGCTGGGCCCAGCAACAGTACTCAGTACTTGAGTGGAAGTTGTGGGAAATGGCAAAATGCAGACCAATGCACAATGCCTCAACTTGTCACTGAAGGAAAGGAATGAGAACATTCTACACCGTGCTCATGTTATGCACGATAGACTAGTGTCTAGAGGCCTTCTTAGGGCCCCTCTGAAAAGTGAAATATCACAGTGGTGAAAGCAGACAGCAGGAGTGATCTTTACCGAGTTTCTGTTACTCACAACAAAGCGTCTTGAATAATACTGTGATGATTTGGGGGCTCTGCAGGGCTCAGTCGATTAAGCTTCTGACTCTTGATTTCGGCTCAGGTCGTAATCTCACAGTTCGTGAGATCAAGCCCCATGTGCCCCTCTGTGCTGACAGAGTGGAGCCTGCTTGGGATTCTCTCTCTCCCTCTCTTTCTGCCACTTCCCTGCTAAGGCATGCTCTTTCTCTCTCTCTCTCTCTCTCTCTCTCTCTCTCTCTCTCTCAAAATAAACAGACATTAAAAAAATACTGCAATGATTTTTTAGTAATTTCCTTACAAGGGCAGAGCAGAGGTGCCCCGTCATTTAAAGTCAGACCTCCCCATGCCGTACCTACTATTCTGTTCATTTGTTTTCCTCTCTTAATAAAATCTGATGAAAAGATTCTCATGCCATCAAGCATTTTTCTGTGAGATTTTATTAGCTGTATCATTAATTTTATTATGATGATGGAATATCTGAGTTGTTTCCATGTTTCTTAATATCTTAAACAATATGATAACGAACACTGTTATCTTCACACTTTTGAGCGTCATTCCTGATCATTTGGTGGGTACAAGTCATCAAAAGTGGAGTTGGGACCAAAAGGTAGTTTCATCGACACACATCCATAAATACGTGGGTGGGCAAACCCCTCCCATCCCCCAGTAGCGCTTGGGGGCTCACTTTTCCACACCCAAATGAGCACTAGTTTCTTATCAGGGTCTCTGGAACCAGACTGTAGCATTCGGTCCTGGGTCCTCTACCTGCCAAGGACAGGATCCAGCCACATGACCTTGGGCACATCACCCAACCTGGCCAGCCCCCCATCCGCTCATCACTGAAGTGGGAACAGAGTGTTTACATCACCTCTTCCTCTCTACTCTTTACCCTGCCTTCCTGTGCTGTTCATAACCTCCCCACTTTTCCCTATCAGAAAATAGTGGCTTTTGTCTTTGCTCCATTCCACACCCCACACGGTGTTATTTGCGAGCGTTTGAAAAACAGCTGTCCAAAAACCTCTCTTGCAAAACTTTCATGCAACTTACAAGTCGAAGGCTGTAAATGATGAAGAACACTCTACTTTGTTAAAACACACTGCGCAACATTCCAAGGCGTAGAAAAAGCTCCGGAAGCAGAATTTCCACAGAGGGAGAGGAATATTTTAAAGCAGAACTGATTCAAAGTTTTATAATCAAATAGGTCAAGGGGATAAAGAGTATCATGATGAGCACTGAGTAATGTATAGAATTGTTGAATTGCTGTATTGTACACCTGAAACTCATAGAACATTGTATGTTAATTACCCTGGAATTAAAAGGTAAAACTTAATTAAAAAATATTGAGGATGGGATGATTGGGAAACATCAATTTTGTTATGGTAAACTGGGTAGATTAAATCCAGGTGACTAGATATTTTTCAAAAATCATAAGTATCCTAGTTATCCTGAATTTCTAGGACCAGAGAGTGGTCCAAAATGCGAGAATCTTCTCCCATTCTGAGTCTTAAATCAGGCAGGCTATGAACGTTTGGATGGAGGGACAGTCTGAGAAAAAGCGTTTCTTAGGCAGACATGATTTTATCTGCCACAAAATAAGATATATTTTTTAAAGTATACTTAAAGCTATTGGGGATAGAGACTTTGAAAATTTTCTGGCTTCATAGTTTTATTTTAGTGAGCAAAATAATGTTATAAAGTTTGCAAGTGTTCATTCATAACCTCAGTACTCAACACTGTTTTTCCCATGACATCTTAAGACTTTGAATATAAAATACCCCTATTCTAGATCTTTCAAAAAACATAATCTTTCTAGTTGGCAAGAAAACGCTATGATAAACTTTAGCATACGTTACAAACACGTGGTACTTCTAACACTAACTCATAAGTGTTGAATATTGTGATTTTTGAATAAGTTGTTGAACCTCTCTGTGCCTGAATTTTCCCATCTGTAAAATGGGCTTGTGCTCACAGATGCACTATCTTAGAGTGTTCCCGTGAAAATAAAGCCAGTTTATACTTTATCCCACTTCACTGATTCTAAGGCATACCCCCTGCCGCATAGTTACAGATCTGAAATCAGATAAATCTCACAACTGATGAAATCTTACGTTCACTGTTGATAAGACAGCGCTCTGTTATTCCTTTGTCCACTGGTGATTTCATTTTGGTGAAATATAGTCTGTGTGGAGGTTCAAATGGTAGCTGGCACATGGCCATTGCAATATAACTCTTTTCTATTATTTGTTCTGGGTGATAGGATTAGAGATATTTAATGAGTCCTCCCCCCTCCCCCCGGATCTTTTCTCATTTTGTAAATTGTCTACCTTTAATACATTTTTTTTTTTATTAAAAAAATGGTTTTTAGAAATGGCGATGCTCCGGAGAGGGGAACCCATGCAGCCACTGCCTCCTCCAAGTAGACGAGCCGGAGAAAGCATGGAGAAGGGTGCGACGTGGTCCTCCCAGTCTTGACTTCTGGTAGACCAGCATGAGCAGCCGAGTGCCCCGCCTGACCTGTCTCTTCACAGGCAAAAGGAGGTCATCCGAGATGGTCATCCGAGTAGGTCATCCGAGATGGTCTATATCATCATTCCCAGCTCTAACATCCAGCCTGCAGTTCCCCACAACTGCTAAAGCTGCTTCTCCACACCACACCCTATCTCTCTGAGGGAGCACAGCCCCGTAGAGACAGAGCGAGGGCCACAGAGGCAGTTACAAAAGTTCTACTAACCACAGTCAAGAAATACAAAGATGGACTCCTGGATAAAAGATATCGCATAGAGAGGCACCTGGGTAGCTCAGTCCGCTGCGTGTCCGACTCTTGATTTCAGCTCAGGTGATGATCTCACGATCGTGAGACTGAGCCCTGAGTTGGGCTCTGTGCCTGAGTACAGAGCCTGCTTGGGATTTTCTCTCTCCCTCTTTCTCTGCCCCTCCACGCCCTCCCTCTCAAAATAAATAAATAAATAAATAAATAAATAAAGTATAGTACAGAGAATATCATTAATGATCTTGTAATAGCATTGAATGACGACATATGGTGGCCGTACTTGTGGTGAGCACATCGTAACAGAGTGGTCGAATCACCATATTGTACACCTGAAACTAACGTCACATCGTGTGTCAAACCTACTTCACTTAAAAAAAATAGCCTATCTTATTAACGGAGTATGTCCAAAACCCTATGATTTCAACATGGAATAACAGCTATTTATGGCATGCCTTGACTGAGCCCTGAGCCCTGAGCCCTGAACTAGGCTATAGGATATGGAAGATAACCACAGCTCCTGTCCCCGCTGGGATCAGTTGTCAGAATCTGCAGTTAATGCGCATTTATTCTAAACTGATAGAGAGGAGATAGACTGACCATAGCACATTTCTTTGAGACTCAGTTTAGAATACTCATGAAGTTACCTTGATTTCTTCCAGCCTCTGACTGATTTCCAGAGCTATCATAAGCCTGTTACTCAGGCTCACATTTAAAACCCACTCAATTAAAAAAAAAAAAAAAAAAAGTATATACAGGACGGTAAAGGAGCTTTCAGCTTTCACGTCTAAGACTTTTACCAGGATCAGTGTGTATGGTTCACTTCTAGAGCCAACCCAACAGAGTGTTAAAAAAAAATCATCTCGGTGAAATAATTCGGAAGACATTTGCTCAAAAATGTGTCTTCCTCCACCCGCAGCCTGTCTAAAACTCCCTCCCTTAGAGCCTTTCTTTTGGTTGAAAGTTATCTTTACAACTGCTTATCTTTCAAGCACCTACTGTGTGCTAAATGCTGTGGAATACAGCAAGAAAATGTCCTCTCCCTTCCCGCAACGGAATAAGTGGTCTGATAGTATTCGGCCCCTATTCCAGGGAACTTGGACCCCCATCCCAATAGCTTACTTTCCCATGCAGAGGACAACTTAAGGTGGCAAGAGAATATATAACCCTGTCGCAAAGCTGGAGACACCCTAGAGACGGAGCTGGTGAGAGGAGCCTCCCTAGATACAAGTAGGAAGCTTCACGCTGCCCAGCAAAAGAAGTAAGGGATCTGGAACAGAACCAAGGCGCCTAGTGGGGCAGCACAGAATATCATGTGGACAGCCATGGCATAAGAATAAAGGATACTAACGGTGGGGGCTCCAGTGGGTTGGTTTCGGGGGGCGGGAACAGGATGGAGGAGGGAATATGCAGGAGTACAAAATGGCGTATTTGGACGAAGTCTTGCTCTACTGCAGTGTCTACCCTGATGGGCTGACCCAGTGATGAGAGATTATGATCATGAGCCAGGCTGGATCACCTCGTTCATCGGGGATGTTCAGATGCTTGGCTTTCCATCCTCCTGGAAGGGTCCAGCTCTGAGACAAGGCAGTGAAGACAGCGGGTGTGAATCAGCAAGCAGGGGACTTATCAGCCCCAAGAGCTTCCTCTGAGCCTCCATGTTTATCTTCAAACTCCGCTAGGAATCTGAGCAAAAGCAACTTTTAGCATATTCATTACTTGGCCACCAATAGCAGGTAACAGATCCCCATCTGTGACTTGGTAGAGCTCAGGGCCCACAAGGAGCACGTCTTGTAGAACAGGGAAATCTTGGTGGCGAAAAGGACCTCAGAGGTGGTTTAAAGCATTTGGTCCTGGTGGTGCCTGGGTGGCTCAGTCGGTTAAGTGCCTGACCCTTGATTTCGGCTCAGGTCACGATCTTGTGGTTCGTGAGATGGAACCGCCTCGGGCTCTGTGCTGACAGCGTGGAGCTTGCTTGGGATGCTCTCTTCCCTCTCTCTCTCTCTCTGCCCCTCCCCCATGTTCTCTCTTTCCCAATAAATAAATTAATTAAAAAAAAAAATAAAGTATTTGGTCCTGGGCAGGCTATCCAAAAGTGGCCACGTTGGCAGACAAGCGAAGGCATGAATGTCTGGAAGGTGTCTACTAGAACATGTGACTTTGAAGACCACAGGCCATCCTCCTCCTAAATGCCTCAGCTTTATGTCACTGTTGGGATGTAGCAGACCCTCTGAGAAATTTATGGGCTAACCTGAAGTTAAGGTTAGCTGCCACCACACTGGTGGAAAAAGGGCTTGAGATTGGCATTAATTTGAATTTTGGAGAAAAGTCATACTTCTACACCTGAAGTTATAGACTAAGCTTCTTTTATGTATGTTTAATCTGGTGAAAGGGAACTTGGATAAGGCATGGGCCAGGGCTTGGTAAATGTGAGGCACATTATAAGATTCTTCAAGCATCTCAAAAATCCTAGTCTGGAAGACAGCTTTGACACATTCTGCAGATGCTGCATCTTGAATAGCAGCTGGAAATGCTGGCTTTTATACCCAGAGCCTGTTCCTTGTGTGTGAATGTCCTAGAATTGAATCATTCTTACCTTATGATAGTGAGTGAACTTCCTGGCATCTGGGTGAATTCGATCATTTAAAAGGAGATCGGCAAATTATTTGCATTAGAAAACCAGCTATCTAGGATGCTGTGGGAGAAAACGTATTACAGACGATGGAGGTTTGTATTCCAGGGATGGAAAGGGGGGCACTAGCGTGGGTCGAACACCTACTATATGACTGTTGTGGACATTATTCGTCTTTTTGGCCACCCATCACCTGAATCCCTTTTCTGAGCTTTGAGAATTTGCTGTCTTGTGTGTCTTAATGCCAGAGGCACTTCCCAGTATACAATTCGGAAATATCAGATAACCATTACTAGAAGTGCAAGCTTTAACATCCAGGGCTTGGTGACAATGACAGTAGTGTCCCCATCAAACCCACTCTCCTGTGTCATGAGATGTGTCTGAGCCTTGTTCTCCAGCTCTCATAGAGAATCTGATTTCTGTTTTAACATTTGATTATAAAGAATTTCAAGTGCACACACATACATCCACAGTCACACACACACACACACACACACACACACAATCATACACAATCACACAACAGCAAAATAAATCCCTCATGTGTTCATAGCAATAATCAACATTTCATCAATCCTGCATCTTCCATATTCTCTGCTTCCCCGAAGTTTTTTTTTTTTTTCATGCAGGAATAGATAACAAACAGAGTATTATGTTAGTTCTGGGTGCACAATATAGCGATTCAAGAATTCTATACATTACTCAGTGCTCGTCATTCCCCGAAGTTGTTTAATGCAAACCTCAGACATTGTGTTATTTCACCTGTAAATAAATTAGTGTATTTGCCTCTGTTAAGGCCTTATGACAATATCACACCAAACAAAATTCACACTAATTCCTGAACGTTGTCTAATACTCAAGCATATTACAAATTTCCAATTGTCCTTTTGCAGTTTGGATCCTTGAATCAGGATTCAGCTGAAACCCACCAGTTGCCTTCGGTCAGCTTGTCTCATTTCTCTTTCATTCAACTTTCCTCCCCGTACCATTGATCTGTTGGCAAAACAGTTCATTTTTCCTGTAGGACCCAATATCCTTATAATAAATTCCTTTCCTGTTTCAATCAGCCAGACTAGACTTCAGCTGATTGCAGTTAAGAATCGTGACTGAAACGCGAGCCTCGCAGAGGCCCCAGTTTTGCAGAGGAGGAAACTGAGGTTCACCGGGGTTAAGTAACTTGCTACGTTTGCAAAGCGGGCAGGTGTCACAGCTGGGATTGGAAGTCAAAGCTCTCTCGCTTGGACTCAGCGTCTCGATGCCATCACCATGCTTTACCCCCCCCCCCCATGCTGGCCTTTTGTCTTAATGTTTTATGTCCCTTTCCTCTGTGCCAAGCTCATTCCAGCCACCAGCACAGCCCGGGAATCCAGGACACCTGGGTCCTCGCTGCCAGCAGACATCTCTGCTCAGCTCAACAAGTGTTGGTTTTATTATAGCCCATTACACTTCCTGCCAGGAAACAGGTGCGGATGGGGGTAAATGTAAATGTATTTTACACATGTATCTTCCTCCTAAATGTGCTAGGAGAGTGGTTCTCAAAATGCATTCCCTGGAACAGCAGCAGCAGCAGCAGCACCTGGGAATTTGCTAGAAGCCCCATCCCGGACCTACTGAATCAGAAACTCTGGCGTTGGGGCCCAGCCATCTGTGTTTTGATAAGCCTTCTAGGTGATTCTGATGTCTGCTCGACTTTGAGAACCACTGTACCGGCACTCACCACCTGCGTGTCCCCATAACACCACGCTGGCATTTAAAACATTTAAGTCCAAAATTGCCGCTCTTTAACTGCTCGTGTAACACCCCTAACATTGCGTATTGAAATGTCCTCTCTTCAGTGGCTAGATATTCTTTATCTACCATTCAGTTCAACGCCAGACTCTTCGGTATTTAGGGGAATGGCATTTTTTTTTTTCATTTGAGAGAGAGAGAGGGCATGTGAACTGGGGAGACAGGCAAAGGGAGAGAGAAAGAGAGAGAGAGAGAGAAGGAGAGAGAATCCCAAGCAGGCTCCATGCTCAGTGTGGAGCCCAACTCAACCCTGGGATCATGACCTGAACCGACAACAAGTGTCAGATGCTCAACCGACTGAGCCACCCAGGAATCCAATGGCATTATTTCTTAAATGTCACAATTCACCCTCTTTTTCTTCATGGTAAAATCACAGCGGTGACTGAAATCCCACACTTTGGACACGAAACCCCTGCTCTTCCCCTGTGAGAGCAGTGTTTGTGAGAGCTATAACTAGAAAGTTCGCTTGCAGGCAGGTGACTCAAGACTACCTTCAAACCTACAGAAAGTTCCAGAGGCTGAGGGGAGTCTGAAAACCCTGGCTGGGCTGGCAGACTGCCTGCCCCTGGCAGGGTCTCTGGTTCAGTTGGTCCCTGCAGCTGATAAGGGAAGGAAAAAGGAAAAGGTTCACAAAGCTGGATGAGCTGGTAAGAGTTTAAAACTTGGTAAAGTCTTTGAAAACCATTCATGACTAGTTCCGTGTTCTGTTTCTGGGTCTGCGATAAGCCCCGCCCTGTTTTGTCCTACCCTTCTTTCCTTACCATTTAACGACAGTTCCCATCGCTGGATTCCTGCCGTCTCACTCAGGATGGCTGACCATCCCCCCTGGCCTGTGATGCAGGGTCTCGGTGGGGCAGCATCTGATCCCCAGCCTTCCTTCCCACGGCCAGTGCTGGGCATCTGCCTCCAGCAATCTGACACGCCTGGGTCATGGGACATCACTAGTCTGTCCCCAGTGGTGTGCTCCCTCCCTGTCCAGACGGCACGTTCACATTTTAAGACTTATCAGGAGACAAAGATGAACTGCAGGGCCATTCTTTGTGAGGCATCATCTGTTTCTCTTCTCCTGTGATAAGCCATTTCTCTCACCTAATGTTCCTTCCTTTCTAGGGCAGAGTGATATTTTTTAACACTTTTCCTTTCCAACTTATTCATAGATTCTCCCCTTGCCCTCTGCAACTTTCTGGGTCATACCGAATTTCCCACTAGTGAGAAACAGGCTGATCTTACTAGCACATGTTATGTTACAGCTGTACCACACACACACACACACACACACACACACACACACAGAATGTCTTTACATTGGCCTCTCCATTCCACAGTGTTTTCTCTTCAGAAAGTGAATGAAGTAGCCCCACGGCAACTAAAACCACCAACACCAATTTTACATAGGAACAAACTGGAAATTTCCAGAAACAGTTTGTCCTACAATGTTTGGACTTCATATGTATAGTTGGCGTCCGGTCATGTCTTATTCCAGACATCACTCCCCTTTATTAAGTGAAAAATAAATATGTCTCTAGTGTCACAAAAACAAGCTGCTGTTTATCCAGAGCCAGTTATCTGAACCCAAACCCTCTTTCTTGAACCTGAAGAGAGAGGCCGGTGTGAGACCGCAGTCTTTATGAAGTGAACAGGTGGTGATTCACGTGCCAAGGTGCCTGGCCTAAGAGGACAATCAAAGAAAACTCTTTTATTCCCCACCTTTGCTGGGTTTCCCCATTTCTTTTAGAGCTATCACCTAGGGCTCCTAATATGACATAAAAAGGCATCCGAGGATCACTTGCTTCTCATGGCGTGAGAATGTATCAGGGGTTGATGTTGTCCCATCAATCTCCTCTTCCCCTTGGCTCTTTCTCACTAGGCTCCTGGATGAAAAATGAGTACATTCCAATCTCTCATATTAAACCATAACTAATTATTATCAGATCAGTGTTCACTTTTTCCCGGCCCAAATGTCAAAGGCAGAGGTCTTCATTTTCTAGCTCCAGGAGGCCTGAAGGAAAGGCACAAAGCAGGACAAGAGGGTCCAGGGATGGACTAACTTCAACAGGCACAAAAGCTACGTAGGTTAAAAAATAATAATAGTTTTTGGCCACTGAAAGTCGTGGACTCCAGTCTTCTCGCCAGAACTACCCCCAAATGCCGTGAATGTTGAAAATGCCCTCGGGGAAGCAGAGTCACTCTGCATCCAGATGTGAGACCACATAAAAGCCAGGCACTGAGGGTATAGAGCCGCCAAGTCTCACATCTGGAAGAGACTCTGGAAGGAACCCGCGAAGACCACAAACTCTTCAAATCACGGGTGAGGACACCAGGTTTGCAAACACGCAAGGCCACGCACCTCCTCGCCTGGGCCTGCTCTTCCCTTGACCATCTGGGGATCATGTCCACCGTTTCATTGTCACAGGGGAGTTGGAGGGCCCAGCGGAAAGTGCAAGAATGAAGTCCAGAGGTCCTGAGCTCTGCTATTGTGTTTTGATGCAAAGGAAAAAAATTCAAGGTGACCCAGATCAAGCATATGACATTCTCCCAAGTGGCCTGTGAAGTCTCAAGAGTCAGAGACGATACACACACACTGGAGGGTTTAGTCCCCGGGGCCTGAGATGGGACGTGCCAGGACTGAGTCTCCATTCTGCCATTCACCAATGTTGACCTTGGGCCACCATATTACCTCTAAAGGGCTATTTCCTCATTGGTAAAATGAGGACCGTAGCGCCTCATTCATTGAAATTCTATGACAATTTTTTTTAATGTGTATTTATTTCTGAGACAGGGAGAGACAGAGCATGAGTGGAGGAGGGGCAGAGAGAGAGGGAGACACAGAATCGGAAGCAGGCTCCAGGCTCTGAGCTGTCAGCACAGAGCCCGACGTAGAGCTCGAACTCACGGACCGTGAGATCATGACCTGAGCTGAAGTCGGTCGCTCAACCGACTGAGCCACCCAGGCGCCCCGAAATTCTATGACAATTTAAATGCTTGAGGTAGTTATTGGCACACATAAGCCGTCACAAATCTTAGACAACATCACTATTATTACATTGTAGTCAACGATAGTGGTGGTAATATCAGAGAAATCCTTCAGGGAGTATTGGACTCAAAATTTAAATTTCTAGAAAACTGTTCAGTACTTAAAAACATGAAATTAAAAGGAAATAGTTCTACATCATCATGGGATCCTCTCTTGAGACTCACCTCACCTAAAGGAAATGTCAAAACTATATTTACTGTTGCCAAGTGACTTTGTCGATTCTCGCTATTGCTTCATGAAAGTTCTTTGTGTGAAAAATACGTCCTGAGTCCTTCTTGCCCCCTTTAGCCTGGTCTCCCTCGTGGCGCCAGTGTCTTGATGCAGGCCACCAAGAGGCCTCCTGGACACTGCATGTGAGGCAGTGGGGACCTAATGTACCTTCCCTGTGCTTTCCTGTCATCCTGTAAATGGAATTCCCTGGATGTCCACTCCGCTACGCTTGTCATAGCCAGCAATTCTGTGACTGCCTGTGACCTGGCTCTAGAGCAGGAATGCACTACAGAGGCTGTGCAGGGATAAAGGGTGAAGGAACGGGTGCGGAGGAGAGGGAAACTGGTGGAGGTAGAGAAATGAGGGAGGAAAAGAAAGAGAAAGAAAGTAGAATTTCCCCTCCTTGTCGAAGCAGAAAGGGATGTGCTTGTGATCCTACGAGTTGTGAAGGGTTCTATTTGTCAGTGTTGTGGAGGCAAGGTGCAGACAAGACCGCTTGTGTCACATTTGGGAGAAGGCAGCTGTTAGTATATCAACTCTGGATTCCAGAAAGGCAAGGACAGAGGCTCTTGGAGGTAGGAGCATCAGAAAAGACAATAAGGATGAGCAATGCCAAGAGTAAAAGTGCCTTCAGTGTTCAGTGATCCCATGTGAAGAAATAGCTCTCACAAGGCAAGAAACATGAAGTATGCAGAGGAGGAAGGGGGTTTACTAGCTTCGAAGGGAAGCCACCAAATCAATGCTACATTTTGCTTTTTTATTGGTAAATTCTATAAGATTATAAAAATGGGCTAAGAACAGAGCTCTGAGGGTACCTGGGTGGCTCAGTTGGTTCAGTGTCCGACTTTGGCCTAGGTCATGATCTCATGGTTTGTGAGTTCGAGCCCCACATCGGGCTCTGTGCTGACAGTGTGAAGCCTGCCTGGGATTCTCTCTCCTTCTCTCTCTTCCCCCTAACCCCCCCCCCAACTCTCTCTCTCTCTCTCTCTGAAAAATAAATAAATACACTTAAGAAGAACAGAGCTCTGTTTTAAGAAGTCTCTATTTTCTAGGGCCATCAGATCTTAGAGAAGTTAGGATAGCAGACACAAAGCTTGCACATCCGCTCATAGCAAATGTATAAAGGTATGTTATATAAGTGCTACGTGCACATGTCTTTAATCCTTGAAAGATCATCAAATTACAGTTTTAAATAATGGAATCCTTTCGTTTATATAACTTCGATCTCCTCATTCTTATCACAGAAGTGCGAGCGCGCGATATTCTTGAATAGGGAGCAAGTCCCATCTCTCACAAGTTTGGCAGGATTCATGTGAGAAGAGAGAAATTCAAGATCTCTGAAACTGGTATCCAAGGTCCTGACTGCTAGCTCCCAAATTCATGACTCCCATCAGAAGGTCAGGGTCGATACCGTTGGCACACAAAAGTGCCCAGGCCACCAGGCTATGCTATAGTTCAAACAACCTACAATCTTAACCAACGAAAGTGTATTTCTTGCTCACACGGGTTCACTGCAGGAGTTACGAACCATCCTGGCAGCTGTCTTCCACGTGAGGCTTGGTGTTGCTCCCTTGTGTCCCTCAAGTCAGGGAAAGACAGACATAATGAAGTGCTTCACCCGGAAGTGGTCCTGCCACTTCCTCTCACACTTCATTGGCTTAAGCAAGTCATGTGACCATGCTGAACTGCAAGGGAGTGAGGAATTAAAATCTCCAGGAGAGAAGAACAGTAATCATCCTATCAAAATGTCACTCGGTGTCCTGAAAATGAAAAAGCAAACAGTATCACAGTATCACTGTCCTTTCTTTACGGATGTCCATCTTAGCTTCTGTAACTACCTGTCTTATTCTCTCACACATTATACATTAATTATCTTGACGATGGACGGCTTTTCCATAGACACTCAAATAACACACCTCTTAACTCAAATTTTACCTACTGCTGCTAAATTTTTGACATAGCTTATTAGAAACTTCAAATCTTGTAAACCTAGAAATTAGCCAAATGGTCCCAGAATTCTGATGTCATGTCCACACATGCGGCCTCACTGCCGTCAGTACATGAGGGGGGCCATTGCTCTGTTGAGTTAGGTTTGCAAGAGTAATACTTCTGAGGTTATTCCTTTTCTCCTAGGAATTTTACCTACCATTTTATTAAGCTACAACTACTGGACAATGCTTTCTGAGCTATGACTTCAAAGAACGTACCTTTTTCCAGGTAATTAAATTAGTTTTTCAGCAACAGTATAATTACTTAAAACAGATACAAATAACTATTAACTAGAAAAATAAGAGCTTACTTATCTAGATATCATTTTCTTTCAAGCTCAACCATTTGAGAACCTTGGAAGAATTTGAAATAATAGCGTGAACAGTTTAAAGAAATGTCACAGAATAGATTTATGGTTACTTTTCCTATAGTCATAATAAACATCGTACGGTTATTCAAGCATACGTTACACTGGCTCACAACATTACAATAGAGAAGACAATAGAGCATAAGACATGAACCCAAAGATTTGAAACGCAGAACTGTCTAGAAGTGTGACCCCATCCACGTCCATGTCTTTGGAGAGCAATGCAACACAGTAAGAATATAGTTTACAATGAAGCTCTCAAATGGTTTGTTCCATAATTTTTTAAATAGTTATTTATTTTTGAGAGAGAGAGAGAAAGAGAGAAAGAGAGCAAGAAAGGGAGGTGCAGAGAAAGACAGACACAGAATCCAAAGCAGGCTCCAGGCTCCAAGCTATGATCTCAGCACAGAGCCCGATGAGGGCTCTAAGTCAAGAGCCGTGAGATCAGGACCTGAGCTAAAGTTGGACACTTAACTGATTAAGCCACCGCATAATTTCCATGATTTTTTAAAACGCCACCGCGTATGACATCAGCACAACATTTTCAGGTACCTAGGAGAGAATTTGACCAAAGTTGTGCTAGACTTCAAAGGAAAATTACAAAACTATGCTGAATGGTGTATCAAAGAACAGCTAAGTAAATTCAGTATTTTTAACGGAAAAATAATGCAAATACCCAATGAAAACTAATGTGTCATTACCTGATAAATATCAAGACACACACGATGCACCTGCCTGATGAGTCAGCACTTCCTCTTTCAGGGGCCTCACACCTGCACGAGGAAGCATGACTAAGAAGTTGACAGATTTATTCTTTTTAATAACAGAATTATAAAAGTGCTTGTGGGGGAATGAAAGAACAAATGAATGAATACATAAATGGATACCTATCTATTTATTGATAAAGAACAGAGACAATATGATCCCATTTATTTGAAATTCCAGAATAGACAAAACTGATGATTTTTTGTTTAGGGATAGAGTCACATATAATAAAACCTATGAAGTAAGGTAAGAGAGCGATTCATTCACACCAAATTCAGAAGAGCGGTCTACTTTTCAGGGAGGGATGGGGATCCCAGCCTGGGAGGGGCACACAGGAGGCTTCAGAGAAATTGCTATAGTTCTGTTTCTTAAGCTTATTGGTGAATATATGGGTTTTCATTTTATTATGTTATATATTTTATGTGTATATATATGTAGATAGATACAGATAAATGTATGTATGAAATATTTTGTAGAATCACTGCCAATTTCCAGGGATTGTTTTGTATAAGGATCATAGTGAGTCAGTTGAATAATAGTAACTTTTAAAGCATATGATTAAGACATCCAATAAGATTTGTCGCTACCATCAGAGGAGCACCATAATAAATGGATTATTTACATAGAGAACTGGGTTAAGAGCATTACTTCTGAGATTACAAAAATATTCCTCATCTCTTTTAAGAAAATGTGTGTTTCTACTATTAATAAAAAATTGCATATTCCTTAGCATGGCACTTAGAAGTCACTCAATAAATATTTGTTGAACAAGTGAGCAAATGGGTTGAAATAAGTGAATCCTTCCATGTTTATATTGTAGTTATTTCTGTACATGATGTCAGTTACCACCCACCGTGGCCCACCCATAGGTCTGCTGTAAAATCCTACTACCCGTGTGCTGAGTCTTGCCCTGGTCCTGAGTCCATGGAAGCCTAGACAGTTGGGTAAAATGGAAAATTCCCTCTCCACTGATGACTCAGAGTCTAGCCGCTGTCTGCTGTCTTGACCTGGGTGTCCAGTGTGCCTGGGATGACCTTATCCTCAGGACACAGCACCAGACATGTCCATTATTTCCACCTGCTGAGCACATTCTCCTTGTGGAGACCAAAGACTACCCAGAGACACAGAAGGGGTAGCCCTATGGACCACAAGGTGCCATTTCTTACAGAGATCCTGAGGTTGGGGTGGTGCCCTGAAACAACTGGGCACGGAGACTGGGTCTGCTGTCTGTGGTGTGCCGGCCTAGCAGAGGCTGTAGGCTGGGGGTTGGGCTTCCATTTGAAGGCAGCCATGAGGCTCCACGTGTGTCATGAGATGAAACAAGGTCTCCACAGAAACAAGAGCGAACAGAAAGACAGCTGACAAAATACGGAGAGCAAAGTTTTGTAATCACCTCTTGGCTCTGGTAAAGCTGGCTGACTCAACAGCCCTGAAATGATAGTAACACAAGAGTAACATACGCAAACCGTAATAATAAAAAAAAAAAAATTAATGCTGGTGGCAATACTTACGTGGCGTTTACCCTATGCCAGCACTTTAAGCAAAATTCACTGAATTCTTGCCTGTGAGTTAGATTTTCCCATTTTACGACCGAGAAGACTGAGGCATAGAGATTCTTGGCAACTTTTCTCAGGCCAGGCGTGTAATGACGCCCTGAATCCAGGCAGGACGGCTCCCGAAGCCACGCTCTTGGTGTTGATAGTCCTTCATCTCTCAAAGGGTCTTCAGGCGTGTTTGGTTACTTGCAGACGTTCCCTGACTAACTGAATAACACAAAAAACAAATCTTTCTGAGAAAGCCATACGGCTGCCTCGCTCTGTAGACTCCATCTATTGTCAGCAGCTGGACAGGCTGCGATCTGCCTGGGACCCGGGTCTGGGACCAGTTTCATCGGTCTGAGAGCTTGAACTTACATGACCAGTAGATAGCCCAGCCCCCAGAGACTGGACTCCTTTGCCTGGTCCCAGTTCCCCTTCATCTTTATTACTTCTGTGTTCACTTCTCTGAGGAGATGGCTCCAAAACTCAAAGCTCTGAAGTTTTCCCAGAGTCAGGTTCTTTAGAATACTAGTTCTGAAAGATGGTAAGTGTTCTGCAGCACAAGCTCATGAACAAACAAAACGTGTTTTTTTTTTTTTAATGTTTATTTTATTTTTGAGAGAAAGAGAGAGCACGGAGGGGGAGTGGCGAGAAAGAGCAGGACGGAGGGTCCAAAGCAGGCTCTGTGCTGACAGCAGAGAGGCCGATGCGGGGCTCGAACTCACAAACCACGAGATCGTGACCTGCGCTGAAGTCGGGCTCTTAACCTACTGAGCCACCCAGACGCCCCCCAAAGATGCTTTTTAAAAACTGAACAGGATGTCACGCTGAGAGCCTCTTCTACCTACGTCCAAGATCTAGACCAGGGCTTGGCAAACTATAGCTCTAGGCCCAAATACAGCCTGCCACCTGTCGTTGTAAATAAATTTTTATTGGCACACAGCCATGCCCACTTGTTTACGTGTGGCCATTTTGTGCTATCACAGCAGGGTTGTGTCTTTGGAACAGAGTCTGTATGACCTGTAGAGTCTAAAATCCTTATTCTCTGTTTCTTTAAAGAAAACGTTTGCTGACTCCTGACCTAGATGCGTGCAAAACCAGTCATCCTCATGGTGTGATTCAAAAAGAAGGCTTTCAGAGCTTACCAGCTCCAAAATCTCCCCTCTGTTGCTGGGGCAAGGAGGGCGTTTTCACCATTCAGTACTCACACATACGGTTTTCTCTCCTAACGACAGCGTGCGAATATGCAGTTTTGCTCCCAGCATGGTTTTTCATGGACGTACCCTACCCTAGATGCATTGTTTCCTTTATGAAAACCAATGCAATAAACCAAAAAAGTGTGCTGTGCTCTGCTTTTAGCAGACATGTGTGAACTTATTTCATTATCGGAATGATATTTTTTTCTTCCAGTCATCCAAATTCCCTCTGGCTGCTGGAATTAATTTCATTCAGTAGAAATTAAGAGAACCTGGCCGAAAACAGGAAGAGAAAGGAAAAGCTGTAATATTTATAATATTTCAAGAGGCAGATATTATTCTTCCTGCTTTTTAGAGGAGAAAACCGAAGCTCTGAGAAGTTAAATATAACGCCTTGAAACCATAGAGGTGAGAAAGGCGGCAAGTGCCTGAGCTTTTCAAACTCTGTGAGAAGTCCTGAAGAAATCTGAGTAAGTTTTTTTTTTAACCCATTGTTCCCCAAACAGATTTTTTTTCCAGATTCCTTGTAGGTCACAGGAATTGGTGTTCTAAGGAAATGCCTTTGGGACGATGCTTCTCTATAGTGGGGATGTCATGAGTGTCATGGGTCAGAGAGTGACACTTTATGGAGTTCCTGAAGTTTGGTGGGAAAAACCTAGATGTTGGCATTACAGAGATCGGGCACCAGGCCTCCACCAGGAAAGGATTTTAAATAACCCCGTTTTCAGTTCCCTCCTCTGTAAACCCTACGGGGTTATGGGGACAGTTACACGAGGTCGTCTATTTGGACCTAAATTAAATGATATATAATAGACGCTCGGAAAAGGGGAGCGAAAATCCTATTTTCTCACGCAGGTAGAAAAAGTAGGGAGAAAAATGAATCAGAAGTCCTGTTGAAAGAAGAGCAAGACTTCTGGGTTTGGTTTCTCCATCCCACCTGCCCTTCCCCACTTGGCCTAAAGCCCTCGCTCCACCTGGATGCCAGAGGTGGAAACGGGGTACAGGAATAGCAGGACACTATGTCAAATAACTCTGCATTAAAAATGAAACAAATGTGGGGCCCCTGGGTGGCTCAGTCAGTTAAGCATCCCACTTTGGTTCCCATCACTGATCTCAAGCATTGTGGGTTCGAGCCCCATATCAGGCTCTGTGCCGACATTTCAGAGCCTGCTTGGCATCCTCTCTCTGTCTCTGTCTCTGTCTGTCTCTCTCTCTGTCAATACATAAATAAACTTATTTCTCCTTGCCTCCTCAGCCTCTAAGCTGGGACAGTTCACCATTCCTAACTGTCAGGACAACCCAACTGTTCAACTATTCTTTCCTGGGGTGGAAGAGGTGGAGGAGGGCTAGGGGAAAATGGCACCCTTTCATTGTGGCAAAGATCTTGGGAAGACACACTTGCGTTGACCCCCTGGAGGAGGAAGCTGCCTGCCAGGCCAGAGGCTAGAACCCCAGTCTCCAATTCACCAATCAGAAGGACTGAAACACTCCAGATTTAAAGGGCTAGCCTTTTGTCACAGGCCAATGTTTAAGTCTCTTCTACTGGGCTTACAAACTAGATCGCTGCGGGTTTTTGCCTTTGTCCACAGGTCTGCGAGGACTCTGGAGAGATAGCTCTTGTGTGATGGAATAAAGCCCTTGATCTGGGACAGGGGTTGGCAAACTTTTTCTGCAAAGGGCCAGGGAGTAAATAGTTGAGGCTTTGTGGGCCATATGGTTTTTGTCGCGGCTACTCAGCTCTGCCTTGTAGCAAAACAGCAGCCATAGATAATATGTAAACGTGGTTGAGTTCCAAGAAAACTTCATTGTTGGATGCTGAAATTTGAATTTATGTAATTTTCCTGTATTGCTTAATCTTCTTTTCCCTCCAATTATTTAAAACTATAAAGCTCATTTTTAGCTCATGTGCCATACAAAAATACACCGTGGGTAGAATTTGGTCCATGACTGCCATTTGCTGAGCCCTGATCTGGATGATCCTGGAATGTTCTGGTGAGAGATTTTGGACAAGCCTTTTACCCTCTGAAAACATAAGTCAGAGAGCATACCAACCATCAGAGGGATAAAATGAGATAAGGCCCATGAAATTGTTTTGATAACTATAAGGTGTTTCTTTACAAATTAACATTAATATCACCAAAGGAAGTCTTCAAGCAGAAATGTCGATTCCAACATAGAAAGACGTGTAAATTGCCGAGGGATCATTTAAAGGAGGACAGTTTCAACCTCTGTGGGGAAAATACAGTCGAAATGATCTTTTCCAGTATTTTGTATTTTGTAGAGAATGAGAAACCACAACCAAAATGTGACTCGTGGTTCTGGATGTTGGCGGTTTTTGCCACCACTTATATTGTTTTAAAAGTCATAAAAATCAACCACAAAGTATCTCATTTCTCAAATTATTATTTATTGCCATTTAATTAATTACACTGTTGGTGGAAGCTATTCTTCCACCGTTTCCCCTTTTGCCGTGGCTTTTCCCTTCCTCTAACAACACTTGACACAGGGCAATAGCCCCGATGTTAATGAAAACAGAGGTGAACGCAATGCTGTCAGGCCAGGAATTATCTCCCGGCTTCAGACTGAAGATATCCCGGGCTCTTCCGGGGAGAAGAGAGTAATAGGAAAGGGTGTCTCAAGCTGGAATCTTCTAGGTGTCCCTGCCAGAGACTGGGGAGAGTCACACGTACACTGGATGCAGTGGGGGAAAGCCTGGGGAGTGGCCCAAAGAACAGGATTTTACCAGCGTCAACTGAGGACAGGCCTCTGGCCCAGATGTAGGACTCTCCTTTCCCAGGGCAGTTTCCCGCGGAGCGCTCCGGAGCCATGCCTTCGCGGAGACATGAACAACATGGACAAAACGGAAGCAAAAAAGGGTGACAGCTGTTGCCAGGCACTGAGAAAGGAGGAAGCCAGGGAGGAGAGAAGAGAAAGCTAATGAAATGTGGGTGTGCTTCATTTTAGTTCAGGTTTCCTTTTTAATTTGTAAATTTTTCCTTTTTCATTTAATTTTAGTGTTTAATCCTTTTTATAGTTCACTTTTTATTTTAATTTTCTTATTTGCGATTTTATTTATTTTATTTTCTTAAAGATGAAACTCGTAGAAATCGACGTCATGGATGACAGGGGAGAAGATCTAATCTAGAGGAATTACTCAAGGTTGCATCATTCAGTTAAAACTCAGAATCAATCATAGGCACAAGACAAAGGGTGGAGGGGTGGGGGAAGGAGGAAAAGAGAAGAAAGAAGGCAAGGAGAAGAAGTGGAGAAAAAGAGGGAGAGAAAGGCAGAAAATAATTGAAGCAAAGAGACCCTCATTCCACCCATCATTTCCCCCGTTGAGACAGCCCTGGGGTGGGATCTGGGTGAAAGAAATGTCTTCTGCACCCTCCAAGAGCCTTGCTCCTTCCCTATGCATGGGCATCCCCCGTCTAGAGTTTACAGATGCCCATTTTCCATTTCACAGATGTTAGTCAACTACTTAATTTAGCTCCATGTGGAAGGACTAACATGGATGAGACAGAGGATCCCCCTTTCCCACTTGCCCTCTGTACTTGTCCTATTTCTTTCCTTTTCTTCTTTTTCTTCGACATCCCCTTTCCATGGAGCTTGGCTCCCTGATAGATCTCAAGGTTTACACAGACAGTGCTCACGGGTTACTGGAATTGCACCAATGACACCAAGCAAGAGGCGCAAAAACAGAAACAAATGAATCACCAACTCCAAGGTTAGTGAAAGATGAAAACCACCACTTGAGCCACAAAGTGCAAGGACCACAAAGACAGTAAAAACTCTGAAGACCTTGGGTCTACTCAGATGGTGCTGGTCTACAGATTCTCCCTGGTTTGCATCAGCTGAAGACAGTCTTTAGCCTCTATTTGGGTCCCTTGAACCATTTCCTTTGGGAAGTACTCAATAAAAGGCCTCATCTGCTCTAATCCTGAACAAAGCCTGGGCTGTTAATTGATGACATGTTGCCTTCCTGAAGGGTTTAAAATAGCTTCTCTTTCGCACATGGATTTTCATACCTGTGGCTGTTGTGAGGCCTACCGCCCTGCATGGGACCTGGAAGGATCTCAGTGTGAACCCTTCACACCCTTCCCTTTACCCCCTCCAAACTTCCCACTATGTTCATAAATGTAATAAACTCAAAGATCTTGACAAATATTGTATTAGAGAACTAGGGGTGGTAGGCTTTGGACTAGAAAAGGGGCCAAAAGTTGGGGTTCTACACCCAGCCTTGTCTCAACCAGGGCTCCCCTGATTTTGCTTGTTGGATGTATGAGGGCATATAAATACATTTTAAGTAGTAAAACTTGGAAAACAACCTTAGAAGAACAGGGCTGAAGAGAACATAAAGAAGAGTGGAAGCAAGTTGCAGATCGCTTGGCAGCCAAGGGATGGGGGTGTTATAAAAGGGAGAAGATGGCTCTCCTTCTTTATTGTCTTCTTTTTAAGTTTATTTATTTATTTTGAGAAAGAGAGAGAGCATGAGTGGGGGAGGAGTGGAGAGAGAGGGAGAGATAGGCTCCGTGCTGTCAGCACAGAGCCCAACGTAGGGCTTGATCTCATGAACAGTGAGATCATGACCTGATCTGAAACCAAGAGCCGGCTGCTTAACCGACTGAGCCACCCAAGCGCCCCTATTTATTTATTGTCCATCCCATTTCCTCATTTACAGGAGCCACTCCTAGAGGTGCTTGCCACCTCCTTGGCTGGCATTGCCTGAAATAGAACGTAGAACCACGTGCTGTTTGTGAGAGTCCATTTTGTGGTCAGCACAGTACGTGGAAAGAGAAGGAACTTTGAAGAAACACACCTGGGACAAGATCCCTGGCTTTGCCATTTACGACACCTACAACTTAGAGATTTTTCACTTAATCTGTGAAAGCCTCAGTTTCCTTTGTGAGAAAGCGGGGATATAATGATTTTCTTGAAGTCAACAATTGTTTTCCTTCCCCTTCCCCGATTTAACTACATCTACTTGTCTTCCATTAAATAAAATGAGTTTGCTTAACTTTTGCAGAGAAGATAAATCTAATAAAAACAAATGCAGGGCACCTAGGAACACCACAGAACTTCAAGTCTCCATTGCCAGCGTTGGTTTTGTAACAGAAAGATGCATCCAGGAGAGGGAAACTTGGTGACAGGCATTATTGGGGCACCCTCATCAAAGATCATCTCAGGCAAAATTGCCTTTGCACTTTGTAACCTTTATTTTTTTTTTCTTTTTAATAGACTTTATTTTTTTAGAACAGTTTTAGATTTAGAGAAAAATTGAGACAACAGTGTAAGAGAGTTCCCATATACCTCACACCGAATTTACCTTATTATTGACATCTTGTAACCAATGCAAATGTTATAATTAATGAATCAATATCAAAACGTTATTATTTTTTTAAGCTTGTTTATTTTGAAAGATATACAGAGTATATACAGATATCTGTATATACAGATATACAGAGAGACAGCACAAGCAGGGGGAGGGGCAGTGACAGGGAGAGAGAGAAACCCCAGCAGGCTCTGCACTATCAGCATATGGAGTTCAATCCCACAAACTGTAAGATCACGACCTGAGCCGAAATCAAGAATTTGACACTTAACTGGCTGAGCCACCCAGGTGCCCCTCAGACCATTATTATCAGCTAAAGGCCAGACTTTATTCTCATTTCCCTAGTTATTCCCTAATGTTCGTTTTCTGTTCCAGAACTCCAGGACATCACATTATGTTTGGTTGTCAGGTCTACTTAGGTTCTTCTTGGCAAACACAGTTTCTCAGATTCTCCTTGGTTTTGATGACCTTGACAGTATTGAGGAGTACTGGCCAAGTAGTTTGCAACATTCCTCATTAAAGGAATTTATCTGGGGATTTTCTCCTAGTAAATCTGGGATTATGGGATATTGGGAGGAAGATCACAAAGTTGGAGTGCACATTCTTGTCACGTCATACCAAGGGCATACCATGAACATGACCTATCACTGTTAATGTTGACCTTGATCACCTGGCCGAAAGAATGTCAGGTTTCTACACTGTAAGTCTCTTCCCTCTGCCTTCTGTACTGCACACTTTGGAAAGAAGTCTGAAGGACCCACCAAATGTGGTTCCACATAGGTTTCCCTGGGTTTTTTTTCTCCCCAGCCTGGGCATCTGGCTTCCCTTCAATGCATGAACTACATAAACGTTGGACTTCTGCAATTTCCTTTGCAATTCAAGCAAATTTCAAAGATTTCTAAATATTCTCAAAATATCTTTTCTTTCACCCGAGTTATCACAAGCTTTTATGCTTTCAGCAAACCACGACCTTTACTTCTGACCCAACAAAGTGAAATGTGTGATTATTGTATACCCACCGCCACACTCTTGGTGGGACCAACCCTCCAGCCACTACAACTGCTGAATCCCAAATCTTACATGGGTCAGCAGAAAAATCGACTGGAAATTCCCAGACCAATGTTCCTTTTGGGTAGTGATGCCACTAAGTAGCATGGGTAAGACTGTGTAGATATGCAACTATAAGAGACGATTGTATTAGTCAAGATAGGGAGGCCTATGTTGCTGTAAGAAACAATCCCCAAATGGCAGTGTCTTAATATCTAGTGTTTATTTCTCACTTATGTAAAGTCCACTGTAGGTGGGTGACTCATGAGGATAACTCGCCTTGATTGGAGACACAGTGACCCAGGCCTCTTTAATTCCATGTTTCCTGACTCATCATTTCCTGGTTCTGTGAACCCCTCGGAAAAGGGAAAGACAGTTGGGAAGTCACACGGGATCTTCATCACCTCTCCTCGGCACTTGTACTCAAAATCCATTAGCTACAACATGCCACGTGGCCTCACCTATCTGTGAGTGGGCAGGGTCCTGAGAAATCTTTTCTCATAGGCCAGAGTCCGCTCTCTTATACATAAATCAAATTCTTCCTTTCGATTCCAATCTGTGCCTGACACAAAGCCCTCCGAGGCTCCTTCCCAGGTTTTCCCCCAAAGTTAGCCAAATGTTGCTACATCTAAGTGACCTTGAATTTCACGTTACATGGCTTTTTTGTCTCTTGTGATACTGTAATCCATTGTTATAATAAGCAGAAGGGCCACAAGCCTAACCCTACTCGATTAAGTGCCCACTGGCTTACTTCTTGGCTTACTTCACTTTTTAGTTGCAAAAAATACAAAACATTCCACAGTATTTTTGTTTCTTGTTTTGTTTGTCTTTTCACAAGGGCATATTGAGGTAGCCTTTCCCCTAAATTGGCAAACTTTACTCCTTTTACTTCTCTTTACCAAATTTATTGGTTTTTTTCCTCCACCCTCCTCACCCCTTCCTGAAATTCCTCTCTGCTAACCCAACCCAAAATCACCTAGGTTGCCATCACTTCACCAGTCTGGACCTCAGTCTTCATCTGTAAAAGGCAAGGTTAGAATGAGTTGTGTCTTTCCAATCCCGATAGTTTCAGGTTGTGTGCAGTAAGTACCTTCTCTGTTGATGTCTCTTTTGGTATCCTGTTCTTCAAGATCTCACCTTTCAAATCATGGGATTTGCTAATGAGGCAATTAAAACTGGACATGTTTTAAAACAGAAAAAAAAAATGGAAAGAATATCCAATGGAGTGGGGCGCCTGGGTGGCTCAGTCGACTGAGCGTCCAACTTCAGCTTGGGTCATGATCTCGCGGTTCAGGAGTTTGAGCCCCGCATCAGGCTCTGTGCTGACGGCTCAGAGTCTGGAGCCTGCTTGGGATTCTGTGTCTCCCTCTCTCTCTGTCCATCCCCTGTTCCCACTCTGTGTCTCCGTCTCTCTCAAAAAATAAATAAATATAAAAAAATTTTTTTAAGAATATCCAATGGAGAAAGGACAGTCTCTTCAGCAAATGGTGTTGTAAAAACTAGACAGCAACATGCAGAAGAATGAAACTGGGCCACTTTCTTACACCATACATAAAAATAAACTCAAAAGGGATCAAAGATCTGATGGGAGACAGGAAACTGTCCAAATCCTACGGGAGAAAGCAGGCAACAACCTCTTTGACCTTGGCCGCAGCAACTTCTAACCAGATAGGTCTCCAGAGGCAAGAGAAACAAAAGCAAAAATGAACTGCTGGAACCTCATCAAGATAAAAAGCTTCTGCACAGGGAAGGAAACAACAAAACTAAAAGGCAACTGACTGGGAGAAGATATTTGCAAATGACATATCACATAAAGGGTTGGTATCCAAAATCTATAAAGAACTTATCAATGTCAATGCCCAAGAGGTGTGCCTGGGTGGCTCAGTCAGTTAAGCATCTAACTTTGACTCAGGTCATGATCTTGCCGTCCGTGAGTTTGAGCCCCAAGTTGGGCTCTGTGCTGACAGCTCAGAGCCTAGAGCCCGCTTTGGATTCGGTGTCTCCCTCTCTCTCTGCCCCTCCCCCACTCACTCTCTGTCTTTCTCTGTCTCTCAAAAAATAAATGTTTTAAAAAAATCAACACCCAAGAAACAAATAATCCAGTGAAGAAATGGGCAGAAGACATGAACAGACACTCTTCCAAAGAAGATATCCAGATGGCTAATAGACACATGAAAAGATGTTCAACACTCATCATCAGGAAATGCAAGTCAGAACCACAATGAGATACGATCTCACACCTGTCAGAATGGTTAAAATGAACAACTCAGGAAACAACAGATGTTGGCAAGGATGCAGAGAAAGGGGAACATTTTTGCACTGTTGGTGGAAATGCAAACTGGTGCAGCCACTCTGGAAAACAGTATGAAAGTTCCTCAAAAACTTAAAAATAAAGCTACCCTATGACCCTGCAATTGAATTACCAGATATTTATCCAAAGGATATAAAAATGCTGATTTGAAGGAGCACATGCACCCCAATGTTTATAGCAGTGCTATCAACAATAGCCAAACTATGGAAAGAGCCCAAATGTCCATCAACTGACGAATGAATAAAGAAGATGTGGTATATATATATATATATATATATATATAATGCAATATTACTGGGCCATCAAGGAGAATGAAACCTTGCCATTTGCAACAACATGGATGGAACTAAAATATATTATGCCAAGCAGAATAAGTCAATGAGAGAAAGACAAATATCACATGATTTCACTCATATATGGAATTTAAGAAACAAAGCAGATGAACATAAAGGAAGGGAAGTAAAAATAAGATAAAAACAGAGAGGGATGCAAACCATAAAAGACTCTTAAATACGAAGAACAAACTGAGGATTACTGGAGGGGTTTGGGGTGGGGGAATGAGCTAAATTGGTGATGGGAATTAAGGAGAGCACTTGTTGGGATGAGCACTGGGTGTTACATGTAAGTGATGAATCACTAAATTCTACTACTGAAACATTATTACAGTATACGTTAACTAACTTGGATTTAAATAAAAAATAAAAAACAAAAAAATAAGCCCTATGAATTGGACTTGGTATGTGAAATTTCTTTCTTAATTTAGTAATTTCATCTTTGTTTTTATTTTCTCAAACAACCTTTCATGAATTGAATCATTTGGAATCGTTCTTTAATCTTCAAAATTCATTATACAGTTTACTCTTGATTTTAAGCAGCATTGTGAACCATAAATAGTGAAAATACAAGATTCTTGTAAAAAAAATCATGGAGTTGATTCCTATGTATTTTCCTTCCATGGCGTTTTCAAAGACTTAGTTACTTGAAACCAGAACTAAATAGAATCATTGAGTTAATTTTGCAGTTGGCTACCTGCACTGAGATGCTTCCCTACTTACATGCTTATACATGTAATTATTCACTTGTAAACGGTTTTCTTGTTTGTTTTAATTACATAAAAAAATAACAATAAACAATGATATAAAGTAATTTTTTCATAAATTGGGATCAATCCTAACTCCGTTCTTGTACCATAATGTTTTGTGTTAGTCATTTCTTTTCAAGATTAAATTGAAGAAGAGGAAAAAAAATGGATTCTTCTTCAATTCCTGTGGTTATGTATTAAGCAGTATCAACTTTTCAAACCAGTTAGGCAAAAGTCATGTTTAGGCCAAAGGCAAAGAATGCAATGACTTTCTTCCCAAAGCTAAGGATGCATCCACGGACACTGGTTTGCAATGGTTGCTGGTCCAATTGTCTCCCTCACCCAGGAACACATAAGAATTCTCGGAGCTTTAGTTGCAATAAAGACCATTGACAGTGAATTCCACACTGGTCTGGGCTTTTCAAAGTTGGACTAAGGAAAGAGAGTGGCAGATAGACATGAAACATATAGATACACGGAAAACCATGTGCCCGAAAAGTGTCCCTGTCTTATCTTTTTTGTTCTGGGTTCTGTTGTTAGTGCTGAAATCTAGAGGAAGTACCTCGGCTTTTGGAGAGAGTTTTCTGTCGGCCAGTGTACTGTATTCCATACTATCTGTATCATTGAGCCGCAATTAGTCCACAATTTCCACTATGGTGTTGACTGAAGATATTTGCGTGTTGTTAAACAGAACTTCAGGCTTTCAGCTGCAGAAATTTACTCTAACCCTGTGGTTTCACTATAAAATTCCCTTCTGGCTCTAAGACACAGTTCTGTTGGGGGCAAGAACCCTAGACTTGGAGTCGTAACCCAGGAAATGGTTTCCGACTACCATTTCCTAGACGTGTGACCTGGAATGAATCATGTGTCACTGTATTATGAGGAAAAGAAGGAGCTAGACAACTTGTAAGTAATAAAATAATATGATTTATGATAACACTGTAGTAATCCAGACAGCCTAGTGCTGGCCTAAAGACAAACAGATCCGTAGGACAGAGAAAAGAGTCCAAAGATAGGCCCACACCAAGGTGCCTCAGCAATACAGTGTCGTGACATGATATTCTGTGCTTTTAACAAATGGCGATAGAACCACTGGACATCCATGTGCAAAATAATGAACCTCAACTATACCTTCCATCAGATACAAAAATTAACTCAAAATGGATCATAGATCTAAATGCAAAACCGAAAGCTAGGAAATTTCTGGAAGGAAACATAAGGAAATAGCTTTACAACTTTAGACTAGGGAAGGGAACATATTTATAAATGGAGAAATACGATAAAGTGAACTTTATCAAAATTTAAAACCTCTGATTTCTGAAAGAAAATTAAAAGGCAAGCCATAAGGTGAAAAAATATATATGCACAGTACACATACCTGACAAAGAACTTGAATGTGTCAACATACACAAAGCATGTATCAACTTTTCTTACTGCTCGAAACTAGAAAGACAAGCCCATTTTTAAAAGGGTGGCAAAGAATTAGAACAGACGTCATGAGAGAAGATCTATAAATGGTCAATAAACACATGAAAATGTGCTCAACATCATTCGTTGTTAGGGAAGTGTGAATTTTAAAGCCACGACGAATTATTTGTAAAACCTCATCAAACATAAAATAAAATTGATGTTACAAATAGCTGACAATGCCATATACACTGTCAGGAGAGAAGCCATAAAGCAAATATTTGCAATGCATACATTTGAACTTAGAGGTTATATTATTAAGAATGTAGATTCTGGAGTTCAGACCCTGGTTCTGCCTCTCATCATTCCTAGCCATAGGACTGTGGGCAAGCTATTCAATCTTTCAGAGCCTCAGTTTTCAAATCTGTCAAATGGGAGCCACCTTAACACCTACCTCCCAGAGCTTTTGGGAGCTAACAGATGTCAAGTGCTTAGAATAGTGGGTGGCACACAGTAAGTGCTTGTAAATATCACATATTATAATTACTAATAGACTTTAAATGAGTCTTTGTTTTTACTGCTTCTCTTGACCAGACTACACCCAGTCTCCCATAAGTAGGAACACAAGGGAAGAGCCTCATGCACGGAGACTCAACTGTCTCCTTTCTTAGCTTTAACCTACAAGTTTGCTCCCTCTCCAGGAACTTTAAGAACCAAAAGTAGAGTGACGGCAGATCTTTTTGTCTAACATTCCGAACAAATCAGGACTCCTTCAGCAGTTTCCAAGTGCAGATGACGGTCTTTCTTGTTCTCTGTGATGCTATGCACTTAAAATGTGATGGTATTGGGGTGCCTGGATGGCTCAGTCCGTTAAGCGTCAGACTCTTGATCTCAGCTCAGATCATGATGTCACAGTCATGAGTTCGAGCCCCTTGTCGGGCTCTTCACTGGCAGCACGGAGCCTGCTTAGAAGTCTCTCTTTCTCTCTCTCTGCCCTTCCCCCACTCGTTCTCTCTCTCTCTCTCCCTCTCTCTCTCTCTCTGTCTCTCTCCCTCTCTCCCCCCACTCTTCTCTCTCTTTCTGCCCCTCCCCCACTTGTTCTCTCTCTCTCTCTCCCTCTCTCTCTCTCTCTGTCTCTCTCCCTCTCTCCCACCCTCCTCTCTCCTCTCTCTCTCTCTGCCCCTCCCCCACTTGTTCTCTCTCTCTCTCTCTCTCTCTCTCTCTGTCTCTCTCCCTCTCTCCCACCCTCCTCTCTCCTCTCTCTCTCTGCCCCTCCCCCACTTGTTCTCTCTCTCTCTCTCTCTCTCTCTCTCTCTCTCTCTCCCTCTCTCCCACCCTCCTCTCTCCTCTCTCTCTCTCTCTGCCCCACCCCCCACTTGTTCTCTCTTCTCTCTCGCTCTCAAAATAAATAAATAAACTTGAAGGAAAAACTGTGACAGTATTAATAACTGTTTGTCATATGGATTGTTCAGTTTCCTTAAACTACTGAATAAAAACCAGACATCTCCTCACACTCAGCACAGTCTGTCTTGTCACACCTGGTGACACTTCTCTCTAGCAGGGGGCAATAGGAACAAAGGGCAAGCCTGAAAGTTGTTTTGCTCCTTCAAAGCAATTTTCAGCCACGTTCAGCGGAGATGGTCCCACCGTCCCATGCCACATAAGAAACCAAGAAAGTAAGTAGATGTCTCCACCACCAGCCCCTCTTCCCTGTCCTTCTGAGCTGGCCTTGAACTCCTATAAGGCCCCGTCAGCCAGGCCCAGGCCTGACCGCTCCTGGCCAGGACTCGATGCATCAGGGAAGTGAGCCTGGGGTTGGATGCTATGAGCCTGGACCGCAATCTGTCTCCTGCACCTGCCGTACTTGGCTCTCTGGTGTCCTGCCGGGGTAGAGTCCTGTCTTGCGCACCACCAGACCGGGTGCCACCCTGGTGCCTTGCAGCGTCCTCTTCCTGAAGGCTGAATTCTCTTTTCCATACCCCTGTCCGTTGACAACAGGCATTAGGAACCTTGGCTCCACGGAATTCTGATCATGCCTCTTTTTAGCAGTGTGGTTTGGATGTGTTTTTTAGCATCCCTGAGCGGCAGTTTCCCCTCCTATAAAATGTTTAATGCTCCCCTCTGAGATTGTTATGGAGAGCGAATTCTATTACCTCTACCATTTTAAGGTCATGTCTGACCCACAGTGGACATTCGGTTAGGGGTGGACACTAATGCCATATTTTGTCGATTTGAAATACACATTTCCTTTCGTATTTTAGTATCTCTGAAGACGGTGCGTGTTTCAGCTGGTGACAGCTCATAATCACTGCAGGCCAGGAGATTGGCATGGTGTGGCTGCTATTGCCCACACACGCATTGTTCTTCCCGGAAACTCGACGGGGATTCCTGATGGTGCTGCTGGATCACGAGGACCACTTGAGGAAAGAACACAAGAGTCCTGGCTGGACTCTGAAAGCCTTCCATTCACACCCCTCAGGGGACATGAGGAAAGTCCTTGAAGGAAAGTCCTGATGACAATCCCCATGGAGCCCTACAGAGTACTGTGTCACCAATGCTCTCCTCTTGATGGCCCGAAGGACAATTCTGTGGGGGGGGGGGGGGGGAGAAAGCGTGGGCACTGACAGCTTTGAGGTGACAAAATTATTCAGATGAGCACAGACTGGTTGTGAAGAAGGTTTAAGGAGCCAGCTAATTGTTTCTGTTCTTCTTCTTACGTAAGCATGAGAGTGATATAAGATAATCATCCCTATCTAAATAAATTTAGAAAAACTCTTTCAATCAGTCTTCAATAAATCCAAGTGATTTGGAAATATTGCATTATATTTGAATAGGGACCATAATTTTTTCTTTCGTAGTGATATATAAAATATGGTACGATATACCACTGATGAGATAAAACAGGCACAAACAGGATTCTCCAGAACAGGATTATTTTCTCCCTCTGGACTTGGGAAATTCTCTTTGCACGGGAATCCTGTTGTGACTGAGTCCCTGGGGAGGGCAACAAGCTTTCTCTTCCACTGCTGTGATGTGCTGGCCCTGGGGGACTCATACAGCACCTGGAACTTCCTCAGCCCCCCCGCTCTGCTCCCTCTTGGCATTTTCCTGTTTCCTCCAGGCATCCCGCTGAGATCCCAACATGGGCAAATCATGCACATGTATGTTTCATGTCTAGGACCGAACCTGTCCAAGTTACGACGTCTTCCGTATAAAAATTTGAAATGGTCATTTGTTTTACCTGATGAGAAAGACGGAACTTACTCTTTTCTGAAGATCCAGAAGAAAAGATAACCAATGGAGTTATCCAATAGATTTCCAATATTCCCAATATCCAGTACCAAAAGAGAGTATATGTCCAGTCTAAACAGTGCTTCTGCATGTTAGAATCACTCACAGAGCTTTTAAAAACTCTGATGCCTGGGGTCTCTCCCAGATCAATTAAATAAGATTCCCTAGGGATGGGGACTCAGGCATTTCTAGGTCCTCCAAGCTCCCCAGCTACTCTGTATCACAGCGAGAGTTCCAAAGCACTGACTTATGATGGATGAGAGCCATGCCTTCCTCCTGTGTCCAAAACTGAGGGCCAATTTCTGGACACCAGGAGAAGCATGCTGGGAAATTTATATATGGCCTGTAACAAAACACGTGACATTTAAATTATTTCCATTCCTGTTTAATTGTTTAATGGAGATACGAGAAGAGTATAAAGATAATTACTATCTACCAGGTTAATGGTAAAACTTGAACAGTTACCAGGAACTTCAAATCTCACGGTTAAGCTGTGATACCTCCTTTTGCGTTGAAACTAAATTGCATCTCCTGATTTTTTTTTTTTTTTTGGTTCTCTTTTTACTGGGGTCAAATATATGCAATATAAAAATTTATCATTTAAACCATTTTTAAATGGACAGCGGCATTAAGTTCATTCACATTGTTGGGCGACCATTAATGCCATCCGTCTCCAGAACTTTTTCGTCTTCCCAAACTGAAATTCCATACCCATTAAACACTGATTCCCCCCCGCCCCCCGCCATTTCTGTCTCCCCTCACCCTCTGGAAACCACCACGCTACTTAGGTCTCTATGATTTTTATTAATCTGAGAGGGGGGGGTATCCAGAAAAATATGAACCAAGAGAGAAAATCTAGATAAGTTTGTGGACTCTCCCTTGTTGACAATTAAAAGTTGGCTTGAGGTGATGGATCCACTCTTACGCTTCCCCCACCAGCTCGGAACAAAAATTTACTTACAGAATCTTTAACCAAACGAGGGCAAGACAGGTAGGGAGAAGAAGTGGCAGAAAGTAGAGTTGTAAAGAAAACAGGTTCAAAATGTTAGGTGTGATGCGAAACCAGTGTGTTGGATTAAACTATTTCCTGTGATACATCATTGAGAGTGTGGTTTTATGCGAGACAGTTGAGGGGGAAGAAAGAGAAAGAAGGACACGGGAGATCCAATGTGCTATGACCTTAAACCACAGGAAACATCATCTGGTCTCCAACTCGCTCTGAAATGAAGAGGCGTTTTGAGAAAATCTCAGACTTGGAGTGTTGTGTGGAAAGACACTGAAAGGAACTCCTCAGGTATTCCTACTGGGTGCAGCTTCCCGGCTTCCCTGTGGCAAACAGTGCAGCTGCCCCTGTCTTCTCTCTCACGTGTCCCTTTACCAGAGCCCAGAGCGAGTGTCCTCGACAGTGGGCTCCAGCACAGGGAGAGAGCGCGATGTGATTGGACTCGGTGCCATTTCACATGGAAGCATGTGGCAGGAAACACAGGCCCATCGATATGGTGTCCTCCTCTTGGTTGTTAACTGCTTTTCTATTTTGTGCCTGAAACACTGTGTTTCGGTTACCGTTAAATAAATAACATTTATAGGACATGCGTTTGAAGTTTGAAGTGAAAAACAACCTGCCACCATAGGTGAATATGGTGGCCCTTTTAAAAACTGAGGAAGTAACGGTGCCTGGGTGGCTCAGACGGTTACGCCTCGACTTCAGCTCAGGACATGACCTCGCGGTGCCTGAGTCCAAGTCCCGCGTCAGGCTCTGTGCTGATGGCTCAGAGCCTGGCCTGCTTCAGATTCTGTGTCTCCCTCTCTCTCTCTGCCCCTCCCCCACTTGTGCTCTGTCTCTCAAAAGTAAATAAGCGTTAAAAAATTTTTTTTTAACTGAGGAAATAAGTTTCCGTGGTAGGTGCGTGTGTGTGTGTTGAGAAGAACCGATATTGAAATTGTGAAAGACTTCCTGTTGGTGAAAGCCAGTCTCTAGGATGGTCCCCAATGGCTTCTAACTCTTGATAGTCACGTCCTATAGAGGCCCTTCCACACCAGAGCCGGTCTGTGCAATCAACAGAATGAAGCAAAAGGGACAATGTGTCACTTCTGAGATTTGATTATAAAAGACTGTGGCTTCTATCTTGGGCTCTCTCTCTTGGAATACTCACTACAGGGATACTGAGGCAGCCTCTGGAGAGGCCCATATGGTGAGGACCCGACATCTCCAGCCAACCAGCTTGTGAGGAGCTGAGACCCACCATGACCCCCTGAGTGGGTTTGGAAGCAATCCATCTCCTAGTTGACTTACCTCCAACCACATCAGAGACTCTGAGCCAGATCCATCCAGCTAAGCTGCCCTCAGGACCTGAGATGATACAGGTTTGCCGTTTTAAACTGCTAACTTTGGGGGCGCCTGGGTGGCGCAGTCGGTTAAGCGTCCGACTTCAGCCAGGTCACGATCTCGCGGCCCGTGAGTTCGAGCCCCGCGTCGGGCTCTGAGCCTGGAGCCTGTTTCCGATTCTGTGTCTCCCTCTCTCTCTGCCCCTCCCCCGTTCATACTCTGTCTCTCTCTGTCCCAAAAATAAATAAACGTTGAAAAAAAAAAATTTGAAAAAATAAACTGCTAACTTTGGCACTGTTTTGTTACACAGCAGTAGATAAATAACACTGCATAATTATCTCTCACCTAATTCTAGAAATGAGGTGTTGGCTTTGCTGGAGAGATGTACATGATGCAAAGACAAGTGTTTGGAAAAACAACATGGAACCTGTGGGTGATCTGGCCATCACATCCTGCCACCCTCCCTGGACATTCTCTGTGCATCCTGGAGGAGGTGTCTTTGGACCAAAAAGGACCATTTTTCAAAAGAAGTTTATGAATGCCTTTCATTTCCAGCAGGTCCGTCTGAGGAAAAACAAAGAATAAAATAAAAATTAAAAAAAAAAAAAACCCTATCCAGAATTTTCAAAAAAGACCAAGTGGTAAAATGTTACATTTGAATGAGATCTGCAAATATTCGGGCAAGTCACCTATATTTAAGATGTCAACCCCCGAGGATGCTGGAATTGTGAAGAAATTTAGTTAGATGAGAACCTAGGTGGTGCTTTACCTCAGAGAACTGTTTTCCTGTAGCCATTAAAAAAAATTTTTTTTAGGGGTACCTGAGTGTCGCAGTCGGCTGGGCGGCCAACATAAGCTCAGGTCATGGTCTCATGGCTCGTGAGTTCAAGCCCTGCGTTGGGGTCTGGGCTGACAGCTTGGAGCCTGGAGCCTGCTTTGGATCCTGTGTCTCCCTCTCTCTCTACCCCCCTCCCAGTCGCACTCTGTCTCTCTCTGTCTCAAAGGTAAATAAGCATTAAAAAAAGTTTAAAAACTTTTTTAAAAAGCTGGGTTTGTAATTGCACGTCAAGGTTGTGCCAAAGTCTTGCCACATGTAATGCGGGTTCATAGAATGTGGCCCCTGCTCAGCGGTCAGTCCTCACTCTTTCCAACCCAGGTCTGGCCTCACCTGTTGCATGGGGGTGAGGGGGGGGGCATCTCACCGCTCCATTTAGCATACAAGGACCCTTGGAGACTAACTAAGGCCCTGACACCCAAGCCCAGTAAGAATTCAGTGGAGCAGATCTGCAGGCCTCGCTGGGCATCTTTACCCATTGGAGAGTCAGCTGAGGCTGGTGGCAGGAAGTTGCCAAAAGTGGAAAATAGAACCAGCACTTGGCAAGTGTCCCTAGAGGAGGAGATGAATGGAGGTGTGGCCTGGTGGTGAGCACTCTTGTCATGGCCCTTCCTGTGATCCTTCCCTCAATGCCCTCACCAGGTCCTGTCCCTACTCCCGTGGACAACTCCCCAGGATGCCGTCCCAGGCGTCGGAACCCCTCAGTTGCTCTCCCCACTGTCCCACCCATCCTCCATACCCCGGGGACTCGCACCCCTGCACCGTCTTGATCCTCACTCCCAAGGCCGTATTCTCTTTTCTCACGTGATCATATAACTTAAGACCGAATCCCAAGTCTATTGCTACAGAAAAACTTGCTCCATTTTTCTCCAGAGAAGGGGGGAGGCAATGACCCACGTCTTCTGACCCACTTCTTCTGAAGTAGCAAATGAAAGAAGGAAACAAGTCCTCCCCATACGTGACACTTTTGAACATTTAAGCCTTCTACTCATGCATTATCTCATTTAACCTTTCAAAACAGCCCTACGAGGCAGACACTATTCTTCTCAACTTTTTTTTTTCAGGTGGTAAAACTGAGGACAAGAGAAGGTGAGGAACTTGCAGAAGATGACAGCCAGTTGGCGGATGGCTGGGATTGGAAGCCAAGGCTGTCTCTCTCCAAAGGCTGTGTGTGTTCTTGATGCCTGGTCTAGCCTGCCCCCATTTGATTCTCATTCAAGGTTCCACATGAAAAAGTAGTTTCAAATGCTGTTAGAGAGAACTATTCCAGGTACCAAGGTTTAGAAAAGCATCATTCATTTGCTGATCCATTTTTCCTGGCAGCTTCCCCGAGGGGGCCAGCCTTCTCTCAGTGGATGGCAGAGTGTTATGATTTCAAAGACAAGAGAGGCTCGGGCACAGCTGGGGAGCAGTTGCCTGCGATGTGTCTTTGGGTGGCCTCTTTATGACACAGAGTCCCCTCTGCTCCTTCCGATGCTGTGGGCGAGGCAGAAGCAGAGACTCAGGGCGCCTGGGTGACTCAGTTGGTTAAGCCTCCGACTCTCGGTTTGGGTTCAGGTTTTGTGAGTTCCAGCCCTGTGTCAGGCTCTGCGCTGTGTGGAGCCTGCTTGGGTTTCTCTCTCTTTCTCCCTCTCTCTCTACTTCTCCCCCATTCACACCGTCTCTGTCTCTCTCAAAATAAGTAACGAAAGCTAAGAAGAAGAAGATGGAGGAGAAGAAGAAAAAGAAGAAGAAGAAGAAGAAGAAGGAGGAGGAGGAGGAGGAAGAGGAGAAAAAGAGGCTCAAGGTTTCCTTTTGCTGATGACACTTGCATGCTACCTTTTGAGCAGTAATAGATCTCCATAAGCCATTCCCAAGCCTCCCTCCTGTTTTGAATTCTGGGGCAATGTCCAGTTTCAGTTGGGGATGAAAGTCATGGGCGTCTGAGACTCTTGCACTCAAATCTCTTGGGTTCTGTATGAGACGAGGTGCTATGAGGAAGGAAAAGATGACTTTCACAGAAAGAGCTTGGACAAGACACCAGAAAATGTCAATCACAAGTAGGAAAATGGCAGCAATGGCTATAAGAAGAGCTAACATTGACTCAACATTTGCTATATGCCAACTGCTATCCTAAGCTCTTTGTATGTATTCACTCATCTGCTGAGTTAGATCCTAATTATTATGATCCCATTTTTCACATGAGGGAAATGAGAAGCAAGAAGGTTAAGTAACTTGCCCAAGGTCACAACAGTCTTAAGTATCAGATCCAAGATTTAAACTCGGGTAGGCTGGACCCACTGAACACTTACATGCTATCATATTTTGAAATGGTAAGGGCTTCAAATGATAACCTGCGGGGAAATTCAAGCTATTACTGGAGGAAATAGCCAAATATAACTAACGTGTTGGTTATTAAGATGACGACGCATAGCCAGGGAAGGAAGACTAATAGTTTGGAATCAGGCAGACAGTCACAGGGAAGAAAGGGCACCTGCACATCACAGTTGATGAACGTCACGACGAGAGATCAAGATACTGCCCAAGGCAGCTAACCTCAGACCCTTCGGCTTGGGCAGAACCCACTCTGAGCAGTGAGTTCAGTGGGTCTCTGGACTGGCCTTCATGAACGCTCATGGGAGGGGCAGGTACTCTCCAATAAACTGAAAATCTGGTGAAAAGTGTATGTGTGTCTGATTTAATTTGTGTTCCCATAAACTCCATCCCAGACTGAAATTCCTGCAAGGTCCACGCGGAAAGCGGCGTCTCTCTTCCCTCTGTGCCAGCCCAGAATGCCTAACAGAAGTCTGGGAAAAGACCAATCACAGTCCTTTGGGGAGGAGGGTAAAATAAAAAAAAAAAAAAAAAAAAAAAAAAAAAAAAAACACGACACCGAATTAGCAATTCAGGCAGGCAAAGGGGCTGGTGTGCCAGCTTTGCAAAATCATTCGGGTGCACGATGCTCTCCCCTCCCCCCACCGCCCCCTGTCCTGAGTGTCTAGTTTCAGAAGTGTCCTGCTAATGCTTGTGAGCCTTGCAGTCGTTTTGAATGTCAAGTTTAAAAATATTTCGAAGCGTCCCTGTCCTGTGACTCTCTCTGGTAGAGATAATGCAAGCAACCCCGGGCCTACTGCTCGGCGCGGCCGAGCTGCTGCTCCATAAACTTGCCATGTGAATTCGTGATGTCATCTGTTCCCTTCAGAGTTTGGGCTCCAGAGCCCCAGACCACCCACGCAGGCAGCCTATTCTCTTCCCCACGTTGTCAGGAGGGACCTGCCTTTATAAATGATTCAAGGTCTAAACGGAGGACGTAGCTTGAATTGTTAGACAAAAGTGCCGCTGACCACAGTGATAAGCATTTGGACGTGTTGATGTGGTGATTTTTTTCCTGGTTTGAACGCTGAAATTCTCTTTAACACGCAGGGGAAGGGCTCAGAGACAGAGTGAGGCAAGGGGAGGTTTCAGAAACGGACCAGAAAGTCTGTACTAGAACAGTAAGCAAGAGAGAAAATATATTTAAAAGATGGGAACCCTGGAAATACGGGGGCAAGAAGTAATTGGATCGTCAACGATGTTAGATTCACGCAGAGTAACTTTTTCCTTCTGACTCTTCCTTCTAAGAAGGAAATTGTAGGGAGGGGAGAAGTGTCCACATCGCTGAGAAGTTAAGAAAATGCTTTTCTCAAACCGATTTGAAGGAAACCGAGGCACTTGGGGCTTTTGAATATTTTTTTTTACTAATCTTTAGTTTGGAAGGAGAAAGCACTCACTTGGTGCGTCCGTGAAGGCTCCTGTCTGCCAGCCCAACCTGCCTTGATAATGAGCCCCTGACCACTGGGACGCTGGTAATGTGGCAAGTGACGGCCAACGAGGTGCCCTGTCTTCTCTTTCCCTCTGGGATAGCAAGAGGGTGAAGGGTAGGGGCGGCGAGGGAGGATAATCAGATCCTGACTGAATTTTCTGAAGACATTAAGATTGCTAGATGGAAAGAAAACTTAACATAGGAACTGAAGCACCAGTTTTGTGATGTCTCCAGAGAAATAAGTCATCTAAAGGCTGGGACTCTTTTCTGAGCCATGAGTTCCTCTAGCAGTCTGCAGAAACTTACAGATCCATTCTTGGAATAACGTTTTTAAATGACTTAAGCAAAGTGCATTGAATTACCAATCAATAATATCAAAATTCATGGATCAAAACATTTCTAAAACAACCAGCAGGGAGCCTGCGTGGCTCAGTGGATTAAGCGCCCGACTTGAGCTCAGGTCATGATCTCACGGCTCATGAGTTCGAGCCCCATGTCAGGCTCTGTGTTGACAACTCAGAACCTGGAGCCTACTTTAGATTCTGTGTCTCCCTGACACTGCCCCTCCCCCACTCATGCTCTGTCTCTCTCTCTCTCTCTCTCTCTCAAAAATAAACACTAAAAAAATTTTAAAAATAATAAAAACTAAAAAATAAAACAACCATTAACATATTAATACATGAGCTTCTTTTTTTTTAAGTTTGCTTATTTATTTTGAGAGAGACAGAGGCAATGCGAGTGGGGTAGGGACAGAGGGAGAGGGAGAGAGAGGGAGAATTCCAAGCAGGCTCCAGATGCCAGCTGTGGAGCCCCAACATGGGGCTCAAACCCACGAACTTGGAGATCATGACCTGAGCCAAGACCAAGAGTTGGACGCTTAACCAACTGACCCACCCAAGTGCCCCTACATGTGCCTCTTTATTAGTTCTTAAAATAGCAAGATCCAATGGTAGGGTTCAGCAGCCACTATGATTCAGAAGTGCTGCGGAGTATTACTAGCTCCGGGAATCTGCAGCAGTGGTAGACGATATGTGGGTATCTGAGATTTCCATTGGTGACAAGGTCAAAGCTAGTGCCGTTATAACTGTGGTTGGCTCCTTATATGCATAATTGAAGGAAATGCGGCATCGCAGCTAGATGTTGAAAATTGACATGATTTTTTTGCCCACTCAAGTGCACGGATGCCTCTGTTAAGAGCCTCCCTCCTAAAGAAGACATTTCCAGGCAGCCAAGTGGGGCTCAGTAGCAAAGACTCGATAAGAGACTCAGTGCCGACTAATGAGATTCTTTTTTTTTTTCTTTTTCTTTTTTATTTATTTATTTTTCTTTTATCTTTTAAATGTATATCCAGGTTAGTTAGCATATAGCGCAACACTGATTTCAGGAGTAGATTCCTTAGTGCCCCTTACCCATTTAGCCCGCCCACCCCCTCCCAAACCCCTCCAGCAACCCTCTGTTTGTTCTCCATATTTAAGAGTCTCTTATGTTTTGTCCTCCTCCCAGTTTTTATATTATTTTTGCTTCCCTTCCCTTATATTCGTCTGTTCTGTCTGACCAATGAGATTCTGACCTCAGACTTGTTCCTCAAATCTTCTCATGAAGAAAAAAATGGTAGGAACAATTTCCCTAAGAGCTCCTTGAGACACTGAGCACTTTGCATTGAACTATGCTTTGAGACCTCTCTGCAGACTATGAAACAAACACATACTCTCTTGCCCTCAGTAGCAGACGCCCTGGTCGGGATGGCAGTGGTACCAGATGGAAGCTGATGGGCTAGAGACCCATGATCTAAGTGTTAGCGGTGCTTGGCCAAAGAAGACAGTACCCAGTGGGGGTAGAATAGGCAGAAGAAAAGAAGGATATGGGGAAAGAAAAAAAACAAAACAAAACCCTGCAGTGTCTTCACTGGGTTGATTGAACTGGCTTACAAATGTCTTTTTCTGGGCGGGCTTGGAAATCCATGTGGTGAAGGAGGCTTCCCTGGATTGGGTCCTGTATTAACAGTAGTAAGTATCAGGAAACACTGTGAATGGGCTTTGTCAGTTGCCCACCTGGCTTCCGTCCCCACCCTTCCTTTCCTAGCAGTACCCAGAGCCTCATAACACAACCACCCCACCTCCGCCCGGCCCATGTGGTCTCCGTCTGGGGAAAAGCTTCAGGAGCAGGGCATGACCAACTTAGGCTGACCGTTGTGTTCCCTTCCGGCCACAGTTGCTGGTGGAGGGGCAGGCATGTCACCCAAGCCGCTGCAAGCTAAGTGATTTTCAGGACTCTGGCTGGGAAGTCCGGGAAGGTGCATCCTCTTTACCCCTGAGCTGGCGGGATGGAGATATGAAGGTGAACCGGCAAATGGTAATTTTGCTACCAAAAAGGCAGCCAACCTGGTGACGAAGACAACACAGAGAGCAGGGCAGAATCGAAGGAGTCTCGGAGAAATGAGCCAGGGCCCCTGGTTGCAGCAAACCCCGAGGCTGAGCTTACGGTTGGATTTCCAGGTAGGAGATCAATGAGTTCTCCTCTCTTTTAAAGCAGTATGAGTTAGGCTTTCTGTTACTTACAACCCGAACATCCTCAATGACAAAGCAGACTTCCTGGCATTATTATGCATTGTTATGCAGCACTGTGTTCTCCAGGGAATCCCCAGCGTTTCCCAAAGCTTTACCCAAACGTCTACGGCTCTGTCTCTTCTTCCATATTGCATCTTGACGGGGCGGACATAGATGTGCCTCAGAGTGCTAACTCCCAGTGGGAATTCTCACTTCCATCACTAACTCACCTCTCTCAGCTCTGATGTCATCATTGTAAAATTAGGCCACGATGTGGACAGCTGGACTAATGATCCTCACAGCCTTTTCTACTTCACAGAGATCTAGGCATGTTACAGAGCGAAAGACTGGCTCTAGTAGTCAACCGGGTTTGAAAGATGGCTTGGAAAAGCGGTTACCTCCCTAAGATACATTCGCAGCTGCGTTGCTGTTATGGAACTGAGGATTTTATGTGACCATGAATGTTAGTAGCCCAGAGAAGATAAGATGTTTTATTTAGAGATTTTCGGTCATTCGTTCAGTAGGTTCTATACACCAGGAATTGCAGCAGGCAGCAAGGACATAGAAATGAAAGAAAGACTCAGGTCTTTGTCTTGAAGCAGTTGGGTGACATGCCTTGCTAATTGCAAGAAAGACGGCTGGATTGCTGTGTACCGTTATGCAGGTTGCACGCTGAACAACTTTGGGGCTTGTTTTTCATGCCAATGTCTATGTGATAGCTCAGGGAGACAAACAAGTAAAAAATAATTATATAAAGAGCAAGATGTTAGACAGTATGTACTCTAGGACTCCATCTGTATAAGAAAAGGATGGGGAGACCTGTAGATCTATAGCTACACTTTTAGATAATCTCTATAAAGAGGTCCATGAGACTGTTAGCAGAGGTCAGCTCTGAGAAATGGGACTGGAGGAAAGGTGGGATGGAGAAAATAGAACCTGTCACCATGTACTTTTTATCTTTCTGTCCAATTTTTTTTTGTTTCCTACGAGAAAAATTTACCATATATCAAGATGTGACTTTCAAAAGTTAGTAATCACAACCTAGTTGAGTAAGTGCCCATTAGAGACATCCCTGCACATCATGGAGGCACATCCAAGCTTGCCTGGAATGATGATTAATGTTGTGTGTCAACTGGACTAAGTTAAGGGACGCCCAGATAGCTGATAAAACATTGTTTCTGGATGTGTTCTGGAAGAGATTAGCATTTGACTCAGTAGACTGAGTAAAGAAGAGTGCCAGACCAATGCAGGTGCACATCATCCAATCTGTCAAGGACTTTAATAGAACCAAAAGGTAGAGGAAGGGAGAATTTGCTCTCTCTCTGCCTGAGCTGGAGCACCCATCTTTTCCTTAGGCCTTTGGACTTGGACAGAACTATACTACCAGCTTTCCTGGATCTCCAGCTTGCATAATCTTGGTCTCTATAATCAAGTGAGTCAATTCCTAGGATAAATGAATGGATGGATGGATGGATGGATGGATGGATAAATGGATGGATGGATGGATGGATGGATGGATGGTTGGATAAATGAATGAATGAATTTGGTTTTGTCTCTCTCCCTGACCAATAGACCCAGAATAATAACCAAAGGATTCTCAGAGAGGTGATGTGTTGGTTGAGCCTTAAAGAATGAATAGAAGCCATTCAAGTGAAGGAGGAAGGGAAAAGTGTTTTTGACAGAGGAAACTGCATGTACAAAGCACAGAAGCAAGGGAGGTGGTTACTGGTCCGAACACTGAGAATTTGGCATAGCTGAAGCATGGAGGGTATGGCAAGATAGCAAAGATGATTCAGAGCTCAATATTTGATCACACTAAGGCAGGTGGTCTGGATCCACAGCAGCGTTTCAAACAGGGAGTGACCAGTTAGTATTTGGGTCCTAGATCGTTCTCACAGTAATAAAGAGGCTGAAATGGAAAACAAGCATACACACATACGTGTGCACGTGTAAAACCTGCATCAGGAATGTTACGGAAACTTGTAACTTTCCCTCGCTGTTTTGTCTTCCTTTGCTTTACTTTCTTTTTAACAGTCAAATCTTCAACCTGCCCAGATTTTGTGCGCATTTATGGTGTTAAGTGGCTTGGCTTGGCTTCCAAATATTTAATTACTGGTCACAGTACCATTAATTGAATAGTTTATCCTTGTTTTCACCCACCTGAAACACCATCCTTGTCACATATTAAATTTCCATAGTCACCAGGGATAGCTTCTGAACCCGTTCTTTTCCAGTAAGTGGTCTATTTGGTGCCTGCTTTTTCAAACCCCAAAGCTTTATAGTATTTGTTGATATCTGATTACTCAAACTTTCCCTTATTATCTTCTTTCCCAAAACTGTCTTAACTAGTTTCATAAATGTATGAAACAGATTAACTTTACAATCAATTTGCCAAGTGAAAAAGAAAGAAATCTCTGGATTTGTTGGGGAGGGTGGGGATTGCATTTAATATGTACATTACTTTGGGCAGAATTTAACACTTTTACTATTATAAATTCTTAATTTCATTTTAATTTGAGATAGTGAGTCTATCCTTCACTTTTTAAAAAGGAAATAATAACTTTCCAAAGTGTCTCTTATTTTTTTTTAAATTTTTTTTAACGTTTATTTATTTTTGAGACAGAGAGAGACAGAGTATGAACAGGGGAGGGGCAGAGAGAGAGGGAGACACAGAATCTGAAACGGGCTCCAGGCTCTGAGCTGTCAGCACAGAGCCCGACGCGGGGCTCGAACTCACGGACTGTGAGATCATGACCTGAGCCGAAGTCGGACGCTTAACCGACTAAGCCACCCAGGTGCCCCCCAAAGTGTCTTTTAAAAAGAGAACAGAAACAATGGAAGTATCTGGTACCCCCTCCCCCACCAACGTTTAACATGATCCTTCACTACGGAGGTTTGGTACCGAAACCCCAGCACTCTGTGAAATCACCAGCACAGGGCAATGATAAGCCCATTACTGCCACGACACATTTCTTCATAAAGCCTTCCAGAAGTCAGCAAAGCATCTGAACGGTTGCATTCACTTTTGAAGTGAAAGTCTCTCTGGCAAAACAAAGCCACTAAACTTTCAGGTGAAACTTTTTTCTTCTTGTTTTCCTTCCCATGGGCCGGTCCTCCCCCAAACTCCAAAATAGTGTCTTCTGTGAATAGGGAGGTCTTAGCAGCTTGGGGACAGTCACCTATGTTCTAAGGGCGACGATTATGGTTTTGTTTAATTCCAACACTTCTCCCTGCCAGATACTAAGACAATTTCACTCCCCGTGCCACAAGTGATGGGGAGAGAAACGCTTTTCTTTAGGACTGTAGAACCGTTGCCAAATGTAATGACATCTGCCAAGCGAGTGTTGGGAAAGACACACGGAAGGTCCGCGGCCACATTCCATGTTAACAGCTGGTGGATCCCAGGTGCTGTCAGGAAAGCCTCCAGCCCCGCTTACATGTTCCAGAAAGTTCTTTATTATTTTAAACACCACGTTTGGAGAGTGCTTAATTTGCTCGAATTCAAAACATTCCTCACGGGCAAAGTGCAATGTAAACAACGTTCCAGGAGAAAGTCACGCCAACCTAATTTTTTATTTGCAAACAGGATGGTTGAAAACAAAGTACTGAAGTGTTTTCTGACAGTGAGGTTACCACGTAGGCATTTAGGAAGGTTATGAAGGAAAAACACTCTCTTAGTTAAGTCGACCGTAACGTGCGCTCTTTGACATTAGCTGGGGAAGATAGAGGTTCCTGGACCAATCTGTCTTTGCGGGGCCAGCGTGAGGAGGGACAAGATTCACAGCAGGAGACTGCTGACTGTCCAAGAGTCAGGAAGGTTGTAGCTTTCAGGGTCCACCAGCATTTGGAAGGGACTCCGGGATCTCCCGTCCCACTTCTGCATGTTGCCCGTGACTTAGCGAGTGGAAACAATCACTCAGAGGCATGGAGCCCAAGTGTTCTAAATGCCACTTTGCATCAGAACATATCTGAGACCATGTGCGTCGTCATTGTACCTGCACAGGGCTTCCCTGTTCAGATACCTGATTTAATCTGGCCTCTACTATGACATACAGGTTCGTTCATTCTTTAATTTTCAAATATGGGTTGAACAACTACCGAATTCCAGGCCCTGTGCTAGAGTAGGTACACACAATGGAGACCAGACACTGTCCTTATCCTTGAGGGGCCGTGGCTGAGTGAGGGACAGACAAGAAACAACAGTTACAGCACAGAAGAATCAACACTCCCAGACACAAAACTGGGAGGGATGGTCCAGGTCAGAGCCTCCCCCCTTAGCCATGTCTGTGCCCCCCACCACACTTCCAGAAACGGCTCCGGCCCCAGGGCCTCAGGAGACAATTTATGTCGCCTCTCTGGCCAGAGTGATTGTTCTGGGAATACCTGGTGACCAGCCTGTCACCCCAGCTGGGAAAACCGAAGGTGGTAGGGAAGACTGTCCCTTCTCTCTGCTCACCGTCTAGGCCAGTTAAGCTAACCAGTTAAGCTAACACTTAAGCTTATTTGAATTGGGACTCTGTCCCTTGTCACCAAGAGAGTGCTGTTCACTCCATGTACCAAAATATGGGTAAGTATGGGCAGGGTCATGGAGTGAGTGTTCAGGAACAGAAGTAAAGCAGGAGGATGCTTCGGAGCTCGGGATGATGTGGATTTTGCATTGTTGAGATGCCTTTGACATCTCTGTGAATGGCCAAGGTGCTGCCATATTAAGCAGACCAGGAGGTGACCCCACCAGTCCTGCGATGGTCGCAGGCCCAGCCAAGCCCATTCCTTCCAAGCACCACGCTGCCTGTGTTTGCCTCCCCAACCCCCGCCCACCACGACCCACCTCCATTGCTCCCCGGGGAAGAGGGGGAGACCCATCCTGAATGTGACAGGGGTCCAGTGGCAGGACAAGGCAGGGGAGGGCATTTCATCAGTGGGAACCAGACATGCAAAGTCATGGGAGCACAAAACAGCATGCCGTGTCCAGAGAAGCCAAGTGGTGCTACTGTTGGGAATCGCAGGTTGCCCAAAATGCATGTGCACATGACCTTGAAAGGATACATCGGGGAATGTGTTTTTACAGTTGTAAAGTGCTCCACAGACACTATTTTCTGTTTTGGTGCATACTGCAGGGTGGTTGTGAGACCCCAGTGAGATCACATAAAGTGGCTTGGGAGGCTGGAACAGCATCGTGCGAATGCTCATTAACAGAGCTTGGGGCGTGGCCAGATTACATCTCAGACCACAAAGGAATAGTCCGAATTGAACTGACAGCAAATTTCTCTCGAATCCATAGTATTAAATGTGTTCGTAAACTGGTCACTTCAATTACAATACTTCCCATCCCCTCTTTACAGATACATGATCAATTTCAGTGTCTCTTAAAAATAATTTCCTGTTAACAATTAAGTAGACCACCAAGCTTCAGGCTGCGGCGCAGAGTCATTTTTGTCGACCTACCACATCACCAAAATCACTCAGTCTGGCATTTAAAATGCATACGTGTGTGCGTGTGCATGTGCGCGTATTTTTTTTTTGTTTTCTGATCTGTAGCCACGATCATGGTTTAGGACGCCATTCCTTCCCCCTTGAGAGGCTGCAAGGGTGTGTTAGCTGCTGTCTCCTGCCTCTGCCTGTGTTCTCACGTCTTTGTTCCCACACCTTCTCAGAAACACTGCAGCCTTTTCATCATTACACCCAGATTAGCTGTAATATGCCTTCTTTCACTGTGATCACACGTAAACTAGACATTCAAAGCATAGCTATAAGAAGAGGAAAATTATCACTTCTTCCAGGTGGCAGGATCATTTGCCTAGATGCCCAAGAAAATTAGCTCCAACCTCACTGGCACTAATGGGAAAATTTGGTAACATTACCTGCTATCCAATAAATACCAAAAGGACCATTGTTCCCCTCCCGACATGCAAATAAGTCAGAATTTATTATGGCAAACAAAAGTCATCCGTGTTTGGGGAATCAGAGAGGTGCTGAGTGTTGACCCTTTGGTCTCCAAAGAATTCTGATTTTGCTCACAGCCTCACAAAGCCTCCCATGGAAACAGTTTCTTTGGTTTCTAGTCTCTTCTCTGACCCAGAGGCCCTGACTCAGCTCCAAGATCAAGACAGGACACAGATGGCTTACTCATCCGGATACCTCTCCAAAAGCAATCTAAAAATAAAAGAAGTGTACAAAGACGCATCCCTACCTCCTTGAGAGAAATACCTTTGTCCTTCTCACAGAGCGATGTTAGCACCTCAGAACAGCTTCTCTGTAGCATATGCAGACTGCAGACTCTGTTTCTACACACATCTACCCAGTGCTTCCTCGGGGTGGTTTTCTCAGAACAGAAGGACAGGCTGCCCTCAAGAAGCATCTAAGTCCCCTCCTCCTGCCAAATATCAATGCTTGAGGTTTTCAATAACAGATTGTTTTCCATTTCTACCCACCAGGTTGGCAAAATTGTAAAGCACCTGCCTGCCATGATATGGCTACAGGGGCTCCCTCCCAGTTCAAGTCCCCAGTTGCATTTAACCTTGTTTAAGAGGAGACTTGAAGGACAGAAGCGCATCCAGAGGAGGATGGGAGGGGATGGAGAGTGCCCTTGACGGAGAACAGTCCGGTGGGAAGAAGCACACGGTGGGAGAGAAACCCCTCCGGCAGGTCAGGCTAGCTGCAACATACAGACTAGGTCGGGATGGAGAAGCAGGAGGGTTGCTGCTGACTGAAAGTGACCAGGGAACAGACTGAAGATACAAGTAGTAGGTCCAGACCCTAAAGGTTAAGAAAACACTACATTGTCACTTCCCTCCGTCAGACTATTTCCTGTACCGTCAGCTCTGGATGTGCAGGAAGAGGCCGATGGGAAAATACTCTTTTACTGTCCTTGGGCTAACTCACGCAAGACGCTTCTTGGCTCTGTCGTTCTCCCAAAAGGGAATAGAGGTAATGATGACGATAGCTATTGAGAGATCAAGAAAAATCCCATGCACCATAAACCCTGTTCTTCAAATCGTAGGACTCACTGTTCCTGCCATGACAGCAAATTCGGAAGTAGTAACCACAGTCAGAAAAGCTGGCATAGATTAGTGACGTCTCAACCCTTCTAGGGGAATTTGGTGGGGTTTTGTGGCTTCCCCCCTACAAAACGCAAACTTTTTGTTCCTAATGCTTGTTCTCATTGAGGCCGATCTCAACTACGGTCATTGACAGAGTCAGTATGCCCAGGACCCAAGTTGGCAATATGCACCAAGATCTTTGATACATGAATCAACTATGTCAAATAGAAAATTTTATTTAAAGGAATTCGTTGTGGCAATATATAAGCTTTTTTAAAAAAGAAACAATCTCAATGTCAGACAGCAGATAGTTTTTTTTTTTATCTTACTTTATTTTAATGTTTATTTTTGAGAACGAGTGGGGGAGGGGGAGGGAGCGAGAGGGGACAGAAGATCTGAAGCAGGCTCCGTGCTAACAGCAGACAGCCTGATGCGGGGCTCGAAAAACCATGAGATCATGACCTGAGCTGAAGTTGGACACCTAACCAACTGAGCCAACCAGGTGCCCCCAGCAGATCGTTTTTAAAAATCTATCCTTCTAGTGTAGCCCCCAAATGAAAACCTGAAAATCTTGCATTTGAGTAATATTTAACAATAGGGAGCAATTCTCAAAATTGATCATGTGAAAACGTGATTATCAACAATATACTGATTATAATTTCCATCTTCCCATACCCGTACTACAGAGGTATAAAACTTAGAAGGCAATACTGTAAAATACTAACATTCATTTTCCCTGAAAACTGCAGCTTTGGGTGGTTTGCTTTACTGGCCATCCTTTTTCTGGTTCTTTCCAAGTGTTTAAAAAAATTTTTTTTTAACTGCTACAGTCAGAAAAAAGGAGGAAAAATACACATGCAAGGCCGTGTTTTACATGGCAAAGTGTAACCCTGACTGGGTGTTCATCTGAATCACACGGCGGTCTTCGCACAAATAAACAAAGGTCTGGTTTTCCTAAGTGCTCCAGAAAAATTAGATGTTTCTGTGAGATTATCTGTCCATGTCTTTCCATGATCAAGAAAACACAGACACAAATACACATGTTGTTTCTGTGGCACCGCCCAAAGTATTTGGGAGTTTGGATCCAAGTCCAGAATTCCAGTTACCTCCTCCAAATCTGGGAACCTTTTGCGTCTGTGAAACGTAAGTGACAGTCCCCCCGGGAGAAGACACTCCTCGGCTTCCTGCCTCATCGCAAAGAAAACTGCCCTGTGTGCACAGGCCTTACCACGAGGGCAGAAAATGAGAACCGCTTGGAAAAACAGCAAGATGCTTGCCATCGTTTGTTTGGTGTCTCTGAAAATAAAATCCATCTCTCTTCACCAGATGAGAGTCATTGCTTGCAGATGATTTGGAGGGGGAATCTTTCCCTTTGCTGAAACCGGAAAGCTGGCTGGGTTTCCAGGACTATGTTTTCATAGACACGATGGAGCATTTTTGGAGAAAATGGGAAATGTGATCATCGGAGACATGATTTGTATAGGATTTTTACCTCCTGTAGATTCGCCCGGATGTTGGGGATATCCGTGTAATCAGAAGCTCCAACGAGGGGGCTCTGCCGTCTATATTTTAGTAAGATCTACAGGTGATTCAGATATGGGGCCAAATTTGAGAACATCTGTAGAGAGACACCAAGGGGGGGGGGGTTGGCTCACGCAGGAAATCGGCGTCAGTTACAGCACGCCTCAGCATTTCAAGTAGCAATGTTTAAAATACAGCCTTAGAAATTATTTCGTTTTAAAGACCGTCTCCTTTGCTGGAAGGGGTTCCATGCCTTTATTTCACCTCATTCACAGATTCCTCTCACAGCCTGAATAGAAACAATAAAACAACCCAGGGGCACACTCAGCCCCAGCCATAGGATGCCACATAAATCAGCTGAGGAGGGCAAGCCGACCCAAGCAAGGGTGAACACTGCCGGGGCAGAACAGCCCGTCTGGTGACCAAACGCTTTTGGCCTCTTAGCTGCACGTGTTGACTTTGTGTGGGGACCTGGAGAGTCCAGTCACCACAAACCCAAGGGTCAACAGCCACTCGGCAACCTCTTTGCACGGAGCAAATGCTGAATTAAATAAGACCAGCGTTGAAATAGCCCAGCGTGCTACCAGAAGTTTCTCTTTGTCGTTGGGTGAGCACACGTCCTGACGGGTGCCTAGAGCTTAACCCCATTCTCCAGGTGTAATTATTAATAGGGCCCTTTCACTCAGACGTACCCCGGTGTGTGGACAAAGCACGTGGGCACCTAACATCAAGGTCAACGGCACGTTGGCTAAGGGAGCCGTGGGAAGAATAAGGTTTCATGACTCCCCCAAACAGTCCTGAAGCAGTAACTAGAGCTTCCACAGCCAGCGCCCCTCGCTTAGTAAGCAGTAAAAATAACTGCTTGGGAAGCTTCCCCCAACCCTTGCTCAGCACACCACCCACCCCCCCACACCCTGCCCTCCACTGTATATATTGTTAACTCCTGGAGTTTCTTTACTATCCATCATCGTCTGTGCAGCGCAGGGCAGTGACTATATGTCAATTTTCACTTTGCAGCGTGCACGCTTTCTTCCCAAATTACCCCAGTAACCCAAATAAGAAAGGAGAAAATGCACAAAGAATTACTGTGGCCATCTGGAATGCATAATGTGGAAAGATCTGCAATACATTACATGGTCTGGAAAGTGGCTGGTCGAATTCCAGAGGGCTAAGACAGACTTCAAAGTCTGGCTGTACATCAGTGAGACTGCTGATCGGCTCCGATATTTAAAGTGGGTGTAGATGAATGAATTTATTACAGTTTTTATCTTCTGGGCTCAGATGGGGAAATGGGATCATAGTCAGGTTCTCTTTCAATTTCATGCCGTATTTCTTTTCTCAGATTTTATTTTCCTCCTTTTTAGTGCTGTGCTATATCTCATTTTTTTCTAACTGAAACATCCCTTCTTTATCTCCACTATGATCCTAAAAACTGACTCATTTGTATGAATAACTTAACTCTGCAGAAACTGATGACCTGATCCTGAGATGTTTGTACAAAATGTCTCAATTCAAACAGCAGATATAACTTCATAGTCTTTTTTTTATTTTATTTTACTCTCTAGTAGAGAAAGTCATTAGCTGGGATGTGACCTCAGGGAATGTATTTCTAAAACTGAATTGGGGTGATGTCTAGCTGTATTTCCCGATAAGAAATATTTTTTGAGTAAAACCTGGGCTCAGTAAATATTTGCAAACACTTAATTTGAGGATTGTTGTCAGAAACTCCCTTTAGGAAGGGATGAAACACAGTTCTTTGGTCAACAGCCTCGAAATCCCTTTGAGAAACAAGCGTCTTCTCCTCTCTGCCAACTGGATTGCTTTTATCTTCATACAGATTTATCTTGACCCTTAAAAGAATCTCAACAAATAGAATTCGAAGCCAGAGAAAATGTCTGCACTCCTCCACCTTCAAGAGCTCTTAAGGTTCATTTCTAAGCTCTAAACACAAGCTCATTAGCAATGAAGAAGGATTGCATTGGGTCTCTTTTGGGACTGGGAAAGAAAGAATTACTTTTCACACACACAGGAAGGAAAGAAGCAAGGTTAATAGTCTCACAAGGTTAATAGCCGACAGTGACTGCTTACTTTCTCTACTGTGCCAAATATGCATTTGAAATTTCTTCGATCTCTACAGCAATTAGATTTCTAAAACATAGCTGAAGTTCCGACGAAAATATTCAAGACCAGCCCAGAACAAGATGATAGAATCATTTAGGGCTTCACATCCAGGTTCCCTCTTGAGTTCCTGGCCTCTTTTTTATTTTCAGGGGCTCTTTCTCTACCTCCTTCCCCAGTAATCAAAGACCAAGCTATGAATTCTTCAATGGATTGCTCTTGTCTTTCATGAATCTTTTGCCTTTTAAAGGGGAGTTGAGGGCTTAGATTATGTTTTGCCCAAAGGGATGAATCTCTCGCGATAGGACACGGAAAAAGAAAATTGTGGGGGCATAAGGGGCCTCTGGTATTCTTCAAATTATGTCCTGATAGTGTTCTTCTATATTCAAAGATTGGTGTTAGCTAGAGCAATGTTTAGAGCTCAATTTTGCTATTTGGATGCCCTTAGAAGGAAAACGTAGTTCAATGTATGTGTGCTCTATTTCCACTTATGTGTTACATTTCCAACTCATTATAGACTTTTTCAAAAAATAGCTAACAGCGGTGTCCTAAGATGCCATAGAAACGTGCCACAAAATGGATGGCTTAAAGCAACAGAAATTATCTCACAGATACCTGGAGGCCAGGAGTCTGAACTCAGAGTGTGAGGGGGGCCATGTTCCCTCCAAAGCCTCCAGAAGAGGGTCCTTCTTTGCTTCTTCCAGCCCTGGCTTTGCATGGCTCATGGCAGCATGACTCCAATGTCTGTCTCACATGGCCACCTTCAGGCCACATGCCTCTTCATTATCTGCCCTCTGTGTGTATCTGCCTCTGTGTCCACATCTTCCAGTCTTGTGTGGATGCCAACCATGGTGGAATAGGGCACACTCTCATGACCTCATCTGTCTTACGTGTATCTACAAAGATTCTATTTCTCAATGAGGTCATCTTCACAGGTATTAGGGGCTAGGAGTTCAACATATCTTTTGACAGGGAAATGATTCAATCCGTAACACACTCCTAGACCAGGACAATTAACAAATGAAGATGGCAATCATCTCCTACGGGACAGCCCTTAGTTCCACCTTGTTGGAAAGATGTAATTCAAACTTGAAAAGCCAAAGACAAATCCCATGATAATTCTAGAGACTCTAGACAGCTCCGGACCAGTTAGGAGACAGGTGATTTCACGTCGGCCACATCTTGGAGCCTCAGTCTTCACGTGTGTGAAGCAGGGACCCCAAAGTTTATTTGTCCTGTTTCCACAGAGCTACCTAAATGTGACTCATCACAACTGTGACTCACCTCTGGGACCTCCTGAGACAAGCTGGAGGGGTTGATCCTGGCTTGTACTTTGGATGATTCCGGCCAAACCTGGTTTCGGTTAAAAATTAGAGATAAAATTCTGCTTCGTGGGAAAAAAAAAAAAAATTCTGCTTAATGTCACGAACAAAAAGGTGTATTTTTTTAAACTTATTTTTATTATTATTTTTCTTTTTTATTTTAGAGAGAGAGAGAGAGAGAGCATGAACAGGGGAGATGGGCAGAGGAAGAGAAAAAGCAGATCTGAAGCAGACTCCATGCTCAGCATGGAGGCTGATGTGGGGGTCAATCCCACGACCCTGGGATCATGACCTGAGCTGATATCAGGGGTCGAACACTAAACTGACTGAGCCATCCAGGTGCCCTGAAAGGTGTACTTTTTTCAAACACTACAGTCGGAACTGTCCATTTGGGTTCCAAGGTACAGGTACATGCTTCTTGAGGGCAGGAGTCCTGTTAAACTCATCTTCGTAGTCCCATTGCCCACCAGGAACTCAGGAAAAGCTGGATTAATACGTCCAGGCCTTCTTTTGCAGATAAACTGGAGTTTAAGTCACTTGCCCTGGAGGCACAACTGAGAATTTGAATTCAGGACTTCTGCATCCAAACTGGGAAATCTTTTCACCATACCAGGGGTCCTCCAGGACAATCCCCTGAAGGGCTCGTGAAAAAACAGATGGCTGCCCCCCACCGCCCAGATCTTCTGATTCACTAAGACTAGAGAGGGGCTCATCACTTCCATTTTTAATGTTTCCAGGTGACACCAGTGCCGTTGCTCAAGGAATATACCACTGCACACACTGGTTGCACATTAGAGTTACTTGAGAAGCTTTCAGACGTCACTGCTCCGGGGTGTGGCTTGGCTTCTGGCGGTTCCAAAAGCTCAGTGGGTGGTTCAGCGGGCAGCCAGATTTGGAGACTGCATTTGCCACTCAGCTACCTGACAGCTGGCCTCTGGTGAACATTGACCCGAAGCTCCACTTGGGAAGAAGGAAGGACTGTTCAATGCCCTGGGGTAGCCAGTGCATCCCAGGTGCAACCATTCGGCTTCTCCCCACCCCCTACTTCCCCAGTCACTTCCACCTTGACTTCAACTGCTCTCTTAAGAGAAGAGAAACAGACCTCTAGGAATATGTATTTGGACACTGTGGGGAGTGGGGAGGGATCCAGAAAGTAAGAAAGAGTAGCTATTTCTCCCACATTGACGTGTTGATCCCTCATCTAACTAAATACCTTCTTCTGTCTAAATTCACAAAATACCCTACCTAGTGCTCTGCAACTGACAAATCTCTCTCCATCACATCCCGATATATATTCCACCATTTGTATATCCCAGAACGTATTTAGCAGAGCATATAGCTAATATAATGTTTTCAGCCTCAAAAAGTCCTCCCTGATTTGGTGACTCTGAGGCCTAAAATTTTTCTGGAAGAGAACCCATCCTTCCCAGGTCAAATACTCATTGTGACTCCCTGGGGCTCACAGAACAAAACTTTAGCTTGATATTCACAGCCCTCAATAGCATGATTTGCCACCTACTTCCCTTTGGCCACTGTCTGTTTGCATTGTCTCATATCCCCTCTGTGCTGGTAATTTGGATCACTCCTCTTCTCCATTCCACACATACTAGCCCTCTTCTTTACTAAATGTTTTTCAAGTTATTCCCTTTGGCTGGAATTACTTGAACTCCAGTATACGTGTTTACATTCTGCCTATTTAAACCCCAAGTTTCTTTCAGGGTGTGCTCAGCTTACCCTTCCCAGCCTCCCAGTTAGAATCAATTGGTCCCACCAATCATTCATAGCAGTTGGTTCTGACCTAACATGTCCTATCTTGCTGGAGTTATTTATACTTTTCTACCATCACCACCCTTTGCTACTCTGTCAAAACATAAGGGCTCAACTTACCCAATTTAGCATCCTCTCCCTAAACTAAGCTCAGAGTTGGCACATAATAAATACTCATAAAAACTCTAGTTCAGTACCGAATAAAATTCAGCTCAGGCTTTGATCTCTGTTCCTAATATAAACTATACCAAGGTATTGGCATTTTGTTAGCCATTTACACTTTAGTATAAATGTGTTTCCAACCTTCTATGAGACTGTGTTGTAAATATTACAAAACATGAGACAAGGGTCTCATGACAAGGGTGGGAAGGGTGGGAAGGATGACAAGGGTGGGAAGGAAGAATTGAGATGAAATGGATTCTATTGATCAACTTTCCCCTGTACTCAGGAGACAGGGCCCTTGTTGAGGTGGATAGCTCATTCTGCTGCCTATGAACTAATTTGTGACCAAGGTGGGTTCACAGCTAAAGGCTTGCATAAGAAATGATTTTCTTTCAGTAATTACATTTTGGTGTTTCTCATTAGCCCCCGGAATCATTCTCTTTCTCTTTGGCAAATTTGTACCAAAGATCCCTCATCCAGCAAGTGGTTCCTTCCCATTTGGCAAGTTCTCCGTTTTACTCTCACATGATTCTTGGTTTCTGCACATTTTCTGTCCTGTGGCTGAAGCCTTGCTGATAGAAAGGGAAGGGAGCCTTCCAGTAGATTTGCATTCAGCCTTTAGGACAAGTTTCACATGATATCATGCTCTATAGGAACTTTAAAAATAAAGACTCAAAGTTTTCCCCCTGGTCTTAATTACGTGGTGGTGTAATTTACATTCTTTCAAAGCTGCCATGTTCTGGGACCAAGGGAGAGTCACATTACCCTCACTGATTTGTTCAGGTGAAAACACCACAGACTTCCAGAACGACAAGACCATGTGACGATCTTTGAGAGAAGTGCTATAAAAGGAACTTGCCAGCTGATGACCCTTCCAATGGCCTGCACTTCATCTCATTCCAAGTGAATTCCGTTCTAACTGAGCATGTTCAGGTATATCTGTGGAAGGGAATTACAGTGACCATCTGGTCCAGAGCCATGTCAGGAGATGATCTCCAAAACATCTAGAATTAATAGTTCAGTGGGGCAGGCCATAGTGCTTGAAGCCAGTCACAGCTGTGGGGCCTGCAAGCCTCAGTGGTCTTGTGGGGATAGACCATGACCCCACAGAGCTGTGGGGATAGACCATGACCAGGTAAGTAGCATGCCTATCACAAGGCTTAGCCCACATTAAGTGCTCAAAATATAGTCTTGCTTTTTGTCCTACCATTTCTCTTTCACTGGCCATCCCTGCAGGTTGAGATTCCATGGCTTCCTTCTGTTGTCCATCCCAGGATTTTACTCTCCCAATTAGAGGAAAACTTTCCTCTTGTCCAATCCAAATCTCCCTACTTTATTTACGTTCATGGAGACCAGCAGAATAGTACATCTTTTCCTTTTCTTCTATTCCTAAAACAAACCAACACCTCAGCATCTCTGGTTGGCCTGTGAAAATTAGGAAAAATCATTTCTATCCTGTCCCGCAGCTCTGTGGTGAGATTAAATTATGTAAAGTACATGCAAATGCTTTGGAATTTGGAAGAGTCTAGGCCAACGTATTATTCCCCGGCCTCACTTCCTTAGTTGAAATCTTTGTGGCCTCCTGTCTGGATATAACAAGCACTCCTTATCTGGTCCCTCACACCTACTGCTGGTTCCCTCTGCCCCATATGCTCACCACACAAATACCAAACCCCACTGTCATTAATTTTCTCCCCCATTCTTCAGGCTTCTTACCACGGCTTAGAGTGGGGGGGGGGGGAACTAAAGAAAATATCTCCAGTGCAGAAAACTGGCAAGGGATTTTTTAATAACAACCAATGCTGTTCAATAGAACTCAATAGAACTCTCTACAATGAGGGTGATGTTCTACATCTGTACTGTCCAATGCAGTAGCCACTAGCCATACGTGGCTAGAGTGGCTGAAGAACTACATTTTAAGTTAATTTTTAATTTATCATTATTTTAAATTTGATTCTAATTAATATAAATTTATACAGGCTAGTAGCTACCATGTGGGGCGGCAAAGATATAGACCAATGCTTCTCAAGCTTTATGATTCACGGGGATCTTGTCAAAATGCAGGTTCTGATTTGGTAGATCTGGGTTACAGCCTGAGATTCTGCCTTTCTAACACATGGTTAGATGATGCTGGACCAGAGACACTTCTTTACAAAGAACTTTTTTTTTTTTTCCAGAGAAAGAAAAACAGCAACCTGAAAAAGTGTAAAGAAAGGATATGAACAGGTAATTCACAAAAGAGGAGCCCCAAAAGGCTTTTAAGCATATGAAGATGTTCAAACTTACTGATCAGGCAAGTGATCAGTATAGACCAAATAAACAGCAACGTTATATTGCTTGACAACTGAGACTGGCGGTAATCAGAAGGCGAGGTGCCCCAAGTGTTAAGTAGGGATCACGTCCTGCTGATGGATGCGTAGGCTGGTGCTGCCATTCTGGAAAGAAATCTGGCGCTACTGATTTAAATTCAGTAGCTGCTTACCTATGACCTAGTCCCTAATGTCCTGTGTATATACTGCAAAGGAGTTCTCACACAGGTCAGGTAAGAAGGTTGTGATGGGGGAAGCAGAGCCAAGACAGGCATCCATCACTGGGAGAGCAGATGGTAAAGTGCGGTGAATGCCTGGCACAGGATAACACGCAGCGTTTGCAAGCAATGTCTCTGATGTGCATGTACCAGTGTGGAGGGCTCTTAAAGATGATAGCGCTGAATGAAAAAAATATATATACGAGTCAGAATGAGACATACCATACGATACCATGTTCAGAAATTAAAATACTCTCCACACAATCACAAGTCCTGTTTGGTAGACACACGTAAGCTTTCAAAACTACATCGTTGTTACTTTAGATCGATTGTATACAGTGGGAGCGAGGTGGCAGAATGGAAGTATGGAACAAAATCAAGAAAGACAGGGCCTTGCAAGGACTGTGAAGATGTGGCATGCGGCGAAGGAGAAGTCTGGAACTCAGCAGCCCGGGCAAACTGGCCCCAGTGGCCTGACCAGCCTCATTTCCTGCTGTGTCCTCCGTGTTAACACTCCCGGGACTGCGGACAAATTGGTCCTATTGCTCTCCTCCAGACGTGCACGGGCCATTCCTTCACAGACTCCTTTTTGCAGTGTGGAATCTCCCTCAGCCCCAGAACTAAGCTGCATCCAGGTGAACCCTGGCCTCTTTCATTCGTGAAGTCTCCCTGATCATCAAAACCAAAATAAACACCTCTTTCTCTGATATCTGCCACAACTGTATTCCGCACCTCTCCCTCGGCCCTGATCACATACTGATTTACATCATTGGCCGCCATTTTGTAAAGACATAAAATCGAGGAACAGCCAGAAATCAACATCAACAAGACCGGTACGCCGAGCTTGTAAGCTCCTGGAACACAGGGTCAGTGTCTCCATTCTTTTCAGGATCCTCATCAGCATCTATTAGCATATATTTCAAAGACCTGCTTAATAGGAGCTGACTAATGTGGTTAACCATGCCTTTATGAAGAGAACGCGCAGTATTTGCTTCTCAACTAGAAGGCAGTGTAGTTGAACAGAGCATTCAGAGTTGAAGCAGTCAGGAGTGTGTGGAAAAATAGGGTTTGCAGACCAGTGTCATTGGCCATCCTTATAAATATTTTTTTATATCCACTAAATTAAAGCAATAAAGATAACACATTCAGTAAAGATAACGTCAACAGCGCTTTATACATCCTAAACTAATCACAATGAACACTGTTCAGTTAATTACAATTTACCATTGCTTGTTGTTCAGAATCTCTTCAGGATATCTTTCTTCTGCAGTTTTAGTGGGAGGCTTGTAAAGTTGGTATCCTCTGTTTACAAACACTGAGCATGATAACTACCGTTTGTTGAGTATCCAGTCTATTTCCAGCTGTCCAGCCTCCAGCCCGTTTTTCCCCCCACAATCCCTTTTTTTAAGACTGAGGGGATAGAGGGTCAAAAGCAGCAAAACAACTTCTTCAAGGTTATCAGCGAGTAAGCGACAAAGCAAGCGTGGTTTCAAACCAGGTTCATCTGACACCCAAACTGAAACCCTGTCCATTATCCACTTGTGCCAAAGAGCTGTCTAGTATCCGATTCTCCAAGCGAATATCTGTTCGATAGCATGCCTCCGAACATCTAACTCATAGAAAAGAAGTACTTCTGATTTGTATAAATCAATGGTTCTCAAATATGCATGCACTTTGGAACCAGCGGTGAACGCAACTGAATCGGTCCGGAGGCGGAGCTTAAGCATCACATCATTTTGAAAGCTTCCAGATGACTCTAATGCACAGCCAAAGTTGAGACCCCCTGGCACAGACTCAGGATAGGTGGCCAGATGCAAGTCCACACGTGCCAGGATGGGGAAATGATTTGCATAATAAAAAGTGCCCTCATCCCTTCTTTTCAAAATTGAATTTCTGTAGGGACAAGATTTCCATCTTTTTTACGAGATGCTTACTAACTCTCTCTCATCCCTCTCCAGCTTCTTCTTGCCTCTTTGGAACACAAACAGCAATACAGGAAGTAAATATCCTACTAAGAGTCTGATAAGTGCAGACCTTCACAGCAGGGCTATTTTCTGAGCTGCCTTCGTCAGGGACGTCCACCTGCTATGTAACGAACCACCCAAACTCTCGGTGACTTTACACGACTGAAGTTTGTCTCTGGCTCTCATTACGGTTCAGCAGGCAGCCTTCCACGTGGTGACTCCGGGACCCAGATTCTCCACACCTTGTGGCTTCACCCCTGTAGCCACTGACTCTTTTGCCGGATCCTTGCTGTCTGGCGGGCAGATGAGGAAAAGAAACATCGCAGAGAATCTCCCCTTAGGGAGGAGGATTTTACGGGCCAGGCCTGGAAAGCTGCATGTCCTTTCTTCCTATGTTACTGTTTAATTCACCTCGAGGTCACTTAGGACCTTTGGAAGTTTTCCCAAGACTTACATTCAAGTCCTCTTACCTACTCTAGATGGAAATTAATATAATAGTTTCTGAGTGCCCACTAAGTTGCAGACCGGTTATGTTATATACATTCTCTCATTGCATCACAATAATCCCATAAAGGATGTGCTGTTTTTACAGAGGACAGTGAAACTAATGGAATTTAAGTGACCTGACCATACTGAGATACTAGATACCAGAGCTCAGACCAGAGCCTTGGTCTTCTATGACTTTCCATTGGTGTGTTCGATTTTGATCTTTAAGACCATTATACTGAAACTTTGATCTTAACATAATCTGATCAGACTACAAGAGAGTAGTTTTCAGAAGTGGACTCTGTCTCCCACTCTGCTTCCCAAGACCATGCAGAGTCCTCTGGCTCTCTCTGCCCCTGCACATGGTCACCTTTATTAGATGGCATCAAAACGTCTGGGGCTCCTGGGTGGCTCAGTCTGTTAAATGTCTGACTCTTGGTTTTGACTCCGGTCATAATCTCACAACTCGTGGGTTCGAGCCCCGTGGCCAGGATCCTACCTCCCTATCTGCCCCTGCCCTGCTCGCGTGCATACGCTCTCTCAAAATAAATAATTTGAAATAGACCAAAATAAATAAATAATTTAAAATAGGCCAAAATGTCTTACTCTCTGTTATTCTTTAACCTTTGTTTGAAAAGAAAAACAAAAGGCTTTCAATATCAAAATCTAGTTTGTTGTTAGGTATTAATTTCCATTTTATCAAACACAGACTAGCCTAGGATTAAGATGGGTTATCTCAGAGGCTTTCAGCCTCTAATAAATCTGAGTGAATGTTTTGGCCCCGTTGGATGAGAACTTGCTTCATTCAGAATGCAGAATTCCTGTATGTAATCTGTCAGAAGAAAAGCTCCAGCCTGGGAACATTCCCCACATGTCCAACCAAATTTCTCATTTCAAATCTCTTCCTTCTTAATTCTTAAATATGCAAACCAGATGCTCCCAGACCTGCTTTTGTACTTCTTTTAAAAAGATACTGCTAAAAAAATTTTTTTTTTAATTAAAAAAAAATTTTTAAAAAAGATACTGCTAGACATTTCATTCACTCATTCAACAAATTTTAATCAAGTGCCCACTTGGAGTCAGCACAGAACTAGATTCTGGGAGGGATGCAGTGATGGAGAAGGCCCCAGAAATCACCTTTGGTGAGCTCACGATTTATTATAAGGAAGGAATACACAACCCCCCATGATATGCTGCTATATTCACTCAAAGATAGAGGTGTGCTGGGAGGTACAGGGCCCTAAGGGAGGGAGAAACCAATTCTGCTGGAGAGGAAAGTAATGAAGTGACATTAGACGCAGCATTTATAGGGGTGCCTGGGTGGCTCAGTCAGTTAAGTGTCTGACTTCGGCTCAGGTCATAATCTCGCAGCTTGTGGGTTTGAGCCCTGCATCACTCCAGAGCCTGGAGCCCACTTCAGATTCTGTGTCTCCCCCTCACTGTCCCCCCCCCCCCCGCTCATGCTCTGTCTCTCTCTCTCTCTCTCAGAAAAATAAAGACATATTTAAAACAAAAATGTTTTTAAAATAAAAGGTAGAGCATTTGCTGCGGGCATTAAAGGGAAATGGGAGATTTTAAATCACAGGATGAGAAGAATGGCATTCTAGGCAGAAGGAATGGCAGAACCAAAGGCTCAGAAGCACATGGCCTGGAATGGCCCAAAACTCAGACTTGGCACTCAAGGAGGAGGGTGGGAGAGATTTTGCTAGGGGAAGCAGTGAGAAGTCATTACAGTTTTCTGCTGCTACTATTATTTTCTTGTTGTTATTGTTTTTGATGTTCTGTTATAAAGAGCAGATAGGAGGGGTGCTTGGGTGGCTCAGTCGGTTAACCACCCGGTTTCAGCTCAGGTCATGATCTCACAGTCCACGAGTTCCAGCCCCACATTGGGCTCTGCACGGGCAGTGTGGACTCTGCTTGGGATTCTCTCTCTCTCTCTCTCTCTCTCTCTGCCCCTCCCCTGCTCCCTCTCTCTTCTCTCTCTCACTCTCTCTCAAAATAAATAAATAAACTTAAAAAATATAGATAAGAAAAAAACATCGGGAGCTAAGATGACCAATGAGTAAACGGCTATGGCAGTCAGTCCTGGAAAGGAAATGATGAGGGACTGAGTGAGCTTTGTGGGGCCAAGGAAGAGTAACAAGAAGGGATCTTGGGTGGCTCAGTCAGTTGAACGTCCAACTTCAGTTCAGGTCATGATCTCATGGTTCATGGGTTCGAACCCTGCATCAGGCTCTCTTCTTTTAGCACAGAGCCCACTTCAGATCCTCTGTCCCCGCCTCTCTCCGCGCCCCGCCCCCCCCCACTTTTGCGTGCTCTCTTTTAAAAATAAAATAAACATTAGAATAATAAGATATAAGAGATATTTCAAAGATACGATTGAGAAAACGTAAGGTCCCCGAGGGATAGGGGACAGGAAGCAGCAAGCTCTCATGTCCTGGGACTGGACATTGGAAATGTGGCGGCACCCTTCACCCGCGGAGCCAAAGTCAGAGGAGGTCAGGAGAGGAAGAGGGGTGACACGAGTGCAGACAGGATGGGGGCTGTAACACGGGAGAATACATGAAACAGCTACCTGCGTAGCACCACCAAGATGGTGACCCATGGTCTGGAGCCCCATTGCAACCAAACGCTGACTGTGCCCTTTGCCGACAGCTTAGCGACAAGACAGGCTGTCGCACTTGGTTGTAAGACTAGGAACTGAGGACAGGCCCTAGCTCTGATCTGCTATTAGCTCCATGGCCGTAAGAAACTCGCCACTTAACTTCTGTGTTTCAGAACATTCCTCTTGAAACTCAAGCTTGTAATAGGTCACCTCCAAGTCATGGTTCTAAAATCCTGCTCTGGGGACTGACACTGGTTCATAATGAAAGATCTACGGAAAAAAAAAAAAAACATGAGGAAAATTAGTGAGTGTTCTACAGAGAATTATTTAGGTAGACTTTCCACAATTACTAGATAACTAGATAGACAGGGTAGGTGAATGGGTGAGGAGAGAGAGAGAGAGAGAGAGGGAGGGAACTGTTAGGTGGAAACTCCAATTTGCATTTTCTGAAAGGAACTTTCCTTTTATCCAAGAACATATCCTTCCTTCACTTTTGGTGTTGAAAAGCCCCTTGTTTCGTTCAAGACTGGTGATAGTGATAGTGATTGCTTGACACCGTAATAGCAATCTTGGAATTTTCCAGCCTTCCATCGTTCTCACCTGTTTTGTTTTCCTTCTTAAAATTTTCTTAATCCATAACAGTGAAGAGTCCGAGAACCAATGTCCTAGCGTGTCTCCCATCTGAGAGGCTCGGGCCGGGCTACAACAGCACAGTGATTGTTTTCTTTTCACAGACCCTGACCCTGTACTTCATACTCACCTTTCCGGTATGAGCGGCGGTTGTCTCCCGAGCACCACGGCCCACTGATTGTAATGTGACCCTGCCAACCCAGAAATTGGGGGATTTGCTTCTGGGGACCTTCAAAGAACACCCATGTTTCCTTTCCTGACTTTTTTCTTTTCTTCCTCTTATTTTCTCCCATGAAAAAAAAAAGAAGAAAGAAAAGAAAAAGAAAGGCAAGAAAATCAGTGAGAGGACAGAAAATTCGTTCTCCAGATGATACTTCTGTTCATCCTGGGATTCTTTACACCCCCACATCCCAAGCCACCTGCCCCCGGCCTCCCACTGGAGCTGAATTGAGGTTTCTGGTTGTACAACTGTTGGCCGGAACACTATCCTCTCTTCCAAAAAAGATGGTTTTCAGGTGGAGGATATAGAGATTGGTTATGCTAAATCTTCACTACATGATCAGATAACAGAGATTAAGTTGGGGTATGCCCGGATCTCAGTCTGTGGGGCAATTATGAGATATCTCCACTGAAACCTGTAAAGAAACAGCTATTTGCTCCCTACAGGGAAACTAAGGACAGTAGCACAGGTTATACATTGGCCCTAACCCTACTGTGTACCTCCTAGTCATGATGGGCTTAATGGTTAATAATAGCTGTTATCTTTCAGGCATTTACTATGGATGAAACACACTTACGCCAACCTCTAAAGTAAGAATCATTCCTCAATTTACAGAGAGAGCTGAGGGGGAGGGGAATTATTTCCTTGCCCCTATTACACAATTAGTTAGTAATGGAGGTGGAGTCTGAATCCAGATCTGTCCGATTACAAGCTCTAATTATTGGGCATTTTGGAGTAAATCCCCCACCATCAGAAGGTCTAGACCCATTGCCAAAGCACAAAGAGATGATGGAATGAAAAAAGGGTCCCTCTCATGATCTGACAGGGGAGCTAGACTTTTCAACAATTAATTAGACTATCCGGCACGTTCAGAGGCGGGCTGGAATGCTGGGGCAAGCAAGACGCAGTTGTCACCTCGGAGAAGCCTTCCATCAGGGTTTCTGAGGGTCGGTTGGTATGAACTTAGATGAGAAATCAATGTTCCTAAGAACAATAATGCCATGATTATTACTTCATAAGGAGGGTTGTCAACATCGTGTATGAAGGTAGAAATCAGGCTTTTTTTTTTTTAAGTTTATTTTGAGAGAGACAGAAACAACGCGGGTGGGAGAGGGGCAGAGAGAGAGGAAGAGAGAGAGAATCCCAAGCAGGGTCCCCATGCTGTCAGCACAGAGCCCAACCCGGGGCTCAAACTCATGAAACCGTGAGATCATGACCGGAGCTGAAACCAAGCATGAGATACTTACCTAGTGGAGCCACCCAGAAGCCCCAAGTCTTCCTTTTCTTTTTAATTGAAGTATAGTGGACACAGAATGTCACATTAGTTTGTCTCCTCCACTTTCTTCCTGTGCTCTGGTTGGTTTCTCCCTGGCTTGGTTCACGGTCTCTTCAGCCTTGCCCTACCCCCTGGAATCGCCAGAGAGACTGTTGCATTGGCCTTCATGTAAAGGTCTTGGGAGTGAGAAATACAGGTTTCCTTGATCTGGAAAGAATTGGCTTTGAGTGAAATTCCTGGGACTCTCCAGAGAGATTGAGGTCCCTGCGCCATGGAATATGTGTACATTGCTATTGTGGTTGTTTTCATTGAAAGAGCAAGGGTTTGCATTCCAACTTTTAAATTCTGAATGCATAAATATATGCTTCCTGTGTTTTACAAAATAAGACAAGTCTATGGAAGGGGGGAAAGGGTGAAAGTACCCCTTTGCCCACACCGCTCACAGTAGGTAAGTACAAATAATAATGACTTGGTGATTCATCAAACAGACCTTTTTCTTTGTGTTTACAGCTTTGTATACATTTGGATATGAATGTGCATTTCTGTAGTCATATTTTTTAATAAATTGTAACAGATATTACATATTTCTCTGCGATCAATTTTTCCCTTGACCAGATGTCTTGGAGAAACTTCAATACAAGGGAATATAAATTTCTTTAATTCTTTAAACATTTTATTATAGACTATTTTGAAAACAGAGAAAATGGAGAACCTGACGTAACAACAGTCCATGTATTTGCCACCTCAATTTATAGAATTATTGATTCTCAATGTCACCAAAATTTTTGAGAAATGGAACTTTGTTCATAGAGTTCAATTGCCTTTTTTAAAGCCCATTCCAATATCATTCCCTTCCCCAGTTTCCCAGAAGATTCCACAATCCTGGGAGATTGTTGGATATACTTTTGATACAAGCTGTTGGGTTTTTTTTTAAATTACATGTATATGTTTCCATAAACTAATTAATGACATTGTTCTGGGAGTTTTCAATACTCAGAAATAGTCTCATACCATGCATGCCTTTCTATGACTTACTTTTCTTGCTCAGTATTAATTTTCTATAAGTATCTCAATGTAACCATATTGATACATGAGAGCTAATTATTTTCATTCTTAGGTTTTATTGTCTGAATTTATGATGATTACTTTATCCATGGGAGGGGTGGATATTTAAGTCGTTTTAAAACTTCTGCAATGAACATAGTGCATGCCACCTTGATCAGATGTATATCTCTTGGTGTCCTTTGGACACATGCCCATCATTTGTAGGACTCATCAGAACTTGTATTAACATGAAATATTAGTTAATTGCTACTTTATTAAAGAAGTGATACGCAGATATATGCAGTCAAAGAATGCAAGGTATCCCTCTAAGTTGGTCATGTTGATTTCTTTGGAAGTGTTAAGGACTTTGATGAACTTCCATTTCCAAGAAATTGGAAATGACCATATAGTATCACCCCCTGGGATTAAGCCTTTTATATCCAAACACAACAGATCACAGCAGGGATGTCCACAGTCCCTTAAGAAAATTACTCCCAAGCCAGGCGGGATCTGACTATAACCCGAATGAAACATTACTGCTCTGAAGATAGAATATAGCCATCAAAACGGGTACTGTCTTCTGGGAAGCCCAGGGGGAAACTCAACAATGCTAGCACAGTCATCGCATCAAGGAAGGGAAGCCAGAACTACAGATTTCTAAACCACGGCTGTAGAGCTGATCCTTACACGCTTCTATGCCTTACTCACCACTAAGATTCCTTTTTCATTCCTTGATTATTAGTCAAAGATCATACTGACCCTTAGGACTTTGAGTGCTTCCCGTTACGTGCCATATTTTTTAATGTAAATGAATACATTGGCATTCTGATAGTACAAGTCCGTCCCACGCACATGTCTTCAGAGTTCACCACAGTGAGATGGTCCCTTCTCAAAATGCTGAAAGCGTCAGGTTTGAAACTGAGACCCGGAGCTTCAGAACTGACAGAGGTAGTTAGGGGTAATGAATGCCACCTGAGCAGGTCCTTGGACACAGCACTGTGGCTCTCTTTTCTTGGGTCTGCCACACGATAATACCTGACTGTGTGCACGTGGTTTCTGTAATTTGCACATTCTAAGTTCTATCAATGTCTTATATACCTTTCTCCCCCCAGCCCCCGCAAACAGAAGTCACAATAAATCTGAGTCCCAGTAATCCTAAAGAGGCAACATGTCAGCCAAGTGGGTGAGTCTAAGCCCAAATGCCTCAGCCCAAAAGTTCATGCACATAGGGAAAATCCAGGTGACTTAATCCTTCCATTGAAAGAGAGAGCGTGGCCACCTGGAAAACTCTAAAACTTGGAGTATATTTTTTCATGGTACCTTAATGCAATTTTTCATGCGTCACACATTGATACTATCTTCATGATGAAGAATGATTATGAGAAATAGCGTAAGCTTGACATTTAGGGTTGTGTGTATGTGGTTTGACTGGTATTCCACACATCAGGAAGAAAGGTTCAAGAGATGTTAAAAAAAAAAAAAGCCACATTGTTATTTTATGAAGTGAGAGTATTAAATGGCCCATCTTGCAAAATGATGGAATGGGGCGGTGATTAGAGCAAGAAAAGAGAGACTGTGACCATTTCCTACCCTCTGACCACTTTCCCAACAAATAATCAGAGCTGTGATAATTACTGGTTTGTTCAAGTAAGAATTTGCATCTTCAAATATATGAAAATCACTGGCAATCCCTGCTGTTGTTTCTGATGTCTTGGCATTGCATTAAAAACGTTCCTGATTTTTAATGAAGGTCAGATTCCTTCATAACAGGAAAACATCTGTCATAAACACTGTACAAATATTTATAGGACTAAACTGGCAGTATGCAGCCTCCTCTCTCCCCTTTTTAATCGGAACTGAATGTCCAAGGGCAAACACCATAAGACAGCAGCAAACAAAGAGGGTCACGGAGTGCTGATATGAGGGACATTGACACATTGTCACCTCAGAACTTGTCTCCAAGTCAGGCAAAGAAAGCACAATGTGGGAAGTTTCCAGTTATTTCAGGATCTTTGCCAGACTCTTTGGTATATGCTATTTGACGACAGTCTCTTTTCTTCCGTGTTTTTTCATTGAAGACATTCTATTTTCTCCATGGGGGATACCTGAGCCACAGATTTGTTATTTTTATCCCGATAAGCTCCTCCACACCTGTATTCTGTCTGATTTAATTCAATATAGCATTTTCATTTTACCCTATATTGAAACAACAGTTCTATGTGACCAAGAATATCTAAACCAGTAATGAGAAAACAAAGGGGGACTGGAAAGACTCAATCAACGTCTCAGTAAAAAGCAGAAATATCAGATCCTAAATAAAAGAAACTGTCTTCCAACCTCTGTTTTACAGTCTCACTATCACTATCATCACACAAAATGTATCTCAGACGTGGTTCACTATTCTCTACCCGTTCTCTACAAGTCAGTGGGTGAGGGTGAGGGTTTTGTTTTTGATGCTTTATTTCACCACAGTGATTTTAAACAACTCTAAATTTGAGGCACTAGGGTGGCTCAGTCAGTTGAGAGTGTCCAACTCTTGATTTCGGCTCAGATCATGATCCCAGAATTGTGGGATCAAGCCCCACATCAGATTCTGTGCTGAGCATAAAGCCTGCTTGGGAGTCTCTGTCTCTGTCTCTCGGTCTCTCTCTCTCTGCCCCTCTCCCCTATTCATGCACCCTCTCAATAAAGAAAGAAAGAAAGATAGGAAGAAAGAAAGAAAGATAAAAAATAAAAGAACTCTAAATTAATTACGATTTCTCTCTGCTTTGGCTTCGTGCTTTGTGAATCCATAAAAATGGCAGACTGTCACAATGTTTTACTTAGAAATCAATATCAAAGTTCACTCTAGGGAAAATTACAAGGTAAGAATGTTTGATCTGCATGGTTCTCCCAACCTTCTGGTTTGGCACCTCTCGCACCAAATGTGGGAAGAAGATAAAATGTGTGGGTTTTGGAGCCTAGGAGATCTGATGTCCGATCTGGCACATGTTGTGACCTGAGCTCGCTAATAAATCTCTTTAGCACCAGCTTTTCACATCTCAGAAATGGGGTTTTTGTAGTGGTTGAATCAGTGTTGTAAAAGCACTTAGCAGTGTGTTTCAAGTTCAACAAGGACCCAATAATGTTTCTTTTCCTGCAATTCCGTTCCCTCTCCTTCCATTTGACTTCACATTTTAATCCAAACTTGTAAATGATTCATGGGTCAAAAAAAAAAAAAAAAAAAAGGAAAGTTAGGAAATATTTTGAACTAAGCACAAATGAAAATGCAACATATCAAATGTGTGGGAATCCACAAAAGCAGTACATAGAAACGTGTAGCACTAAAATGAATTTATTAGAAAAGAAGAAAGTTCTCAAATGAATAACCTGAGTTTCCATCTTATATCTCTAAACAGAGAAGAGCAAATCAAACCCAAAATAAGCAGAAGAAAATAAATAATGAAAGACAAGTAGAAATCAATGAAATAGGGAACAGAAAAATAATTGAGAAAATCAACGAAAGCAAATCCTGGTCATTTGAGAATATCAATAAGTTGATGAAGATTCACCTAGCCTGATCAGGAGAAAAGTGAGAAAAGACACAAATTACCAATATCAAGAATGAAGGAGGCAACATCACAACAAATTCTGTAGATACTAAAATGATAATAATAAAATATTACAAACACCTTTATGCTCATAAATTTAAGAACTATATGAAATGGACAAATTCATTGTAAGATACAACTACCAAAGTTAATTTAAGATGAAACAGATAGGGGCGCCTGGATGGCGTAGTCGGTTAAGCATCTGACTTCAGCCAGATCACAATCTCGAGGTCTGGGAGTTCGAGCCCCGCGTCGGGCTCTGGGCTGATGGCTCGGAGCCTGGAGCCTGTTTCCGATTCTGTGTCTCCCTCTCTCTGCCCCTCCCCCGTTCATGCTCTGTCTCTCTCTGTCCCCCCCCCAAAAAAAAAGATGAAACAGATATTGTGAAGGTCATATAGTGTATCTTGTTATCGTGTTTTGTTTTTTGTTGTTTTTTTTTTTTTTTTGAGAAAGAGAGAAAGAGAGAGAGAATGGGAGGGGCAAAGAGAAAGGGAGAGAGAGAGAATCCCAAGCAGCCTCCACACTGTCAGTGCAGAGCCTGACATGGGGCTCCATCCCACAAACCATGAGCTGAGCCAAAATCAAGAGTCAGACACTTAACTAGCTGAGCCACCCAGGCACTCCATATAGTGTATCTTTTAAGGAAACTGAATTTGTATTTAAAAACCTTCCTACAAATGAAATTCCATGCCCAGATGATTTTATTAACAAATTCCAGTAAACATTTAAGAAAGAAAGAACACCAAATCAAAACAAATTCTTCCAGCAGATTGAAGAGCAAAGCGTATTTTGCAACTCATTCTGTGAGGTGAGCATTGACACCAAAACCAAACAAATATGTTACAACGAAAGAAAACTAGAGATCAGTAACCCTCATGAGTATAGATACAAACATTCTTAACAAGTTTTAGCAAATCAAATCCGACAAAATGTATTAAAAGAATAATATATCACGTCAGAAATGCAAGATCAGTTTAACATTAGAAAACCAATATAATCGGGATGCCTGAGTGGCTCTGTCAGTTAAGTGTCCTGAGCTCTTGATTTCAGCTCAGGTCATGATCTTATGGTTCATGAGTTCGACCCCCACGAGGTCTGTGCAGAAAGGGTGAAGCCTGCTTGGGATTCTGTCTCCCTCTCTCTCTGCCCCGCCCCCACTTGCTCTCTATCTCTCTCCAAAATAAATAAAATTAAACTTTAAATGTTTATTTATTTTTGAGAGAGAGACAGAGAGAGAGAGAGACAGAGAGACAGAGCGTGAGTGGAGGAGGGGGTCAGAGAGAGAGGGAGACACAGAATCCAAGCAGCTTCCAGGCTCTGAGCTGTCAGCACGGAGCCTGACATGGAGCTCGAACTCCTGAACTTGAACTCATGAATGCAAGATCATGACCTGAGCTGAAGTCTGATACTTAACCACTGAGTCATCCAGGCACCCTTAAAATTAAACTTTAAAAAAGTATATATAACCATATAATCATTTCAGTCAATGCAGAAAATGTACTTGACAAAATCCAACATCAAATTCTAATAAAAACTCTCCAAAAAAAAAAAAAAAAAACCCCTTAGAAATACAAAGGAACACCCTTGAGTATCCGTAAAAACCTGCAGCTAACATCAGATTTAATGGTGAAAGATTGCACGCTTTCCCCCTAAGTCCAGGAACAAGGCGAGGATACCCACTCTCATCACTTCTATTCGACATAATACTGGACATTGTAACCAATGCAGCAAGAGCAGAAAATGAAAAAAGAAAAAAAGACACCCACATTTGAAAGACAGAAATAAAACTGTCTTTATGCACAGGTGACACAAACATCTATAGGGATCATTTATGGGATCTACTAAAAAATTATTAAAATTAATAAGTGAGCTTACCAAAATTATAAGCTATAAGGTCAACAGACAGAAATTGTTTTTTCTAAATACTAGCAATAAATAATCGGAAATTGAATTTTTTAAAAATACCATCCATAATAACACAACAAATATTTAGAGATAAATCTGACAACAAAAATGAAAGACCGTTAGACTAAAAACTACCAAATCTTACTGAGAGACATTAAAGAAGATCTAAATAAACGGAGAGATCTACTTTGCTCCTGGGCTAGAAGACTCAAGGCTTTTAAAATGTTAGTTCTCTCTAAATTGATCTAAATTCAGGGCAATCTCAATCAGTATCCCAGCAAGCTTGTTACAGAAAGGGGCGGGCTGAATCAAAAAATTCATGTGGAGTTGCAAGAACCTCAGAGAACAAGAACCATTTTGAAAAATAAGAACAAAGTTGGAATAATCACACGCCAGTCTTCAACGCTTATTAAAAATCCGTAGGAGTCAAGACAATTGGTATTGATGTCAAAATAGACAAATATATCAGAACGAAACAGAATCCGGAAATAGACCACACATCCATGATAACTGATTCTGATGCAGGTACAAAGGCAATTCAGTCGAGAAAGAATAGTCTTTTTAACAAATGATGCTGGAGAGTTAGATAGCCACATGAAAGCATAAATAAATTAAGTTAATCTTCATTCCAATTTCACACCATATACAAAAATGAACTCAAAACGGATCTTGGACCTAAATGTAAAACTGAAAACTGGAAAAATTCTAGAAGGAAACATGGAAGAAAATCTTTGTGACTTTGGATTAGGCAAAGATCACATACAACACCAAAAGTGAAATCAATTAAAAAAAAAAAAAAAAACCTGTTACATCAAGTTTTGTCAAAATGAAGAACTTTTGATCTTTGAAAGACACTATTAAGAGAATAAAAAGACAAGCCATAGATTAGAAGGCAATATTTGCCAACCATACATCTGATAAAGGAATTGTACCCACAATATAAAAAGAACCCTGAAAAGTCAACAATAAAAAAACAAACACCTGAGTTTTTTAAAGTGAGGGAAGGTTTGAATACATACTTCTCCAAAGAAGACATAGGAATTGTAAGTAAGCACACAAAAAGACAGCCAACACCATTAGTTGCTGGGGAAATGCAAATGAAAATCACAATGAGAAACCACAATATGCCTGTTAAAATGTCTCAAATGAAAAAGACTGACTATACCAGGGGTGCGTGGGTGGCTGAGTCAGTTAAGCGGCTGCCTCTGGATTTTGGCTCAGGTCATGATCTCACAGTTTGTGGGATCGAGCCCCAACTCAGAGTCTGTGCTTCCAGTGAGGAGCCTGCTTGGGATTCTCTGTCTCCTTCTCTCTCTCTCTCTGTCCCTCCCCCCACAAAAAAAAAGACTGACCATACCAAATGTTGGCAAGTTTGGGTAGCAACTAGAACACTAATAGGCTGCACTTGGAAATGCAAAACGGTAGAACCACTTTAGAAAATAGTTTGGCAGTTTCCTAAAATGTTAAACACACACCTAACAACATACCCAACCATTCCACTCCTGGGTCCCTACCGTGAAAAGCAAGCACAAAAGTTTATACAACTGTCCATCCAGCTTCGTTTGTATAATAGCGAAAATGAACAAACCAAAAACTGGAAAAAATCCCAATGGCCACCAACAGCAAATGGATATCCCAACTGCAGTGTCTGTGTATACTATTCAGCAATAAAAAATAGCAAGTATTTTATCATTCCATTCACATAAAACTCTAGAAAATGCAAACGTACCTACAGTGATAGGAAGCACTTCAGTAGTTGCCTGGGGCTGGATGTTGAAGGACCGCGGTGCGGTGAATTGCAAAGGGCACTTGAAAACTTTGGGGAGGGATCAGTATGGTCACTGTGTTGATTTTGGTGCTGGTTCCACAGTTGTATATACCTTATCAATTCAAATACTTTAAAGCCATGATATTTTCTCCAAGTCAATTACAACTCCAGAGAGCTGTTAAAAAATCGTTAATTAAAAAAGTAATC